>NC_136500.1:131587477-131912477 GCF_053919585.1 Euprymna scolopes | reverse complement strand
GTGCAAGTAAAGCCGGAGGCGAGAAATGGTTGGCTTATATCATCGTAAGGTCAGAAAGGAAGAAAAACGCGAGTCAAGTGAGATGGACGTGTGGCCCCGTAGTTGCGGCGAGAGATTTTTAAGCGTGTGTCGAGACGGTGGGGTTTATTAATCTCATTGCAGATGATATGGACAGTAAGAAAAAAAAACAAGAAGAAAGAATTGTTTGAAAAGTCATGGTAATAAATGCATTTTGCTAAAACAGAAAAAAAAAGACGAGTCTAATTTCTAATTATTTTTGTTTGTAGCTGTAATGGATCCCACGTTACACATGGACCTCATTACACTACCCAGGACTAATAACTCTCTAGTACATAAAACTACTGGTTATTGGCTTTCTATATTTTCCTGCTTTCATGAATAAAAACGCAGAAATTTAAATGCATTGCGACTATACATTTCGCTACTATTTCTATGAACATAGTCCCCAATTGACATTAGCTCCCAACGTCTAAATGGCATTATGCCTTATTTAGAGTGAATCAAATGAAGATATCTGGAAACGTTTTTGCTAACATTTTTTCTAAAGATAAATAAAAGTAGTTGCTGACAGATAAAAGTCTAAAGTATATAGTATCAATGTCGACGCTCCTCGGCGGTCTATTCTAGACCTAATTCCTTGTTTGATCCTTATAAATGATCATTGAAATCTAAGCCCAAGATAATTCCCTGACATCTATACATATGAAAAAAGCCATGGATACTATTATATGAAGAGAATTAGCAATCAAGAGCTGTCTGAATCTCCCTTCATCATCTTTCTCTGTATCCTACCACTCTCTCCCTTCTCTGACATAAGGTACGCAAGGAAATGTTGTTACCTTTCGCACCTCCAAAATGAAGATTTTCTCCGTTCAATAAAACCTTACGGATCCGTATCTTTATTCTGTTACGATGAATGGCTCCTTCCGTGAGGATACTAACGTAGTTGCGAAACTTTTGCGAATGACATCAACTCCCGAACTCAAATAGTATTAAATCTTTTGCTGGCGATTCTAAAAAAACTTTTGGATCATTCTAACACTACAGAAAGTGGTTCAGTTCTGACACAGTCCTCTGTTAGTCTAAAGGTCAGATACGTCCTCTGCTAGATTATTGCAACCATATTTGAAGGGGGTGCCGTTCAGCGCATCATTCTGTTTTGCTTTGACAGTGTGCAAAATTAACTTCGCAATCTAGTAAGTCTCTTCTCTATAGGGCCTTGCATACACTGCTCTTTCCTTATTTATGCGTGTCTGCGTAACCTTTTTCGTAGGAGATAACTAAAAAAAAATTAATTACAAATTGAAATTCTATTGTTGTTAAAAACATATATAACAATTACGTTATTAGCACCAGGTCACTATATTGAGTAGGATGTAGTGCCGTGTATTATTTATTAAATAGCCGAGAAGGCTCTATTATGTTTCAGAAAATGAACACGAGTTAACTCCCTTTTTTGCTTGCCGGTAAAAATTCACGGAACGGACACGCACCGCCAACAGGGTATTTTAAAATAACAAGCTAGGCGCTGCTAACATGTTGTCTTTTGCGACTAGGCTGAATTTGAGTCCAATAGAAGTAAGCACTTAGAAAATTTCACTCCTTTCGCTTCTTATTGAAATAACATTATTTTGTATTTTAAAACACTTTCAGATGAAATTATTACTCCATCTTTTTGCTTTCATGTTGCAGAATTGCACGGTAAATTGTGACCACGTGCGAATCAAAAATAAAGTAGTCTTCACCAGACATTAAATTTTTTTTTTTACATAGGCACCACCTCTTATCAAGACCAGCGACCACTCGAGTGTACAGTAATCAATTGGACAATATAACAATCGTTAGTAATGGAAATTCGGTAAATTTGTTAACTTAAGTGGAACGGCTCATCAAGAACTTGTTTACGTTGGACTTGAGGACAACCATATTGTAGTCAGTTGAAAAACAGGAAAACAAAAGACAATTCCACAGGCGTGCAGTTCTAAGAAATAAGCTTTGTTCATGGAATCTACGTTTAGGTTAAGGCATAGATGAAGAGTGGGGGATATTTTTGATAGTATTTTCAGTTAGACGAGTGTTTCTTGTGAACGTTTGGCGAGAGGGGCATAGATTGAAGCTCAGTCGAGCACTAATCGTTCCTCACTTTTCGGCCCAAGCTACCATTGATATACAATATATCCCGGGTTACGCCGCCATGTTGGAAATCTGGAATTACTGGCAAGTTGATTAGTGTGAAAACAGTTCAAGTTAGCAGTAGCTAGAATCATCGATGATAACCAGAAGTTGTTGGATTCGTGTGAAAGAAAAACGATGTATAAAGAAAAAACAGATAAGATATCTTTTCGTTCGCATGAAAAAAAAAGTCTGCCTTCTGATTTTCTGCGAGTCAGACGTGAGAGTTCGTCCCCTGACAACTCAGAATGCGTCGAGGAAAACGCAAAGAAAGTTGAAGTCACAATGCCATGCTTTTCCCCATTAACTCGTTAGCCAAATAAAGAACCATGCCAGAACTCAGTGTCATGTCTTTCGTAAGATGTTTCTTCCAGAATCAACCAGACAGCAAAGAAAGCATTAAGAAACAGAAAAAAAAAAGATATGGTGACGTTATGGTGAAAATACATATGCACACACTAGAAGCGACATGGCGACATGTAAAGATATACATACATAGACAGACGATCACGGCGGCACACACATCAACAGACACTGAATAAGAGACTCACATAGAAATACAGCTATGAATGATGATGATGATGATGATGATGATGATGATGATGACGACGACGACGACGACGACGACGACGACGACGACCAGACACAAAATCTCCTCCACCTCGCAACGTTACACCATTATATATAATTTTTATTTCTGGTTTAGATAGTACATATTTTATTGAGATATATTACTAATCATATATCAGACATAAGTAATTTGAATACATCAAAATATTATAAAATATTTACGGCAGCCATCAACCAATATGGCAACCCGTTTTTTGCTGGAATTATTTGGATATCAATTCCAAGAATAAGAATACGTCTGTCTGCAAGTTATGTTACGCCATTATACCAATGGTTGGCAAACCAACAAAAACTTTTGCAACAGCGATTATTTTAAACCATCTTAGAAAAGTTTATCTGAAATGAACTCTGTTCCGTTTGCCTGTTTCCCACCTGACTACAACCTGGATGTCTTCAAGTCCAACATAAACAAATTCCTGATGAACTGCTCCCTTAAGTAAGACATTTTATCAAATCACCAATGCTAACGTACTGTACACGCAATAACTCTTATCCCCGAGTGGCTTCCGGGCCTTGATAAGTGGTGACCACCTTGTAAAAAAAAGTGAAACAAAAGTTGCAGATGCAAAAAGGAAACACAATTACTCTCCAGGGACAGAGATTCCAGGAACAAGTGGAATCAACTACGAGCCTCCGGCGAAACACCAAACTGCTGAAGAATCAATATTGGCCAGAAAGAAATAACTACTGGCCATGCGAGATTAATTATTATCTGATAGGAAGAAATGCTTTCTGCTGATATTCAACTATATTCTTCAACATATGTCATTGGAGTTAATAGGCTTTTTGAAAAAACTTTGTCCAAATTACAGCATTCCATCAATAAAGTACTACACTGAAAAAAGTAATTTCAAATATATTTACTAAAGTAAGAACAAAAATCCAATTGTCTCTTGATGAAATTAGCATTAGTTTGAATGCAGGAATTTGGTCAGCTATGTTTTAATAATGTTCCCTTCTGAGTTTGACATGTCATTAGCTTTCAAATGACTTTGAATAGTGCAGAGCTGTACTTAAGAATCATGAAGAATTACACAACATTCAGGATAAGTATAAAATCTTCAATAAGTTTTCTTAGTTTTGCGAGATTCAGAACAAATATGGCGGCTGGTGTCAGACAATGTGGTTTAGAGACACTATTATGTCTTATACATCCATTACAACTATCAATATATAACTCATTGTTTCCCCTTAACTGTGGAGGCAATTAGCACAATTAGCAGATATAAAGTCTCTCATTTTAATCGTTATACATTAGCTAGTAGCAAATTAACTAAAATATAGGATCAGCTTAATTTGGAAAAAAATATAACTTCATGAACTTAAGAACGACTTTCTTAATAAAGACCCCCTCACCTTGTAAGTATACACAAAAACCTATAAAAGTTAACATGTCGAATGTGAACGATGAGTTGGATGCAATATAAAAATGTACCAAATTTAAAAGGGAACGAAATTTCATTTTACGCATTCATATTCCAAAGGTAAGTTTGAATAATTTCTCAGTTGCGTTTGTGCCGTATTTCTGCAATTTCGAATACTTTAACAATTCTGAATGAAGTCGCGTGTACTTAACAAAAAACTTATAACTTAAGAGACCAGGAAAGTGGACCCTGCACACACGCATGTTTTGCTCCCTTGCGACAGAAGTGCGCAGGCGCAAGGAGCGTCGCTTGTTTTATTTACTCTTTTTTTTCTGTTTACTTAAATATTTTTTAACTACAATAAATTTAATTGATTTTCTTTAATTTTTTTTTCGTGCATTTTACGATATTTTTTAATTGAATTGTTAGGTTTATTTTCTTACTTCTTTTCGTTCCCGTTGAGATTTTTATGCACCACCCACTTATTCATTCACAAACTAAGCCATTTAGTTTAAATATTATCATTACAATAAATCAACTTTTTTATAACAAAATTTAAAACAAATTGTGAGAAAATACTCGACATTTGTAAAATATAAATGTTAACAAAATACACAAACAACAACGTTTTTTTCTTTCAATTTTTAGGGTGGGGCGATGAGTTTTTACGCACCATTCGTAAATACCACTCTGAAAGATATCTTAAATTACAAGAAAAAATATTTATAATTACTACATGAACAAAAAAATCATTTCAATAAAAGTAAAATGCACACGCGCACGAATAAAATGAAAGAAAATTAACTGAATTTATTAAAGTGAAAGAAAATTTATTGGTTTGGACCATTTGAAAATAAATTAAATTAACATTAAACAAAAAACATGCACGTACACATGTGTGTATGTACATAAACAAAATCAAAGTCAATCGTACAGTCACGTGTGTGTAAATACAAGCACAAGCGGCATATTAGTTTAATGATACACACACAGCAAATTTTTATTTTAAAGTGTAAATATATGTGCACTGCGTTGTCGGTGTGTTTAATGCGATAAGTAAGAAGCCAGAACGTTTCTCTTTCGTATAGCCGGGAGCGGCCATATTGTAGTGTAAGTGACCATTCGGCTTTGAGGCTGATGCCGTTGATCTAGAATGTGTGAATGCTTCTAGTTCAACCAATCGTGTACAAGGAGACATCATTATTCCTGTAGATGAAAAGGGGTAAGAGTATGCGATGTGTAGCAAATCAGTAGCTAGTTAATGTCGGCCTAGGAAAGTAAGAAATAGAATAAATTAACATAGTGAAGGATAGGGTCGTAAGAGAACTTATGGATTAGGGGGTGAAATGTCAACTATTGCCTCTGTAGGCTATGACCATGATGATGATGTTGCTCCTAGGAATAAATGTAATATTTTAACATCATGAATTAATCTGTTTAAAATGTTGTTCTATAGTTTAATAAGGTAATGACTAATAGCGTAAGCACAATAAATTTGTATGTGCCATATGTTGTTGTAAACCTACAGTATTTTGGTTAAAAGGGGAAAAACTACGCCTCTTTTATTATATATATAGGGATATGGGAAATGAAAAAAATTATTGAAAAAGTC
Organism: Euprymna scolopes; assembly: GCF_053919585.1. NCBI lineage: Eukaryota > Metazoa > Mollusca > Cephalopoda > Sepiida > Sepiolidae > Euprymna > Euprymna scolopes. The sequence continues at coordinate 131,906,678 of NC_136500.1, read as the reverse complement.
ACTAGAATAACATCCAAGCGAAATTCATATTAGTCACGGCAGTGTACTCATTTTTCAAGGATTACAAGTTTTGTGCGACAAAAATGTGGTGAAGAAATATTACTTGTTTATTCTAAAGCGTTGATTTTTTTTTATTCAGACTGTTGAATTATGTTTACCAAAGGAAAGATTATATTTCTGATTTTTTGTTACATATAGATTGATAATTCGCATTATTTTCATTATTTTGGACTACTATCTGATCTTGGGTATTATTTGCATAAGGTTCCGGCTGATGTAGCCCCCGATATAACGAGAGCATGCTACTCCCGTGGATTAAATAAATTGTTTCGTTTGAAATTCCGTGGAGATAAAGACAAATTCTTCAATTAGATAAGTTATACCTGAAAAACAAGAGAGGTTACATCGGCCGAATCCTTGTGCGAATAACACTCACGATTAGAATAACACTCACGATTCGTCAGAACTATCTGGAGGCCCAGCGTTGTCCGGTCATACAATACGCTTAAACATGATATTTTCATTTGTGCAGGTTGCGTTTGTATTATTATAGAATTTATTCTCTATTGAGTATTATATATTACAAAAACTAATTTATGCGGTGGACTAATTCGCAAATATTAAAAAAACATAATTAATGATAATGTCGTTCATCAAATTCCGTCTGTGTTTGTTTACAATATCATGACAGCTGATATTTTTGCTTGACGCACTTAAAAATAGTTTTCTTCTCTTATAGATTAAAAAGAAAAATATTTATAGGGGGGATATTTTACTTTACACTCGTAAAATATTCCCCTATAAATATTTTTCTTTTTTCCTATAAGAGAAGAAAGACGATTTGAAGATCTAATTTTTTCGATTTTTGATACATATCTGACGAATTTCTCTACAAAACCTATCTAAAAACACTGCCAGGCATATAAATTACCTTTGTATTAAATTTGCAACGTAACTTTTGTATAATAGTAGAGAAAGAGCTAATCCAAATAATGCAAAAAGATGAAGTTTTATAAAGGATATTCAATGATTTTGTTTGGTTTGGTTGTTTTGTTTTACGGCAAAACTTTTCGGGTTATTTAATGCCGAATCTAGTTATTTTGGAAATAGTATTCGTGTTGCAACCAGTTATTTTGTAGAAGGTTTTTGTTCTTCAAGCTCTTTGTATCTTCAATCGCTAGTTTGTAGTGTTTGGTTTGGTTGTTTTATAGTTAATGTTATCGTTTTTCTTCCCTCGCCTGCAGAACATGAATGAGCGTTGCAATGGGAGAGAGAAGAAGGATTACAGTGTTAATGCTTGGTACATTTTAAGATAGGAAACCAGTCAGAAAGTGAGGGAGATAGATAGAGAAATGGGAAATTGGAAGAAAAAAAAGGGGGGAAGGGGGGTTTGTTTTTGGTTTTACAGAACATAATAAAGTTTTGCAAAAGGAAGTAGAAAAACAAAAAGCATCAATGTTAGGTGCATTTCGTCTCAAGAAGCCAATATTCTCAGACAGCCTGATATGGGAGCACCAAGATATGTAATGAGAATAAAGGCAATCTACATAATGATGATGATGATGATGATGATGATGATGATATTGCTGCTGCTGCTGCTGCTGCTGCTGGTGATGATGAAGTTTAATGCATGATTCTCATCATTTACTCGCAAGACATGACCAACTTCTTTAATATGCATGTAAGAAGATCATCAAGATGGTAATTAATTTCATATCATTGGTGATTTGATAACACGTCTTGCCAGATATGTCGTGACACACGTGAAGTATTGTTGCAAGAACATAACTATCACATCATTACGTGTAATACAAGTGGCAGATGTCGCTTGTGTCCAGGAAGTTGTCTGTTATCCTTAAACTGTTCCTTTCCAACAGATTTGGAGATACCAGCCAATCTTTATTATATTTCTCTTAGTCTGTTCAATTTTTGGTCAGGAACTACTGGTATAATCTACCTAAAATTTTGTATGTGCGTTTGTGATAGCAAGCTGCCGCGAAGTACATATTATAGTATCTGTTCAATTCACAGTTAGCGATTAACAGGGATTAGACACCACGATACCACATTTACTCTAGAAGTTTTCTCGATAAATATGGATCTGACTGAATTTTTTTTTTTTACTCTTTTATAAAATTACGGTGTTGCATATTTCAAATATTTTTGGAATAAAATGCTATGGATTTTTCTATTCTCCAGCTTTATTTATTTTATTTCTTACGTGCAATACTAAATACCGATATACCACATAGATATTAATATTTAGTTTCACTCTTAACAATGTTCAAAATAGAATAGCCAACCTGTTTACTAGGCTTCAACCTCTGTCCCATCGACGAAAAGTTGGACCCCTCTGCATGTTTTACAAGTATTTTAATGGTAAGCGCTTCGACGAACTAAAAGACTTTGTACACCCTCGGCGTGAATACTCGCAACAAGCCCGACAAGCAGCAAACTCCCAACCCTACACAATAGAGAGCTGTAGATGCCAGAAAGTCTTCTACTCTAATCGTTTCTTCCCTCGGACTGCTAGACTTTTGAATTCCCTTCTTGGTCCCTAATTCCCTGACTGTAATGACATGCGGAAGTTCAAGTGTAATGTAAACAGACATATTGCTGTTTAACTCTCAACAATATATCCCTGCAAATTATATTTCACATAGTAGCTCCCTACATCAAAGTGCCACTGCGTCTTTTGGGGAGGTGAAAATGTATTAAAGTATACAAGGTTTTAGATTAAAACATAAAACAATAAACACGCTATAGACGCAGAGATAACATTCAAACAACTACAATAACACAACCATTCACACACAAACACGGTAACGTATTCAAATCTAATAAAACAAGAAATACGATACGCAAAACTAATATCCACAAATCTTCGGATCACAACCAGTATAAACAAACATCAAAGTGATATACCACCTACTACACAAAAAGGCGCCATACTAACACATATAACGTTGCAAAAGATAAATAATTAATTGTATACTTAAGAGAAAACATCCTATTCTTCTTTAATAAAAATGCTAAGATACTAAAATTAAAACATATTACAAGACACAACAAGCAAATTAAAATCAAATATTGATTAATAGAATAAAAACAGAAGTATATAAAATATCACGCCGGTCCGCTAGCTCTGTAACATGGTGCATATGATCGCATGGGAAAATATCATCAGCAGCAAAGAATAGCTAGCTTGTGAGGAGATTAGCAACAGCAGTAGCCGAAAAACGCGCATATGCAAATTAGGAAGTATGCGAGAGTTGGGGCAACAATAAAAAAAAAGAACACTACGTGCTCTGGAGAGAAGGGTTGTGCGTGTTGAAGAAAATGGACGTGTAAGTCGAGTACGAGAATGGGCCGGCTGTAACTGGAATGCGGTCGGATCATGTAGAAACGCGACCATGCAAAATGAATATGTTAGAGCGAGAGACTTTTTAAGTGGTTCAGAAAGTAACAGTAATAAATGTTTTTTGTTAAAAAGAGAAAAGTGCCGTAGTTAAATGTACAAATGTCTGTTTGAGCATGCGTAGAAGTTTAGTCGATTTCCCTCTGCCAAATTCTAAGTTTGTCAATTTTGTCTCTTTAGCAACTATTTTTACCGGCTAAAATTGAATAAATATCGTGTCACAGGTCTGAATCTTTTAAATTTACAAGTATGTAGATCAAAAATTGATTGAGTAGTTCGGTTCAGACCGTCAGTACACAGAGGCACTTATATATATATATATATATATATATATATATATATATATATATATATATATATATATATATATATATATATCGAAAAGAAAAGAAAAGTTTTAACATTGTTTGCTTCGTTCGTATTTTTCCCCCGAATCAAGTTCGCTGGGGTTTTTCCCCCCGATATTTTCAGAAAGTTTTTACATTGTTTTTTTTATATATAGAAAATTTAAACAGGATTATTATGTTCGATTATTCTGTATTTTCGTTTTTTTATTATTTACCCACCACCACTAAACACACACACAAACACACACACACACACACACACGCACGCACCTCCAAACACCCGGGAAGCGCCGGGTATCCCTGCTAGCGTGTGTGCCCGGCGTTACTTGGGTATTTGGGGGTGTGTGAGAAAAAAAGAAGGCGCAGGTGTTAAAAAGTGGTAGTAGCGAGGAGGGGAGAGAAATCCAAACAACAGTACGCAGCCCATATGAAAAAAAGTGGGAGTAGGCAGGCAGGCTCGAACCCGTGACGCGAAGGTGGAAAAGAAAGCGTGAAAACGCGTTACCGTTGCTTCATCGTCCGGAACTTCGCTACGTTGAAATTAAGAAAAGTCAATCAAATTGATACAACAATACGATGGCTCGCAAAACACACACACACACACACACACACACACATAGCACAAACACACAAACACACACACACACATACACACACATTTTGACTTTTATATATATAGACTAGCTAGGGTACCCGGTGTTGCCCGTGTGCGGTGCGATGTGTGTGTGTGGGGGGGGGTAAATAAAACAAAATGGAAAATAAAGAATAAGCGAACGATCTTAAAACTTTAAAAAATCGGAAAAACAAAAAAAAAACAGCGAACGTGATAAAAAAAAACAGCGAACGTAATGCAAAATAAAAAAATAAGCGAACGATGTTAAACCTCCTTTAAAAACTCGGAAGAACAATAGCAAAACAAAAAACAGCGAACGTGATGGAAAAAAGAATGAAAAAAAAATGGCATGAATAACTTTGTTTCGTTTCAATATTAAAACCTTAAGAATCGAAAAAAGTAATATTACATCACCGTCCGAATTTGCAGCCTTAAAATAATGGCGCAGGTGCTTTACCCACTGAGCTAAGCGCGTCAGCGAAGTTGGGTCGGTTTTTTTAACTTTTTTTTTTTTTGCGCATGCGTATATGGCTATCTTGTCATGAAGGTACGATTTTTTTCTTGTAGAAAAGTGTTCCGTTGGGAATGAAGGAATTATTGTTTTTAGCCAATTTTTTGATATTTGTCGTCCGAAAGTTCCAGCTTCAAAATGATACCGATTTCGGAAAAATCTGTCGCCTGTGTGGAAAGTTTTGCCCTTTATATAGATCATTGTTTTCTCTTGTCTACTTTTTTTTTATATAAATGTAGTTATGTCCGAAATAACTTTTAAGTATTTTCATCGTTTTTCTTTACTACATTTTTCCTGATTTCTTTGAAAATATTTTGCGTGTTTTTTATGTAATCATTATTGTTTCTATAGCTTTTGTTGCGAAGTCGCAGGTACTTAGGGAGATTTAGCTAGAGGCTTAAGCATCGCTGCTGTGATACTTGGGCATCTCAACTATTCCAATCCTCAGAGTGACAGATTTAACAACTAAGTAAGTAGACAGAGGTAAATATACGACAAATAACAACGAAAGGGGGACAAACGAATATGAACAATTGTGAAAATAAGTGTTGTTCACGACACCATGAATAAAAGTGGAAATAATGTAGAATTTGAGGAAGCCACTTGATGATGCCTCTAGAAGCAAGACGGCTGGAGGTTGAAGAAATTAGAGAACTAGAACGTGATCAGGAGAGAAAGCGTTCCCAGAATCTGGAGAATAAAAAATGTAGAACGTGAAGAAGAGAAAACTTTATCCTGAACTGCGTAGAATTACGTCATATGGAAATTAACGTTGACTCAGACGTGGACATAACTGAGGGCGGTATCGATAGTAACAAGAAAAGCTGGCACAAGGAACGAGATATGAAAAAATGGTTTCAGATGTGAGCTGGAACATGCACCGTAAGATTGAAGTGAAGAAAGATATGCTGGGAGGAGACACGGGAACGAACTGCTATATAAATGAATTAGAGCATGAGTCGGTGAAAAGACCTGAAGCTGGAACCGATTGGGAACAAGAACCACTGGAAAAAAAGGTTGAGCAGTAGATGTTCGAAGTAAGAGCAAGAAAAATCACCGTCAAGAAGTCGGAGCAAGAACCAAAACTGAAGAGGAAGGCAAGTTAGAGTCATATTGATGAGTCAGCAACAAGATTTGAATATTTAATTGCATTAAGTATTTTTATGTATCTTGAAAGGGCATTATGTTTGTTGTTGCTTTTGATATAGCTTCTCTGATCGACGAAGGCTTATGAAATTAAAGCTGAGGTTGATAATTCTGATGGAAAACCGATGAATCTATTTCTGATCGAGCATGTTACATTTGGTTGGTTGGTTGGTTGTTTTTGTTTTACGGCTTATCAACCATTTTTCGGGTTATTTAATGCCGAATCCAAAGATTTTGAAGGAAAAGTTTTTTAATAGAATATATTTGTTGTTTTCACGTCGGTTTCTATTTAATCCATAGTTGGGACCCTAACAGGTACTGCCACTCCGAGTCAGAGTGGACCTGGGAGCAATGGTAATTAAAGGGTGGCTCTACACTCCCAAACGCCCACAAGCTGGGGCTACACCACTGGATATAGTTTATGGTCATATCCAGCACCCCCATTAAGGGTCTTTTACCCTCTGCATGGGGGGGGGGCAGTCGACGTATTCCAATGCCCCACCGACAGGGCTGTTACATTTGGTGATTCTCCAAAAAGTAATAAAAAAATATTACGAATTAATTCATGGTTGAATTCATTTGGATCAGCAATATTTGCGGTGTTGGTTGAGTGTGTTTAAAAAAATCTCGGCCAATTTATAATGTCAAATATTTTCGTTTAGAGTTTATAAGGATGTTGCAAATTATAATACGATCATGTTCACAACTTTCAGAAAAAAATGTTGATCTTGTACTTTTCCATAACGTCAAGATGTAGTGTCGTATAACTAGTCTGTTAACCGTGTGTGTATATTTTATATGTTCATTTATCTGTGTATATACTTATATGTTCGTTTTTATGTGTATATATTTATATGTTCGTTTTTATGTGTATATATTTATATGTTCATTTATATGTGTATATATTTATATGTTCATGTATATGTGTATATATTTATATGTTCATTCATTTGTGTATATATTTATATGTTAAAGTATATGTGTATATATTTATATGTTCATTTATATGTGTATATATTTATATGTTCATGTATATGTGTATATATTTATATATTCATTTGTATGTGTATATATTTATATATTAATTTATATGTGTACATATTTATATGTTCATTTATATGTGTATATATTTATATGTTCATTTATATGTGTATATATTTATATGTTCATTTATATGTGTATATATTTATATGTTCATGTATATGTGTATATATTTATATGTTCATTTATATGTGTATATATTTATATATTCATTTATATGTGTATATATTTATATGGTCATTTCTATGTGTATATATTTATATGTTCATTTATATGTGTATATATTTATTGTTTCATGTATATGTGTATATATTTGTATGTTCATTTATATGTGTATATATTTATATATTAATTTATATGTGTATATATTTATATATTCATTTATATGTGTATATATTTATATGTTCATTGATATGTGTATATATTTATATGTTCATTTATATGTGTATATATTTATATGTTCATTTATATGTGTATATATTTATAAATTCATGTATATGTGTATATATTTATATATTCATTTATATGTGTATATATTTATATGTTCATTTATATGTGTATATATGTATATGTTCATTTATCTGTGTGTATATTTATATATTCATTTATATGTGTATATATTTATATGTTCATTTATATGTGTATATATTTATATGTTCATGTATATTTGTATATATTTATATATTCATTTATATGTGTATATTTATATGTTCATGTATATGTGTATATATTTATATGTTCATTTATATGTGTATATATTTATATGTTCATTTATATGTGTATATATTTATATGTTCATTTATATGTGTATATATTTATATGTGCATTGATATGTGTATATATTTATATGTTATATGTTCATTTGTGTATATATTTATATGTTCATTTGTATGTGTATATATATATATATACATATGTGTGTGTATAAAATTTACATAGATTATATGGATGATCAACACATAAATAAACTCGACGTCCTAGATGCAATACGGACTGTGATACAAACATACAATAACCTAAATAAACATTAATTCCAGTCATTTTCAGGTGATTTTTCTTCCTCTAACTCGAGCAGCTACTGCTCAACCTTTTTTTCTAGCGGTTCTTGTTCCCAATCGGTTCCAGCATCAGGTCTTTTCACCAACTTCTGCTCCACCCTTAGGAGGCTACAGTATATATATATATATATATATATATATATATATATATATATATATATATATATATATATATATTACAATGTCTCTGTGGTCGACTAGTGTGTATAATGTGTCAGTTTGTACACATGTGATCTCTATATAATGTATTTTCATACATATTTATAAGTGTGTATGTTATCGTCTTATGGGTGATTGTGTATACATTCAAAACACAGTTCACCAAACGCGGACAATAATTTACAAGGACAATTTTTACCAGGACGGTTTAGATCTGTACTGGGACACGTACCTTGTTTCACTGGATCCTTCTTTTGGTGAAGCTGCAAAATATTTCCCCGAAGGACACCACACGCCAGATGATATTTTATATAACATTTATTCCTTGAAATTTGCCCGGTTTGGTGCTGCACTGCTGCACGCTATTTGGATCTTTACATCGTGCTATATTATTCACCGCTCGTATTTTATGAACCTCAGCGACTGGATTCCCTCTTCGTTAGCTAACTCAATCGCTCTCTGACTATATTCTCGACTTCTAATCGACTAACATGTATATATAAAAATAATCCAATTGTGTGGTTAACTCTCCCTGACGTCCGATATCAATTATTGCTATTCTCAATCAAGTTTTGTTCATCTGTCTACATTCCTATGTGGCCTACCATACATGATCACGTGATACCAAATTCCATTACGACTTGAATAAATTATTGTATTTGCCAACATTCCTTTTTGTTATCGAAGCATTTTTTTTATTTTCTAACATCTACATTTATATACTACTACTACTACTACTACTACTACTACTACTACTACTACTACTACTACTACTACAGCAACAACAACAATACTACTACTAATAATAACAAAACTACTACTAATAAAAACAATACTACTACTACTAATAATAATAATAACAATACTACTACTAATAATAATAATAATAGCAATACTACTACTAATAATAATAACAAAACTACTACTAATAATAACAATATTAATACTAATCATAATAATAACAATACTACTGCTACTACTACTACTACTACTACTAATAATAATAATAATAATAACAATACTGCTACTAATAATAATAACAAAACTACTAATAATAATAACAATACTACTACTAATAATAACAATACTAATAATAATAATAACAATACTACTACTAATAATAATAACAATACTACTAATAATAATAACAATACTACTACTAATAATAACAATGCTACTACTACTAATAATAATAACAAAACTACTACTAATAATAACAATACTAATACTAATCATAATAATAATAACAATACTACTGCTACTACTACTACTACTGATACTACTACTACTGCTACTAATAATAATAATCGCGTATCTATATATTAATACCATAGCGTGTGTGCTCTTTTGTGTGTCAAACTTACATCCGGGTCGTTTAATTGTTATGTATTTCCACTTCTTGTCATAAATAATTTTACCAATAATTCGTAAGTTTTAGTTTCGGTTTCGATTATAGCTAATGGCACTTAAGTCATCTATTTTTTTTATAAATAATTTTATCAAGAATTCTTCATAAGTTTTGGTTTCGGTTTCGATTATGACTGAAGGAATTCAAGTTATATATGCATACATACACACACACACACATACATACATACATATATATATATATATATATATATATATATATATATATATATATAAGTTTTTATTTCGGTTTCAATTCCAGCTAATGCATCCAAGTCATATGGATATTTTTTTTTATTTTTGAAATCGCAAATCGATAGAACATTAACTCCATAATAATAAATACGAAATCTTAAAGAATTAAAATATCATATTTAAGCGTACTTTACGAACGGGTTTTGCTGGGCGTTCGTTCTAGCTTAGAGAAATAGATTTAGAGTTTTAACAAAAATCTACAATTATATCAGAGCGTCTCCACTTACACTGTACATCTGCAGAATGCCCACATTAATATATTACATATGAATGAGTCCCCTGTGGAATTTCCACAGGTCCCGCTATTTATTATATTATTCCGAAGAGTTGTGATAAATATAAAAATGTTTGCAAGAGTACATTTAATCGATGGATATTTAGTTTTCATTCACTTTCTTTATGAACACTATTGAACAGTATTTTTTTAAACTTCTTCTCAAATTTTAAATTTTCATTGCGCAATTGAACAAGAAGAATTATTAAAATGTATTTATTGCTTTATTCATTTCTTTTTATTTATTTTTTCAATAAAACAGTGTGATATTACTTCAATTGAAAATTGTTGGGTTTTTTTTTTAGATTCACGCTGGCTTAAAACAAGATGCAATATGATAACTCCTATCTTACACTACGTTTTATTGTGATAGAACTTGTGAAAATAAAGAAACTTCAGTGTGTGATATGCTTGGAGATATAAGCATTCACTTCTTAAAACAATAGCTACCTAAAATTATACATGTATTGCATTAACTTATGAATTATCAAGACACATTCTTACACCGATGTTGAAAAGATTATTATGCTTCTGTGCGAGCTTTTCTAGTCTCACACAAAACACGCGTTCACATTTCAAACCACGTTTCTTGTCATACAAATACGGGCACACAAACATACGTGCGCACCTTCATACACGTACATATATTCACGTTCACGTACATACACTCACATTCATGTGCATACACACACACACACACACACACACTAATGTACACACATCTACGCACACCAACGCGCACATGTACGCACACATGGACAACGTCACTTCCCTTTAAAGGAAATCCACACATGCGCAAAAAAACACCGGAAACAACTACAAAAGCAAGAGACCTGAGCTGTTTCCTTCTTTCCGATTCGGCTCCCGACAGAGCAACCGCTCCCTTTCGGAGCGCGCGGCCACGCACGTCACGTCCCCTACTACTATGTGTGGGGCAAGAGCCAACAGACAGTACATACATCTTAAACGCTTTCTCTCTCCATGGCCTGGATTGACTTTCTCTCTCTCTCTGTCTTTCTCTCTCTCTGTCTTTCTCTCTCTCTCTCTCTCTGTCTTTCTCTCTCTCTCTCTCTCTCTCTCTCTCTCTCTCTCTACAACTATAGACTTTCCCACTCACCAGCTAACAGTGAGAGACGCGAGCTAAACTGGACTCTCTCTCTCTCTCTCTCTCTCTCTCTCTCTCTCTCTCTCTCTCTCTCTCTCTCTCTCTCTCTCTCTACGACAATAGACTTTCCTTCTCACCAGTTAACAGCGAGAAACGCACGCCAAACTAAACACGGGCTGTACCCTTTTAGTTCATTTGTTTCTTCATGAAATAAATTCTAGTTCGCTTATTTCAATAAACGCGTTGTTCGTTCCTTATTGAAAACAATTAATTTTTCCTATTTTTCCTAGCGATTGGGGGATATATATAATATATCCACCAGTCCACTACAAACTGGTGACACCCGAACGTGATATGAACACACATTTCCTTCTATACCGCAAGTCCCGCAACAAACTAGCAACCGACTGACGTGAAACGAACACGCATGGTGACTCTACTTTTTTAAATTAATTGTTTTGAGCGATACGCGCATTTTATTTGATAAACAAAAAAAAACCCGAACTTTTCAACAGAGAAAGACAACCAGTAAACTACTACCGACAAGAACCTCAACAAGGAACAATGGCATTGGACTCCCCCTTTTTTCCTTTTCGTGCTAACGGACCTCATTTTTCAAGAACTCTTTTCTATTTCTGACAACCGCCTCATTACCCCGTTATTTGACTAAACCCAAACAATGTTGGGTATACAGACGACGAGGAAAAAGAGATTTTCTCCAGCAGCGGATGAACTACAATGACGAAACCCCTCGTAAGACTTTTTTCTTTTTTTTTTTACATGGTGGTCACCACTTATCAAGGCCCGGAAGCCACTCAGGGATGAGGGTTATTTCAAGTACAGTACGTTAGTGTGGAGATTTAATGAAGTGTTTACTTAAGGGAGCGGTTCATTAGGTATTTGTTAACGTTGGACTTGAAGACATCCAGGTTGTAGTCAAGTGGAAAGCAGGCAGAGGGAACAGAGTTCCACAGGCGTGCAGACAAACATACGTGCGCACATACAAACACGTACATATATTCACGTTCACGTACATACACTCACATGCATGCACACAAACACACTAACGTACACACATGTACGCACACATATGCGCACACGTATGCAAACATGGACAACGTCACTTCCCTTTAAAGGAATCCACACATGCGCAAAAGACCACCGGAAACAACTACAAAAGCAAGAGACCTGAGCTGTTTCCTTCTTTTCGATTCGGCTCCCAAGCTGAGCGGTCGACAGACCAACCGCTCCCTTTCGGGGTGCGCGTCCGCGCGCGTCACGTCCCTTGCTACTATGTGTGGGGCAAGAGCATACAGACAGTACGTGCACCTTACATGCTTTCTCTCTCCATGGCGTTGATTGACTCTCTCTCTCTCTCTCTACAATAATAGACTTTCCCTCTCACCAGCTAACAGTGAGAGACGCGAGCCAAACTGGATTGATTTTCTCTCTCACTCTCTCTCTCTCTCTCTCTCTCTCTCTCTCTCTCTCTCTCTCTCTCTACAACAATAGACTTTCGTTCTCACCAGTTAAAACGAGAGACGCACGCCCAGCTAAACACGTGCTGTACCCTTTTCTTTCATTTGTTTCTTCGTGAAATAAATTCTAGTTCTTTTATTTCAATACACGCGTTGTTCGTTCCTTTCTCAATTCAATTCATTTTTCCTATTTTGTACGACTGGGGGATATATATATAATATATCCACCAGTCCGCTACACTTCCATTTGCCATTACTATGTTTCTATTTTTCTCTACTTACGAGTGTTTAAGATTATTATGCCTTCATTTGTCTCTACTTACGACTGTAAAGATAACTATGCTTCCATTTGTCTCTACTTTGTTTCCATTTTGTCTGCAGTTAAATCAAAATCTCGAAGCTGACTGGATGTACATTTGGAAGTGGCCTACCATCCATGATCACATGACACCAAATTCCATTACGACCCGAATAAATTATTGCATTTTCCAACCTTCCTTTTTGTTACTGAAATGTTTTTCTATTATTTTCTACTTCCTAACATCTACATTCATGTTATTATTATTATTATTATTATTATTATTATTATTATTATTATTATTATTAACATTATTATTATTATTATTATTACTACTACAACAACAACAACAATAGTAATAATAATAATAATAATAATAATAATAATAATAATAATAATAATAGCTTACGTGATTTGATGATGGCCAGAAGTGCTAATATATAACACTCCTTCATTCGCCATTTTTAAAAAATGTATGACATTTTACTAAAATTTTCGTAAATATTTTATTACGCCATCTTATCCTATTTTCCCTTAGCAACAATCCGTAGATTTTCCACATTACCTCGGGCTAAGAAAGGTCAAACCTAACTTTTATTATGCTTTTTCTCTTTGGTCAGTCATCATTCGCTGACCGTTCTCTTATTTTGTTCAGACTGGATCTTGTTTCCGGTCTCATGGCATGCGCGAAATGTAAGTTCTATTTCCTACGATCAACGTAAGCTGGTCTTTCCACTCATGCGTTTGCTATAGTTAATAGAGACCCCTTTTGCCTCTACACAAAACTCGACGCAATTACAATGATTAAAACATTGTCCATACGTCTAAACTCCAATTGCTTATTATACAATAGTCGCAGTTTGTCATTTCAGTTCCCAATATGCTCAACTCAAGATAAGAATCACTTATAGTCATCTACAGAGAGAATGTTTCACAGCTTTCCAGTGAAGCTAAACTAGCAACAACCTCAAACTAGGATTGAAACTCAACCGCCTAGGTGCTTCTAATCGTTGCGCTATTTGGATGCTGCTGTTAAGATGGGCAAGTGAAATTACAATGATCAAACATTGTCCAAACGCCCAAGCTATATTTGTTTACACACAGAACATTGCAGTAGGGGAACCTGGGGAAAAATGAAATAGCGGAGTAAAACGAGACACCGCAGATAACTGAAACAGAGAGAGAGAGAGAGAGAGAGAGAGAGAGAGAGAGCTCTTTCGTGAGGAGTCTGATAAAGACATCACATGGTAACGCCTTGCCACCAACGTCTACCATTGTTTTATTTAGCCCCGTACATCAAAAAGGGGTAATTTATCTATGTTGATTTATCTATGTTGATCTGTGACGAACTGTTCTCTGAGAGTGAAGAAAGCTGGGTAGCCTTTTAAGAGGACTGTAGGAAATGGGCACCCTATGGATGTGCAGGTCTAGACGAATGCAACAAGACCCCAATCTTCATTTGTAAGCTCTGTGAAGACTGACTTATTCAGACCAAGATCCGTCTCGTTTTGTTAATGTTGTGTCTGCACAAATAATTAACAAGAACACAAAAGTAAAGGTATACAATAATATATTAGGAAGAAAAGTTATATACCTATTTATATGTCTTCAGATATACTTCAGTTGGAGATATTCAGGCAGGTGGCGTGTTGCATGTCTTACTGGAGGCAACATAGGCGCTTTGCCTATTTGGCAGTCGTTGCCGAACTCTCCCGGTATTGATGATTGATACCTTTATATATCTCACTCACCCGCCTATGTTAATTAGTGGGCGTCTCCACAACACCCCCTCCCAAGATTTGAAGCCGTGTAGATTTCAATATCTTTTTCTTTTGGGGTTCATTATAATTGGTTTTGTAAACTTTCTTTTCCTTCCCGATCTTCTCGGTTCGGGCATGGTTTGTTGTGGTTCGATATCAAACGCTTCGTATAGTATATCAATTGGATCTTCCTTTTCATCAGGTTTGTCATGTTCGTTGTCTTTTATATGACGTTTTCTCAATTGATTTTGATGTCTTTTGTGTATCCCTTTTGAACCTTTTATCATATAAACCAAGTCGCTGATACGTTTATCTACCGTACCAAACTCCCAATATGAAATATTATTTTTTATACATTTAAAATATACACGATCACCAGATTTAAAGCTTTTACGTGATGTGTACGTAGTTTGATGAACGACTGCTTGCTTTGGTATTAATTTATCAAATGGTGATTTTATTTTTCTAGCAAACATTAATTCTGCTGTCGATAATTTCGACGGTGTATTTGGGTTCTTAGTTATCCTGTATATTTGCAGGAACTGTTGCAATGCTTTATCCGTCGGGGTCCTTATTGATTTTCTAAGTGCACGTTTTATCGTGTCTACGAACCCTTCCGCTAATCCATTTGATATCGGATGGAACGGCGGTATAGGTATATGTTTTACCTGAAAAGTGACATAAAAGTGTTTGAAATCACTTGATGTAAATTATGTTCCGTTATCTGTGACTATAATGGCTGGAACACCAAAACGTGCAAATATTTCATGCAGAAAACTGATTGTGTTATCTGTCGTCGGGTCCTTGAAACGCTTTACTTCAGGCTATCTGGAAAAACTATCTACTACGATTAAGTAGTATTGTCCTTCGGTCGGTCCAGCAAAGTCTATATGAATACGTGACCATGGATGGTCAGTTTTTTTCAAAGATTTATGGACGATCGGTGGTGCCTTCGCGACTAACGCACAACCTTTACACTTGTTTACTGTTAATGCAATATCCATATCCAGGTTACGCCAGTAAACGTAACTCCACATAAGTACCATCATCCTATTTATATCTGAGTGTCCTGTATGAAAATCACGTAAGATCTTTTTCTGCAAGGTTTTCGGGATAACAACTCTTTCACTATATAACAAAACATCATTGCATACGGAAAATATGCTTTGCGTTTTTTCATCATGTTCCCTAATTTTTTTCTTTATGTCTGTGATGACATCGCCATTTTCAGCCTCCCTTTTTATATCGGTTAACGTGACTGGTAATTCTTTTATTATATTCGCCACCATGTTTTTCTCCTCATAATTGGAACGTATAGCTGCAATTACTGACACTTCAAGGATTTCCTCCATTTTCGGTATAAGCCTTGACAGGCTATTCGCATGATCTATTTTTTCGAATCCAGATGTTTTATTTGAAAGTCATAATTTAGCAAGATCGTACCCCAACGGAGTAAGCGATTTGCCGTATATACTGGCAAGCCCTTTTTTGAGCCGAAGATTGTCACTAGGGTCTTGTGATCTGTTTCAAGTATAAAGTGTCTGTCGTACAGGTAACGGTGGAACTTCGTCACCGCGAAAATAATGCTTAACCCCTCTTTTTCTATTTGAGAGTAAGCCTTTTCTGCCGGAAGTAGTGTCCTTGAGGCGTGAGCTATAGGATTCTTTGATCGATCTGGCAGGATATGCTGTATATATGCTCCTGTACCATACGAACTCGCGTCGCTCGCAACACTTATTTCTTATTTTGAGTCGTAATAGGTTAAAAATAGATCAGACGTCAGCGTCTTTTAAATTTTCTCAAATGCGTCTTGACATTCTTTTGTCCATATCCATGGTATTTCTTTCTTTAATAACTCGTTAAGCGAAGCTCTTAAGTCGTGCATTCCTTTGATAAATACTTGGTATAGTTTGCGAGACTTAAGAAGATCTGTAGATTCATCACGTTATGTGGTGCCGGCATGTTTTTAATTGCTGTACATTTTTCTGGGTCTGGGCGTCGACCGTCTTTATTTATTATTTGCCCTAAATATTTGATTTCGTCTAAATAAAATTCGCATTTCCTTCCTTTCACCTTAATCAGTATTCATTTATTCTTGTGAATACATCTTTTAGATGCTCTTGCGGTTCACTTATGGACGCGCTCCTGATGATTATGTCATCCAGGTATGCACAAACACAATCTATTCCGTTTATCATTGTATCCATTGCTTGTTGGAAAATCTCCAGCGCGACTTTGATCCCGAAGGGTAGACGGTTGTATTTGAACAACCCTTTGTGCGTGTTAATGCATAATATCTTTGAGCATTATCCTTCCATAGGAATTTGTAAATAGGCGTCGGACAAATCTATTTTTGAAAAAAATTTGCCACCATTTAGTCTGGCAAATATCTCCTGAGGGCTTGGTAAAGGGTGGTGGTGGTCTTTTAATTTATCGTTTAGGCCCGTAGAAATGTATGCACAGACTCGAATTTGTTCCGACTTTTTTTTATGTACACCGTAGGGGTTGCCCAGATGCTAGTTTCGATAAGATGCCTGTTTTTTCGAGTCTATCTAGCTCGTTATTTATTTTGTCTAAACCGGCGAACGGTACGTTCCGTTTTTTCTTAAACACCAGTGTTGCATCCTTTTTTAGCTCGAACGAAGCCTTAAATTTATTGCATCTTCCCATTTTCACTTGTTTGTCGAAAATATTTACTGATATTTTTATATTTCTACTGATATTTTTAATATTTTTGTAAATTATTTTTCCCTTTGTCGTTTGTTCTCATTTGGTGTACTCTATTTTTTGTTCTGCAGCACCCGTATGTCAAACTTTATCGCAATTGCAGCACCTGATATTGTCCAACTTTATCGCAATTGTAGCACCTGATATTTTTGTAAGGACGATCCTTTTCCAAATGTTTTTCATCACATCTTCTGCAATTATTACCTGATACTGTCTTTTTATAATTCCTTTGATTATTATCGTAATTTCGTTTTCTGTAGTTATTATAATTTGAGTATTTATAATTTGAGTATTTTTTTAATTTTGACTAGTCTCAAAATTTCTTTGTCCTGAGTTTCTGACAGGTTTTTTTTATCTTGAAAGCCAAATTACAGAGTAATATCAGGAAAATAAATAAATATTTTACTTTATAACATAAATATATTTTTACACTACACTCCATCCTAAATGTGTTGTTTCCTTCTTTTTCCTTTCTTCTTTCTTGCCATGTTGTAAAGTTGGAGATCTATTCGAGTTCCATGTCGATTACAGAGATCAGAATGGTGTTTTCGTGTCTTTAACATAATTCGAAACCGGTAAAGGTATAAAAAAAGATAAATGTGTGCTTCCATAAGGTTCATTGATCTGGAGCAAGTAATTATTGAAAATAAAAATCCATTTTGGACGATCGCAGCTAAAAAAATATCTACCGCATTTCGCATCCCTTGCTTCATTATTGTCATCCATTATCCATCTAAGATGATCAGATTGTCCACGTTGTCTCGACGGACGAACGCCCTAAAAGGTCAAATTATAAACTGACGAACGCTTTAGAGACGTCATATTATGAAATGTTTGATTTTAAGCATATCGTTTCGATTTTAGAATTTATTTAGTCCCATACGACTACATCATCCTCATTATCGTTAGATTGGTAATTCTTGCTTTCCGCATTTTTTACCTTTAACCTTCAAATTCCAAGAAGCATATTCCTAATGAATGAGTAATAATTATTGTTTTTTTTTTTAGTAGGTGGCATTCGCAGATTTCCATATTATTTTATTCTCCGTAATTTAACTATCAATCTATCCATTTCTTTAATCCTTTCCTCAAGTTTTTTTTTTCATTTTTGATAAGTATTGAATTATTATGGAAAAATAGCTTCGTAGTTAAACACACCGCACAAAGATAGTAATTTAAAAAAAATTTTTTTCCAAATTGTTACCACGACATCATGCACGACATCTCGTCGATATCTCGTATAATACAAGTCTACGGATGCTCATTAATACAAACGTATGACAAACAAATATTATTTTTATCAATCAAAACAAACTTTTCGTAGTATCAGAATAATATTCGTAATACATTATGTTAAGGGTATCTGATAATAACAATAAGTGACATTAATTACTGTGTATAATTGCTATTTAATGACTTAATAAGTTAATTTTTTGTTAATCTAATTTCATTTTTAGATAACACGTGTGGCCGAAAACACATCTTCTGTAAATGTTGTTCAAACAAAATACAATTACAATTTCAAACAGTATGTAAATGAATATAGTTAGAAAAACTTACCCAGTAGTCCAATTATAGAAAGGAATGTAAACACGGCAAAGCCTCTTGACATGTTTTCTTCTGTAAAAGTAAAAATATTACCTTTTCTATTTTTATTAAATCACATTTTCTTTGATAATATAAAAGCAAGAACACACATTCGCAGTGAAAATCATAGTAATCTATAAATATAACAGCGAAAATGTACGTATGTTCGTATGTGTGTTCGCTTTTTCTGTATGTCTACAAAAGGCTTTTTTCAGAGAAGCGGTCGGTCGCCTAACGACTTTTTAAAACTTTTTATATCACATATAAATCATAATATCTCAGAGTTATCAACGAAGCTCGCCTGTCTATTTAATTTGCTCGATTTTGGGAAGATAAATATTCGACATTTGTCGCTCGCTGCATTTGGGTTAGTCTTTTTCCTATAACATCTTGGGAAGCGTTCCCGCAGTAAATGAAATATTATCCCGCAGTCAAACTTGACCTCATTAGCTCATTAAAACGGGCACTTGCCAAATCCAAATAATTAAATAAATTCAAACGTGTTTCCGTTAGCATCTCGCGGTGGGGCAATGGTTAACGTCGAACATGTTTTTTTCACACTTTAATTTACAACTTTGCCTCAAGGGTTCGGGTTTGATCCTCATACTTACCTACCAAAATATTTTTTTAAACCCCAACCCCGGGGTTTCCACACACACCTCCAAACACCCGGGCAACGCCGGGTACCCCTCGCTAGTAGAGAAATAAATTCTTTTTCTCGATTATTATCAATATATATATATATATATATATATATATATATATATATATATATATATACTTAATTTACTCACATAAAATTTATATACAAAAGTAGAGATTTATGCGTAAACTTTAAGTATTTACTTCAAAAGTGCTCAATACGTAGGTAGAGCTAGTTAGTAAGTTATAAAATGTATATGGCGATTAAGCTACACTGAATATTCCGCGTTTCATCCACTCTAGGACTCTTCAGGCTTATGCGCATAAGACTGAAGACTCCTAGAGTGGATGAAACTCGGAATATTCAGTGTAGCTCAATCGCCATATACGTTTTATAACTTACTATATCTTACTATATATATATATATATATATATATATATATATATATATATATATATATATACACACACACGGCATAATCGCGTTGACACACGCGCAAGTAACCCTTCGTGGGTATCCATCGTCTGTCCAAGACTGAAAGAGCCTGATATATATATATATATATATATATATATATATATATATATATATATACAAAGAGAGAAAATTAAGTTATCAAAATTATGATGATCAAGCTACATAGTATTTTACGCATTCTGTTATTTTCCTAAAGACTCGTTAGGCTTAAGTACCTGACAAGTGCTTATATGCATGGGACACAGAATATTCTGCATAGCTTATCTGCCTTATATATGCTTATGATTTACCATATAGCTTCACTTACGTCCGTCTGGGGCGTTGTTAAAGTAAATACCAAAAATGAATACATAAAATATTATATGTTCTTATAACATTTTATGTGGATACATGAAATTATATATATATATATATATATATATATATATATATATATATATATATATATATATATATATATATATATATATATATATATATATATATATATACAAGATAAGACACAGATTAAATGTCAGGTGAAAAATCCCGATAGATATTACTTTGAGGTAATACTTTCAGCGTGATCCTAGCCAAAAAGAAAAAGCTCAATATTAAAAATTAGAGCAATATATAAGTTTAGTGGTTAAAGTTAAATTCTAAAAATCAAAATATAAACACATATATTCGAATTAAGAATTTATTGTTTGACACAAGTAATATATAGAGGGGAGTTATGTTAATTTCCTTAATCCACGGATTTTCAATACTGGCACATATCATCAGAGGAAATGAAATGCGGTTTGCAAAATGTTCAGCTGTGAATAAACACGTATTTTGCTTTTCAGCACATATATTGAAAAAGTGGTGAATAATGATTATAAGAAAATAATGAGAGAAGAAGGAATTCCATACAACCTGGTCAGTCCAATATATATATATATATATATATATATATATATATATAGAGAGAGAGAGAGAGAGAGAGAGAGAGAGGGAGATATATATATATATAGAGAGAGAGGAGCGATTTTAGTTATAAAAATATATATGATAATTAAACTACCTAGAATTTTACACGTTCTATTATTATTGATACATGAAATAATACATACATATATATACATATAATATATATATATATATGTTATATGTATATATGTATATATGTATATATATATATATATATATATTATTTCATATATCTACATAAAATATTACATATGTGTTTATGTTAGTGAGGGAACGATTCCAATATGTTTCCCGATTACGATACAATGACCGATTCCGATTCTTTATAAATCTCTAAATATTTAACTGAATAGTTGTTATTTTTCCCCGATTACCGTAAAAAAAAGTTAAATGTGCAGATCTTTCCCCAAACATAAAACAAATATCTTGTGTGATAGTCTTTCGATTTTTGTTTTACTGGTTGTTAAAAAGCAGTAAATGTTTATTATTTCAAGATGATTACGAACAAAATACTTTGCAAAGTTGCGAGAGAGGTAAAGTGATATCGCTTGATTTCTTTTCCTTATAAAGGAAATGTTTCTTTTTCATAATGTTTAATAATCAATATTTCCTCCCTATTTCAGTGGGCATCATCAGGATTTCGTAGGAAAATGTAGAAGAAAACGATTACAGACCACATGCGAGTAAACAAGGAAAAAAATTCTAAAGTCCTTCTCATTCCGGGCAGTTTCTATAAATGTGCGTATGGAAAGGTTGGATTAATCTATGCATATATATATATATATATATATATATATATATATATATATATATATATATATATATATATATATATATATATATATATATATATATACATATGTATTTCATTATTAGTTACAATTGTTTCAAGACTATTCGGACAAGCTATCAACCCATTCTTTGAAGTCTTGGTTTTTGTTAAAACAATGTATGAATGCTCAATTATGAAATATGATAATTTTGTAGCTTACAGTTTAAATAATCTCTTTTTGGCTTAAAATTTATTGGTATATGAACGATTACCGAATTATATAAACCCAGTAAAATTCGGAATACTACAAATAAGACTATATAGATATATATATATATATATATATATATATATATATATATATAT
Source organism: Euprymna scolopes (assembly GCF_053919585.1). Classification (NCBI taxonomy): domain Eukaryota; kingdom Metazoa; phylum Mollusca; class Cephalopoda; order Sepiida; family Sepiolidae; genus Euprymna; species Euprymna scolopes. Next base: position 131,884,284 of record NC_136500.1, on the reverse strand, counting down.
ATATATATATATATATATATGAATAAAATTTCGTAGGAAAATGTAGAAGAAAACGATTATAGACCACATTCGAGTAAACAAGGAAAAAATTCTAAAGTCCTTCTCATTCTGGGCAGTTTCTATAAATGTGCGTATGGAAATGTTGGATTATTCTATATATATATATATATATATATATATATATATATATATATATATATATATATATATATATATAAATGTAAAGTTGGTTCGTTCTAAAGAAATAAAACCATGTTTATACGTTACCAATTTATTTGAAATTTTCAGACAACCCATTTTTAGAGTCGAGGTATGTTTTTATGTTATTAAAATAAATTTACCTAATTAAAATTAAAATATTAAATAAAATAAATATATTTATTTATCGTTTCTGCGAATCCGTTCTGTTGATAAAACTGAACTTCCGGTTCGATTCATTTCACAGCCACGAATTGACGAAAGGTTTAATTTTCTGTTAACTCGATAAGTAAAAAAAAAAAAAAAAAAAAAACATATTTCATTTGTTTATCTTCCAAATTTTTTAATTTACACATCTTTTCTTTATTATATAAGGCCAAAAAAAAAGTTTGTTGCTTGCTTTTGAGTTTGTTTTTTTTTTCAATATAAGATTACTCATGCAGAGAGTGATCCGTGCTGAAATAATATTATTATTTAAAAAATCATTCTTAACATGGGGAGGTAAGGATGTTTTGTACCTATTCTGTACTTTAACCTTACAATTGAATAAATAAAAAAAACACATATCGTAAAACGTTATTTAAACGTGGAAATATGATTTAAAAAATAGCGCGGCTCTCTGCATTAGCACCATTTTTATTTATTGTTGTTGTTTCACGAATTTTCGGCCAACTATTCCTTTGGCCTTCATGAAAAGAAGTCCTTTTATAAATGTTCAGTAACTTTTTCCTTTTATTATTCTTAAAGAGTAAAACTTTTCTTATTCATGAAAGGAGTTAAGCCTACACGTGACAAATTATCAATAAATGGTTTAGTTACTTTTTTAAAAAAATGTTTGTAAAAGTGCGAAAGGCGACGTTGTTGTACAAACATTACTCCCATGCTTAATTTCTATACTTATAGGTTTTTGGAATTTTTTTTTCACTGGATTATTATTGATTGGACACTAATTAAACAGATTATTAAAAAAAAAATGTAAAAAAGAAATCATTATTTCGACATTTGAAAGTGGTGCTCACTTTTTAGTTACAACGTTCTGATAAATCAGTCACCCATTTTGTAAGCAATAAAAACGCGGTATATCAAAACCATAGAAAGTAAAAATAATGAGTCTCTACCGCATTTGTAAGTCAGAAATATATTTGTTTCTCAAAGAAAAAAAATAGAGAGAACAGGACTTTTTTTTATTGTTTTCATGAAAATAAAGTTTCGAGATTTTTGATTATTTTTTTTTTTACTTATTTAGTCAGTTTGTGGGGTTTTTTTTTTAATTGTTTTTGTGAAAGGTGAGTTTTTTTCAAAACTTTTGTTTTGTTTCTTTTTAATTTTTTTTAAGTATTATAAATTTCACTAACATGCTGGAGAAATGTTTAATAATTTGGTATTTTTTTAGATTAGGTCCACCTCCACAATTTTCCTTTCAATGACGACATTTATAAGTTTCCGAGTATGCTGAACACGCAAATTGCATTGAAATTTTGCGGAAATAAATAGTTGTATTATGCATTGTATTCTTCGGCGGCCATCTTTTTACGTGCACACGCGCCATAAACAAATACACACACGTAAAAAAGATGGCCGCCAAAGATTACAATGCATAATACAACTTTTTATATCTTGATAACTACTTATTTCTGCAAAATTTCGATGCGATTTTCGTATTCAGCATAGTCGAAAACCATTTCAAGTCGTCATTTAAAAGAAAATTGAGGAGGTGGACCTAATCTAAAAATTTACCAATAATTTTTAATCCCGTACGCCTCCCAATACATTGCTTCGTCAACAAGCGACCATTTTATATCTCCCGAAGACACTTCCGTATTTAGAAAAAAAATAAATAAATAAATAAATAAAAAGTGACCGATTTACCAGAACGTGGTAACTAAAAAGTGAGTATCCCTTTCAAATGTTGAAATGATTTTTTTTTTCAATTTTTTTTCATAATCTGGTTAGTGTTCAATCAATAATAATCCAGTGAAAAAATTACAAAAAACCTATCAGTATAGAAACTCCACCACGTAAGTAAATAAATAAAAAATGTTACGTGCGCATGCGTTAGCCTTGACTAGGGGGGTACTAAGGGAACGACCATTAAATAATTCTGCGGATCGCCATGGAACTCAACGCCCAAGGAGTATCAAAATAGTTTTCATGATCTGAAGAAATTTTTTTTTCCGAAAAGTGGGTGATCACTTTCCCATCTAAATTTAACTTAAAATGAGCACCCACTTTCTGGCCACCTGAGGAAGGGGCATTTATTTTCGTGTTTATTGGCTTAAAGGTTTTTTTGACAAGGCAGTTTGGTACGCGAATGCATATTTAACAGTTTTCATTTATGCTCACGCATAGCATAAACAAAGCCTACGTCTGTGAAATGGAAAATAGTCCCAGAGTTCAGGGGTTAATACCATGCAAAAGAAATCAAACAAAAAGACTTTTTAGCCAAGAAACACACAGAAAGAAAAAAAAATAGCATCCATTTTTTTTCTATCGAATTCATTTGCTGTTTTTATTGAAAACTATTTTCCCCCGGATTTTTGATATAATTTTCCATTAAGGGCTGTGCGTCTCACGTTCGTAAATAACAAAAAAATTTTTGTAGATTTTGGTGTGCTAAAAACGAATCTGCAAACCGTTTCTGTCACAAACAAATAATTTTTATGATATGAAGAAATTACTTTTTCGAAAAAGTGGCGATGACTTTTCCATGTAAATTTAACTTAAAATGAGCACCCACTTTCTAGCCACCTGAGAGAGGGGGGATTTTTTCCCATGTTTATTGGCTAAACAGCTTTCGTTTATGCTTACGCATAGCGTAAACGAAGGCTACGGCTGTTAAATGGAAAATAGTCCCAGAGTTCAGGGGTTATTACCATGCAAAAGAAATCAAACAAAAAACTTTTTAGCCAAGAAACAGAAAAATGCCCCTCTCTCAGGTGGCCAGAAAGTGAGTGCTCATTCTAAGTTAAATTTACATTGAAAAGTGATCACCCACTTTTCGAAAAAGTAATTTCATGAATGTCATGAAAACTTTTTTTTTTGCTACGTAAACGGTTTGCAGATTCGTTTTTAGCACACCGAAATCTACAATAAAATATTTCGTTATATATGAACGTGAAACGGGCCTTAAAGTAAAATAATACCGGATTTTTTGGAGCAGATTTGCCGTTTAGTTGTACAAATATCCTCAAACCAGGTAATCACTAAAAGGGATTTTTAAAAGTCGTCACCTGTATCGAGCAAAAGTTTAAAACCACCGATTATATGCCAGCCTACATCATGGTAACATATATTGAGTGAGTTCCTAACAGTATTTTTAGTTTAAACTCATTTTCCCAAAATTTCCCCAAACTTAACATGTTCGATACAGTCTGCCGCCATTTGTATTTTTCAGATATACCGATAAACATTGAATGTTTTTGAACCGATTATACATTACATAAAAACACTAAAATCATATCCAGTTAGGTAGAACACTTACTTTTCTTGCCTTTGATAACATTTATTTGTTATATATTTATTTTTTGACAACTTCTTTGTATCTGTGTTTAGCAATATAAACCCTTTTAATTTAATGTAACGTTTAGTCGGCTCGAAAAACAGTGTTTATTGGTGTATTTGAAAGCTACAAATGGTGGTGGACACTGTTGATTACTTTAAGTTAGAGAAAGTGAGTTAAAACTAAAAAACTATACAAAATACTGTCAGAAACCTATCCATTATGCCAGCCTATGTCATGGTAACATATGTTCGGTGAGTTTCAGACACTGTTTTGTATTTTTTTTTTTTTTTTTTTTTTTTTTTACAAAGGCATCACCACATTATCAAGGCCCAGAGGCCACTCAAGGATAAGGGTTAAAGAGTGTACAGTAGAAATTGGTCAATATAGTAATCATTAGTAATGAAAATTTGGTAAATTTAATAACTTATATGGAACGGCTCATCAAGAACTTATTTACTTTAGACTTGAACACAACCATATTGTAGTCAGCCGGAAAGCAGGAAAACGGAAGACAATTCCACAGGCGTGCAGTTCTAAGAAAGAAGCTTTGTTCATGGAATCTACGTTTAGGTTTAGGCACAGATAAAGAGTGGGGGAAATTATTGATAGTGTTTACAGCTAGACGAGTGTTTCTTGTGAAAGTTTGGCGAGGGGGGACCATAGATTGAAGCTCAGTTGAACACTTTCCATGAAAATAACGATACATCAGAGACAAACTCGCAACATCTCTTCTGTGAGATAGAGGTTGCAAGGAGGAGAAAAGGACATCTCCTACGAGGCTACGAAGTCTATTTTGAACTCTATCAAGGCAGGACAAGTCCTTTCTAGCAGCTCCTGCCCAGATGTGGCAACAGTATTCCATCCTTGGACGTACCTGGCTCTTATATAGGTAGAGAATAGCATCAGCAGTGAGATATCTACTGGATCGATAGAAAGATCCCACCATTTTTCCAGCGGCCTTGGCAACAGATTTGATATACGTGTTCCATTTAAGATCAGGAGTAATGGTCAAGCCCAGAAGCTTGTCAAAACTTGAGGCCTCCTGAAGACGAGAGCCATTCATTTCAATTGATGACAAATGTGGATTAGAATGTTGATGATGTAAAGAGAGAAGCTTGGTTTTAGATGCATTAAAAGTAACCAGCCACTCCTTTCCCCATTGTACTACGTGCTCAAGATCAGAGGAGAGAGAATTGGAGAGAACTTGGTCGTTTACTGTCTTAGATGTGGTACCATAAATGGTAGTGTCGTCAGCATAAATGTCTACAAATGATGTAAGGATATGATTTGGAAGATCATTAATGTAGATCAGGAAAAGAGTTGGGCCCAGGATGGATCCCTGAGGGACACCGGCATTAATACTGTGAGCTTCTGATTTTTGCCCCTCAACTACTACTCTTATGAACCTATCAGAAAGAAATGATTTAATAATTGAGAAGACTTTTCCAGCTATACCATAGCTAGCGATCTTATGAAGTAAACCTTTATGCCATACCCTATCAAAGGCTTTAGATATGTCAAGAGCAATTGCTCTAGAAAGATTGCCACCGTCGAGAGATTTGCTAATCCTATGCGATATAACTGTAATGACATCTGCTGTAGATCTAGCAGAACGGAAACCATATTGAGTGTCACTAAGAAGGTTATTTTTGTTGAGATGTTTGATTACTTCTGTATTTAACACAGATTCTAGCAACTTACTCATGACGCACAGGAGACTTATTGGCCTGTACTGAGAGGGGGATGAGCGATCACCTGAATTCTTAAATACAGGGCATACTGATGAGGTTTTCCAGGGAGATGGGAAACTATTCTCCTTAAGACAACGTTTAAACAGTTTTGTAAGTATGGGCGCTAATTCAGGTTGAAGTTTTTTGAGTACTATAATTGGAATACCATCAGGTATTTTAGTTTTTAGTTTTCAACTTACTTTCCCAAACTTAACGTATTTAACAGAATTCGCGACCATTTCTGTTTTTTGAGCCAATTAAACATTTTACATTACATAAAAACACTAAACAATTATACAATTAGGTAGAAACGTAAATTACCTTACCTTTGCTTTCATTTATTTGTTTTTGGACGACTTTTTCGAATCTGTGTATAGTAACCCCCCTCCCCCACCATCAACCAAATATTAATTACTAAATCACATTTTTTAAAACAACAAAAAAAAAAGCATTTAGCGTTTCAACATTTTTGCTACGTTCGGCTTCATCCACTGATTGTTGGTCAAGTCCAAAACATGAATGATTGACAGAAACTCTCGAGGATCCAGATCAAATTCTGCAAGAGCACCATTTTTTTCAGTTTCGCCTTCTTTTTCACTTTTTGCAGTGGATTGCTGTACTAATATAAGAAACATGCATTTTCTCTTTTATTAAATTTTCCATTACACCAAATTGAGTCACTGCAACGCGTGGCAGGGTATAGCTAGTATTTATATATATATATATATATATATATATATATATATATATATATATATAAATATATATATAAATATATATATACATATATATATACATTAAAACGCTATTCATATACATATGTACATACACTTTTACTGAATCGATTAAAAATCCAACCTTTCCACACGCACATTCTCAAATAACATGACGTCAACCATCGCTTGCATTTTTATTTTACTTTTACTCATTTTTTTAAATCTCTCAATCTAATCCTAACTTATTCTATCTCTATTCCTATCTTCATCCCTACTTTTATCTAGATCCCTATAATTATTTAGACACTATAACTCAATCCCTATCCAATAAGCAACGTATGTCTATATATGTCTGTATATTTATATTTTTATTAATATTTATACTTATGTAATTGCATATACGTGTATATGGGTACATGTGTATGTATGTATGCATGTATGTATGCATGTATGTATGCATGTATGTATGTATGTATGCAGGAATGTATATGTACATCTTCTTCTTACTGGAGATCTATATCTCTACGTATACGTATATATGCAGGTATATATATATATATATATATATATATATATATATATGTGTGTGTGTATATATATATATATATATATATATATATATATATATATATATATATGAGTATGCATATGTGTATAGGAGTTGTGTGTGTATGTTTGCATATAGATGCATGTATGTCTGCATAAACATTGTTTATATATATGTGTGTATGTGCGTATGTGTCTGTATATCGATGTGTAGAAATGTACATATGTATGTGTATGTATGTATGCGTATTTGCGCGTGTGTTAGCGTATGTATCAATCCTTAACTATCTAAAAGCAAGTCATTGTCAACTGAAATGAACAAGTCGACTTATAGCGACTACGAAAATTCTAAATGGAACCTTTTACTTGTTCACTACACAAACCCTTTCTCTCTCTCTCTCTCTCTCTCTCTCTCTCTCTCTCTCTTTCTTTCTCTCTCTCCCTGTCTCTCATCTACTTCGTATACCTGGTTGAACAAGCAAAAAGCAGTCAAAATTTTAAAACCTAAAAATTGAAACTCCTTTCCTAATCCCTCTTCTTTTTTCTTTACCATCCTCTCTCCACCTCCCCATCCCTATACCCATATATCTCCAACCACGCCTACCTGAATCTGCTACCTTCACACACACTACAATTTAATGTATTTTAACCTTCAAAACTTAAATATTGTCGATACCCGTCTCCCCCCCCCTTATTGTCTCTTACCCACCTTTTTTTCTAAAACACTTCTTCCAAATACTAACAACCATTTCTATAAGGTTTGACGAGGCTGTTGGATCGTAAACATGGTCTAACATCCGAAACATATGTAACCAAACAGATAAAACGGTAATTAAAAAAATAAAACACATATTTGCTCTGCAATAGTATTGAGCACTCTCTCCAGGTTTTTACTAATTACAAGTTTTGCCAAATATATATATATATATATATATATATATATATATATATATATATATATATATATATATACTGCTTTAACAAAAAAACAAGACTTCAAAGAATGGGTTGATAGCAACAAATAATGTATTTCATTATTAGTTACAATTGTTTCAAGACTATTCGGACAAGCTATCAACCCATTCTTTGAAGTCTTGGTTTTTGTTAAAACAATGTATGAATGCTCAATTATGAAATATGATAATTTTGTAGCTTACAGTTTAAGTAATCTCTTTTTGGCTTAAAATTTATTGATATATGAACGATTACCGAATTATATAAATCCAGTAAAATTCGGAATACTACAAATAAGACTATATATATATATATATATATATATATATATATATATATATATATATATATATATATATATATATGAATAAAACGTCAATACGAAAAGTATATAAATGTTTATATCTTTTCTGTATTCATTTCCTGTGTGTTGACGTGTAGGAATACAAAAAGTCTTTTGAAAAAAAAACAAGAATGTTTCCTTCAAAAGCACATAATTTCGACCGATCCTTCGATCTTCCTCAGTGTGAATGATAGAAAACATGAGTGAGCGGGCAGAGTTAGCAGCGGATGGAAGGGCGCGGGTATAGCCATTAAGGTAAAGATCTATCTGAATATGACCCTTCCAGCATTTTCGACTTGGAATGGTCAGCAACTTGTGTGGCCTCTATTCAAAACTAACTCTTTTATAAAAATTTGAATTAGACAACCACGCATCCCACGAACATATATATATTTTTAATTAATTGATTACAACAAATAGTGTACAATATGTTTTGTGCTTTTATGTGCAATAATCTAAAAAACAAAACCAAATATGAGTTTTATCATTAAAACCAATGATGCTAAATAAGAATGCAAAGAACGTTGTATAATTTGCACCATAACATTCGATTAATACAACACAGACTTTTATAAAAGATACTCCTTAATATGATTTCTACAAAAACTCTTACATTAAATGAATGGGTAAAACAAACCTTTTTATCTCGTATATTTCAATGAAATTTTCAATACAGTTGAGTCTCCAAATTCAGCCAGACAACAAAAATATACTTCACAGCCTTTTTCAGTTATTATGTCTGAAGCTGCTATTTATTAAACAAAAGAAATTAACTAAGATGGTGGCAGCTGTACAATCTAAAATATCTCGTAAAGAAATATTTCCAGTAACATTTGAAATAATAAAAACTACAGAGTATCACATAACATAACTTTTTGCCGCATGCAAAATTTATTTGTCAAAGTTTCATATCAGACTGCCATGCAAAGTCATCGCTGACATTTCCTGATCAGAATATTTTTCAAGTAATTGATATGATTGACATTTCACGCATCTCCGGTTTAGTTGCAAAATATAAAAATTAAAAAAATTACAACCGTTTCATATCCTTTTTCTATATGTAATCAATGATATATTTGTTTCAAAGCTACAACCAAAATAATAGAGTAGATTTTGACATGGTTCCTAATCGATCAACAATATCATAAGTTATACAGTTGCATCGCTTTAGCGGATGTAACTTCAAACGTACTTTTAAAATCATTATTTACGTGCCTTTTTATTATTTTGCTGTCAATCCTTAATAATTTTCTTTTTGTAATTGAATAATTAAACTAAAGATCAATACTACAATTCAATCACAAAGCATATCTATATACTCAGATAATGTCTAATTGTCGCTTTTTTATATGCGCCGCATCTTTCACTTGGTGTGGATTGCGAACCCATGTGACTTATTTTCGCCATTCCTTCCGATCCAGGGCAAGTTGATTGATGGGCGCCCAACTATTGAGAGATGTCCAATCAAAAACATTTTATATTCATCTTTCCTTGGTTTTCCTTTGTTTTTGTTTTTTTTGTTTGTTTTTTTTTGTGTGTGTGTGTGTGTTTTTTTTTTTTTTTTGCCTTCTAACGTTAGGGGTCCTGGATATGACCTTAAACTATATTCAGTGGTGAGGCCCCAGCTTGCGGACTTTGGGGAGTGTGGAACCACCCTTTAATTGCCATTGTTCCCAGGTCCACTCTGACCCGGAGTGGTAGTACCTGCTAGGGTCCCAACTATGGGTTAAATAAAAACCAACTTGAAAACAACAAATATATTCTATTAAAAGAATTTTCTTCAACATCTTTGGATTCGGAATTAAATAACCTGGAAAATGTTGATATGCCGTAAGACAAAAACAACCAACAAATCTAACATTAGGACAGATAGGTTTGCAACTCTTTCCAGAAAACCAACATGGCACTGGTGATGATAGTTGGGATTTGATATGATAAGAACTGATACGAAAAAATTCGGCCCCTATCTTGAACAGAAAATTAAGCATTTAATTTAAAAATCCTGTCGAAAAACGCTGAGAACCCCTTTATTTTCTTAGCATTTTACACAACACTAACTTTGAAATTGCATTAGTTTAGTAAAAAAAATTGAATTAAAATTGATATATTTATATGAAAATATGATATACATTGAGAGAAAAAATAAATACATTAATTATAATTTTAATTATGAATCACAACTAGTATAATATTTCAAGTTTCCTGAATTTATTAAATAAAGATTGTAAAAGAACAAATTAGCAACTGAGTCTGTTAAATTTCACAATTTAAAAAGACATATGAAGATGTATTAAATAATATACGCTTCATACAAGTTACAGGATAATGTATTTTCGTTGTTATATTAAACGCAATAATAAAAAACTATTATAATAGAACTAAATTATTCTGTGTAATTTCCTTTCGAGAAAAATGAAGGTCTCATTTGGAGGCACAATGACTTTGTAATAATGTGTCTATGTCTTGCTTTCTGCCCATATACAACTTGTGAAGCTTCTGTTGTTAAGTTTATAGCCTTTTACACTCCTTTTGATTGGGCAGATAATTTAGAAGTTCTAGATTAGTTCCTGGCCTAGACGATTTATCAAGTTTTTTATTTGCAAAACACCCTGTAAGTGAATGCTCACAAACTCCAGTTTGAGAAAAATCAATCAAATTTGACTAGTGTGTGGCTGCAAAATTAATGGCAGTGAACTTTTTCAGACTTTTTTTCCCCTTTTGGTTGTTCACTATTTCTGGCAAAAACAACACAAAAAAATTATTTGAAAACACTTATTTACTTTTATCTTTTTGTGACGAATAAAACTGACTATTGTTTGAGTAGATTGAAAAAAACTACTAAAATTTAATGGATAAATATTTATTTAGTTAATGGATAAAATCATTTGAATGCCTCACACATCCAATAAATCTGAGTTCATCATCGATATTATATTTCCCGGAAGTCGGGCAAAAGCACTATGTTTTTATACTGTTTAAACAGTAATTTGGATTTCAGTTAACTGTTTGTGGTTTTAAAAAAATTATTGTCGGTTTTGATCTCAAGCTAATTAACTGCATACACTTGAATGATAAATTTGACCAGAATGTTTAATTTATCATAGTGTTTGAAGATAGACACCTCTAGTTTATAAACACATTAATTTTGTGGCTAATGTTAGCCATTTTCCTTGATTCAAGCGCCCAATTTTCGAAACTGCATATGTTAGGTTAACTTCTCCTCGAGAAATGCCAACATCATACTTAAAAAGTATCCTCTGGTCTTCAGACTTAAATCATTTGTTTCTTCTGCTGTCAGATAATGATGATAGAGAGAGCCACTAATTTTTTTTGAATTCTACTAGAGGCAAATCTTGAGAATTATTGATACAAAGTTTCTCAAAAGCACCTGTAAATGTTAGGCATCAATTAATTTTAAAAAATTGCTGTAAATGGCAGTTCTTCTAGTGGAACTTAAAAATTGCAAAATTTGCATGTTTAAAAATAGAGCCAGAATACATAATAAATACCAATATATTATTTTATTTTTCACAAAAAAAAGGAAACATAATTGCAAGTGAAGCTATAGAATTAATTTTACCTCCTTGTTAGGAGGACAAATGCAAACTATGTGCCTTGTTTGAAATGTTTGTCTTGCACTTTACTACAAAGACATCACATCCCAAAACAGTAGGTTTACATTTACAAAAGATATATACAACTGTTTGCTGTTCCTTCATTCTTTTCACTTTGGTTACTGATAGAGATTTCCTGTCAATATGTTTGGCCCTCTTATAGCAAAATATATAAATGTTCTGTCCTATTTACCGTTGCCTAAACGTTTAAACGGGGCAAAAATAATGTCGTTTTGGACGTTCGTTTGAACGTTAAAAAAATGACATTATTTTGCACCAATCAAATCGAAAAACAAATTAAGAAAGATAAAATAAACATGTTCAAATTCACTGCAGACACTTGAAATACTATAATATATATTTTAAACAAGTCGTTTTCGTTTATCCTTTCGAAATAATTAGACCTAAATTGTTATGTTTTCAAATTAAATAATAAACAAACGTTAATTTTCAATATCAATAACGAGCGTGTTTTGCGCCGGTGAAATCTAAAATGTTTCCACCCAAAAATAGTTCCTGAAATGAAAAAGCGAACTTTGGTCGTTATTATTTAAAAAACATAATTTTGCCTTTACACATAATATTCATTTTATCAATTCATTATCTTCACTCATTTTATTTAAAAATGTAGTTTAAAACATTCTAAATAATGATTCCATTTTATTAACAGTACGGATTGTTTTGATGACGGGACGTTCTTGACAATTCACCGAAAAACTTTTAATCGCTTCAATTTTTCAACTTTTAAAGTCATTTCCTCAAGCAAAGATAACGATTTTGAGAAAAATATTTCGTGTAGGTCTTTTCTGTGTCAAACCCCAACTATCATCACCATTGCCTCACCGGGGTTCCAAAATCGACCTGCCCTAACTAATTATTAAGCCTAAAAATCGTAATGTCTTTAAATTAAAAAATATAAACAAACGTTAATTTTCAATAGGAGTAACAGGCGTGTGTTAACAACGGTGAAATTCAAAATTCCCCCCCCCCAAAAAAAAAGTTCCTGAAATGAAATAGCGAACTATGGTCGCTATTATTTAGAAAAAAAAAACACAATTTCGCCTTTACAGTTAATATTCATTTTATTAATTTGTCATCCTCACGCATTGTATTGAAAAAATATAGTTTAAACATATTCTAAATAATGATAACATTTTCTTAACAGTATGAATTGTTTTGATGACGGGACGTTCTTGGCAGTTCATCGAAAATCTTTTAATAGCTGCAATTTTTCAACACCCATATTAAAGAATAAGCACCAATATTAAAGAGATAAGAATAAACATCCATATAAAAGATATGAATAAAGAGCTATATTAAAGATGAAGGAATAAACACTCATATTAAAGATATGAGAAAAAACGCCCATATTAAAGATGTAAGAAAAAACATCCATATTAAAGATATAAGAATAGGCATCGACCGTAACCGACCACGTTCTCTCTGATTCTCTCTCCTCTGATCTTGAACAAATGGTACAATGGGGAAAGAGGTGGCTTGTTACTTTGTGCATCTAAAACCAAGCTTTTATCTTTACATCATCAATGCGCTGATCCCCAGCTTGCAGAATTGAAATGAATGGCTCTCCTCCTGGGGGGGGGGCTCATATTTTGACAAGCTTCTAGGCTTGACCTTTGCTTCTGATCTTATATGGAACACATACATTAAATCCGTTGCGAAAGCCGCTGGAAAAATGGTGGGATCCTTCTATCGATCCAGCAGATATCTAACTGCTGATGCAATTCTCTACCTATATAAGAGCCAAGTACGTCCTAGTATGGAGTATTGTTGCTATATTTGGGCAGGATCTGCTAGAAAGGACTCATCCTGCCTTTACAGAGTTCAAACTAAACGTCGTAGCCTTGTATAGGATGTCCTTTTCTCTTCCCTGCAACCTCTTTCTCACAGAAGAAATGTTGCGAATTTGTCTCTGCTTTATCGTTATTTTCATGGCAAATGCTCGGCTGAGCTCCAATCTATGCCCCCCTCGCCAAACTTTCACGAGAAACACTCGTCTAGCTGAAACCACTATCACTAATTTCCCCTCTCTTTATCTGTTCCTAAACCTAAACGTAGATTCCATGAGCAAAGCTCCTTTCTTAGAACTGCACGTGTATGGAATTGGCTTCCGTTTTCCTGTTCTCCAACTGACTACAATATGGTTGTCTTCAAGTCTAACGTAAACAAGTTTTTGATGAGCCGCTCCATATAATTTACCAAATTTCCAGTACTAACGATTACCATATTGTCAAATTTCTACTGTACACTCTTTAACCCTTATTCTCGAGTGGTCTATGGGTCTTGATAAGTGGTGATGCCTATGTAAAAAAAAAAGAATAAACACTCATATTATAGATATAAGAATAAACACTCATATTATATAAGAACCAATGCTGCTGTATGGACAGCAACGTAGGTTCCACGAAGACAGATATTGAAATTCGTATCTCAAAAGCATATTAAAGGCATAAGATTAAACACCCATATTAAAAATATGAGAATAAACACCCATATTAAATATATAAGAATGAACACCCATATTTTATACATGAGAATATACACCCATATTAAAGATATAAGAATAAACAGTCATTGTAAGTTTATTTAAATAAACACTCATATTTGAAATATAGGAATAAAAATCCATATTAAATATATAAGAATAAACACCCATATTAAACTATAAGAATAAACATCATTATTAAAGATATAAGATTAAACACCTATTTAAGATATAAGAATAAACATCATTATTAAAGATATAAGATTAAACACCTATATTTAAGATATAAGAATAAACACTCATATTAATGATATAAGATTAAACACCCATATTATAGACATAAGAATAAACACTCATATTAAAAAATAAGAATAAACATTCATCTCTTCTCTTCTCTATCTATCTTCTTCTATCTATCTTCTTCTATATAAATAAAATGAACTCATTTTTCCTGTGTGAGTTTGACCTTAATAGGATTAAAAATCACGACATTACATTCAAATGTAATTCCCCACACTTCAGCACATTATCTGAGGTGTGCTATAGGCCTACTACCCCTACAGTTCATTGATATTCGTACATTTCTATATTTTTTTCGGTGAGAGTTCACTGCCACGATTGGTTAGAATCAATGGAAGTTGTAAAATCTTTTCTCTCTATTCGATTCATACTCTGCCCGCGACCACTTAACACCGCTGCGGATACGTCCACAGGGGAATATACGAGGAACACCGGTTTGAGTTCTTAGTTGCTTAAAAAAATAGTGATTGGCATTTTTACGTCGGGTGAAACGCGACTTTACATTCCAGTTATTCTGTGGGTTACTTGTGCTATTTTTATAAATTTCTTCTCCCCCCCCCTTTTTCCTACCTTTATATTTTTTCTCTTTTTGTAGGGGGTGGGGGTTGCGATTCGAAGGATTATTTAAACGAAACGAACTAACATTGGATTCCAGTTTTTACAAGAAACTTTAACAGTCAGCCGCCAGTGTTCTTCAAATCTTGCACCGATTAGTCGCTTTAATATTTTATTTACTGTATTTATACTTCTATTATGTTTGCACTGATTTCATAGGTGATACAAGGTGGGGATCTGACTTTCCATTTTCGGATTAGTTACTTATTCATTGCATTTCTGAAAGTTTAATAATCATAATTACTACTACGCTATCGATATTGGAATCAGACGACATTCAAATTTGTTAACAGCGACAACAAAGAAAACATTACAAAAAAAGAAATCAAAAGAAACCAAAACAAACCAACATTAAAAAAACATGGTCAGTTTTCTGGTTTTATTTATTCGTTTTTTTTTTTTTTTCATTGAAACAAAGAAAAATAAATAAATGAAATCTAATAAACATATTTTCATTAAACACAGTAAGTTTTATTTTTTTGAATTTTGTTTTTCCATTAAAAAAAATTAGATTTAAATAAAAATATTTGCATTTTACGCAGTAACTTTTGTGTTTTTTTTTTCTTTTTTTCCTTGTTTTTCCTTTGGTGTTATTTCAGGTTCGTTTTGTTTTTATTCCTTTCAATTTTACGCATCATATATTACCTAAACCTATCTATAAATATAAAAGCTAAAATGTGAATGTGTGTGTGCGTGTTCCTTCACTCTGAACTCGGCCTCCTGCGGCTACTATAGCAATGACGTTATGTTTGACCTAGAAAACGTTGACGTTAGTTTCAACCACCTACAAGTGTTTTTAAAGGGTTAATTTTACCCGTTATCAATTGTGTGTCTTTTTGGCGTATAGGTAACGTCTGAGGCATTTTTTCCGCCTTAGCCTCGATGCTTCGGGTTTGAGCCTGTTTTCCTACCTAAACCTTTTTTTCCTCGTTTACACATTTTCCCCTTTTTTTCTACATTTGTTCGCGGTTTTGCTTTGTTTTGGTTTTTCCAATTTTTTTATAACATCGAGTTTTTTTTTAATATTAAAACAGGGTCCCCCTCCTACATACACACATCCAAACACCCGGACAACGCCGAGTACCCCCCACTAGTATTAAATATATAAGAATAAACCCGCATATTTAAGATATAAGAATACACACTTATATTAAAGATATAAGAATATACACCCATGTTAAAGATATAAAAATAAACACTCATATTAAAGATATTAAAATAAACGCCCATATTTAGAATATAAGAATAAATACCCATAGAACCTATGCTGCAGTATGGACAGCAACGTAGGTTCCACGGGAACAGATATCGGAATTCGCGTCACAAAAGCATATTAAAGACATAAGAATAAACACCCATATTAAAGATATAAAAATAAATACACATCTTAACGCTATAAGAATAAACACCAATATTAAAGACATAAGTATAAACGCCTATATAAAAGATATAAGAGTTAACATCCATATTAAATATATAAAAATAAACACCCATATGAAAGATATAAGAATAAACACTCATATTAAATATGTAAGAACAAACATCTATATTAAAAATATAAGTATAAACACCCACATCAAAGATATAAGGGTAACCCCCCCCCCATATGATATACGAACTTATGCTGCTGTACGGACAGCCACATAGTTTCCAAGAAGAGAGATATCGAAATTCGCATCTCAAAAGCATAGTTTGCATGGGATAAGCTGCGGTCAGTACGAACTTCAAGGCTTACTGACAAACTTAAAAGACAGTTCTTCACAGCAGTAGTGGAGTATGTCCTTGTTTATTGTGCTACAACCTGGATACTCACCAAAACATTGGAAAGAAAGTTAGACGACACGTACTCTTGTATGCTACGAACAGTGTTAAATATATCTGTGCAAGATCTTACCACGAAGTAACAATTTTATGCAAACCTATCTGCCATCTCTACTACAATTAGGGAGCGACGTCTACGCTTTGCCAGTCAGTGCCAAAGGATCAAGCAAGAACTGGGGGAGCAATGTATTGCTGTGGACTCCGCGGCATGCACGAACTAGATCCACGTATATCCAGCAAATTTCACATAATGCCAACTATGATCCTGAAGACCCGTCTAGCTGAAACCACTGTGAAAAATTTCCCCCACTCTTTATCTGTGTCTAAATCAAAACGTAGATTCCATGAACAAAGCTTCTTTCTTAGAACTGCACACCTGTGGAACTCTGTTCCGTCTGCTTGCTTCCCACCTGACTACAACCTGGATGTCTTCAAGTCCAACGTAAACAAATTCCTGATGAACCGCCCCCTTAAGTAGACATTTTTATTAACCCCCCTAACTAACGTACTGTACATGCAAGAACCCTTATCCCTGAGTGGCTGCTGGGCCTTGATAGGTGATGATAACCTTGTTAACCTTTTTTGTACCAATGTTCCTTAAATGGAACATAGTTTTCAACATACTATAGAAATTGTAACTTTGCTTTAAATATAACTATAAGAATAATTTATAAAAGTTTTCATAAATCTGGAGTAAAATGAAGCTACTTTAATAGAAATAACTTATAAAAATTGAATTTAAAGCAAAATTACAATTTCTATAGTATGTTGAAAACTATGTTCCATTTAAGGAACATTGGTACAAAAAAGGTTAAAAAAAATCTGAGGCTACTGACAGAAGACAGGTAAATCTGGAGAGAGAGAGAGATAGAGAGATAGAGAGAGAGAGAGATAGAGGGTCACATTAGTCCGGGCAAGGGTGATAGATTAGTATGTAGTAAGAGTATAAAACGATAATATACAATTAGATGAAACAATCAACATTTGTGCGTATGACCATATGACAAATATACTTTCCTTTTTTGAAAATATGAAGATCATTTGTTTCATTTCTTTCTTTAAAGGCTTATATATTATTAGCTGAAAGTACTCCGTTAAAACTCCTCAGCTTTACGTTCACAGGGAACATGAGTTGGAACATACATCGAGAGCATTGCCAATGCTGTTACGAAGAATAAGGTGGGCTCCCTCTACCGTACTAGAAAGCTACTTATGCCTGAAATTATCCTGTACCTCTAAAAGGTCATCATTTGAACATGTATGTATTGTTGTCACATTTGGACTGGTGCATCTGTTACTAGTTTCTTCCTCCTGGACAGGGTTCGAAAGTGAGGTGTCTTCCTGATAGGTCCTGAGCTGTCATCTAAGCTTATAATGTCGTGTCTAATAATTATCCTGCTTGACTCACTATCTTTAGGTCTTGTGTTTCGATCTCAGCTCGTGTAGTTTTTTTTATTTACAAGAACTGTTTAGAAAAAAAAACATAATACTCGCATGCACATGTCTCAGTTTCTGTATTAATTAAATTATAATATTTATGAGTATTTTATGACCGAGAAACTCCGGGTGATTTGATTATTATCAATATTTGTTGAGAGTTTGAATTTGATCAACTTAAGAGTTTAGAAATTATGTGATTTCCTTCGTTTGTGAAGGATAAATTTGGGGCAGCAGGGTTACTCGAGAACGCTCAGATTGCACGAACTCATTTAAAGAGTAGATTCCATGAACAAAGCTTCTTTCTTAGATCTGTACGCCTGTGGAACTCTGTTGAGTCTGCCTGCTTCCCACCTGACTACAACCTGGATGTCTTCAAGTCCAACGTAAACAAATTCCTGATGAACCTCCCCCTTAAGTAAACACTTCATTAAATCTCCACACTAACGTACTGTACTTGCAATAACCCTTATCCCTGAGTGGCTTCCGGGCCTTGATAAGTGGTGACCACCGTGTAAAAAAAATCTATATTCCAGCATGTTTGTTTATCACCAACATAATCTCATCATCACCGAGGAGGTAACGGTGGCTAATGACATGGGCAACCAAACTGGATGTGTCAAATACAAATCAAGCTCGTTCTACAGAAACACCTGCACTTAGAGATTTTGGCAACACTACGTGCTCTCTCTCTCTCTCTCTCTCTCTCTCTCTCTCTCTCTCTCTCTCTCTCTCTCTCTCTCTCTCTATCTCTTGTAAGTACTCGACATCTTTTTAGAAACAAAATATTGATAAAACGAATGCTACCTATTGTCATATTATGAGTTATTTCCCCTTCGGTAACTCTTTAATATAAAACAATACAAGAGTTGCGTCCCTTGTAGTTAGTAAAAATAAATGCATGGACTTGCTCCATGGCTTATCACGCTTAAATGTATCTTGTCTTCTGGTGTCTTTTTTAATAAAGTTTATCCCGTATCATATAATGAAACAAACATAATCGGACACCTATAATCATCTGATCCATATGAAATGAATGAATGATACACAACAACAACAATAACAATATAATCGGTTTTACGTCCGTTTCACCTGCTAACATTTAGAAACCCACTTCGAAACTAACCTATCTCTGGCTAAACAATTATATAAATAAATTGTAATGCAATATCATTACTTCGAGAATTATTTATTTAGTTTTTTAATGACCAAATGCTCTTGCTTAGGCCAACTCAACGATGTTATTTGGGTTAGTACTTTTATCGAGGAATTTAGGTGATTTGTAAGAATTGAAATTGATTTGACTTACCGGGAGAGGGTCGGGGGGGGAAGAAAAGACACTGAACTGCTGTTTGCCGTTACTGAGAAACTAGGTGTCTATTTCCTACTAAGTTAAATAGACATTCTAATCTCGTTGGCAATCACGTTGGAATTCTCGCCACTGAGTGTTAGTATGTATAAAAGGAGTTGTCTCACTACGGATTAGTGATTAGTTAAGAAGCTAGTTACTAGCTTGCTAGTCGGTTGGCGTCTCTGATTACCTCGTTACTGTTGTTCGGCAAACGTTACCTGTTAATTGTTACCTTTACAAGGAAAGAAAAGACTGCTTGTAAGCAACGTCACCATTTCGTTGCAAGCCCTTACTGCCTTTTCTTACACCCCCCTGTTCTTGTTGGTGAAATAATCCCGACAGATTGTCTACTAATGCGAAAGAGCGTTTTATCTGCCCTTAGTAAAATTTCACAGACATTAAGAAATGCACGAATAATAAAACAAATACAGAAAAACGTCGGCACTCTTTAATATTTTCCTTGAAAAATTGTGATAGATACCCTGGAAGACCACCGAGGAACAGTCAACATCGGTGGCAGAACAATCACAAACCTACGTTTTGCTGATGATTTGGGGTGTGACAACAGCATATTCTTTTTATTGTTTTGACTCTCGAGTACATATCCGTTGATATCTTATATATTTTAAACTAAGGCCCGGCCCGTAGCGCATATACTCCTTCGAGACTTTAAGTCATACACATTGAACTTTTTCTTTTCTCTTTTTTTTTTTTTACTTTTTTCTTCACCTGCAAACAACTACTGAGATAAGAACTACAGGAACCTTGCATCGACCCTGCCATCGGAGAAGCGGCCGATACCGCGCTATTGGACTTCCATGGGTGTCCGAATCGGAAACACCTAGAACTACACTTGTGTACCGGTGAACACTATGGTCTTCCTCGTGTTATCTTCGACTGATGGAGGTCGGGTCTTCGTTGTGATATGTTCGGTAGTACTTAAGATTCGACCTCGGTAACCCTTTTCTTTGCGCCGTCCTCGGGCTATGATGAGCGATGATCTATTAAAGAAAACATGAATCTTTAAAAATAAATTGTGAATTTATATAAAGCCGATGGCTAGCTCAGAATATGAAACTGTAAGTAAACGACTCCTGTTCGAATTTAAATATTAAAGCAGAAAGCTCATCATGTGTATAGGTCAGATGAATAAGAAATAGATTTTCGTTTATGAGTCTAAGAATATGTGGATAGAATGAGAATAGAAAATCACGTGAGCGTAATGACATTTACTATTGAAATTATTTCCAAAGTGGCTAACACTTCTGTGTGTGTATCTTGACAATGGCCTTTATTAGTTTATTCTTTTTTCCAACGAACCATTGCCGTTAGAATTCAAAATGTACAATGCGTTTCTGACACAGAAAGAGTATCGAATCGTTTCCATTTTTATATTATTCTGGGTCCTTACCAATCTAAATAATCCATCGTCATTTGAAAACTTCAGAAAATATTATATCTAATCGGAACGGACCCGAATTAATACAAAAATGGGAACGCCGTGATCCTTCTTTTCCGGATATTAAATCAGCCGAAACATTGTCAGATTAGAACAATAATCTAAGCAATCCAAAAATACATATTATCAATCTTCATCTAAAAATGTTTCAGAAACCTTATTAACTAACTTGGTAAACATATATTATACTGTCACAAATACATAAAATGGGTTCCATTCGTAAACCAAATAAAAACCCGGATTGGCATATTGCCACACGGACTTGAGGTTAATTAATGACAACAATTGTACCGAACCGATACCATATCCCGTTTGGCAGCAGGATAATATACATTTACGAAGTTAGTAAACTTGGTCATATTTTTTTTTTTTTTTTTGCAATGTGTAACGCAGGATTTTAAAGTAAACGTTTATAGTTTTTGCAATATTTTTTGCATAATAATCACAAAAAGTTGGACGGTTATATTTATAGTATGAGGTAATAAGAACGACCAAGTTATATAAAATATACTGAATCTCCGAAATTTTTAGGCATGGCTTTTTGTCTTGACATGAAAAAAAAGGGCATTGTTGATTAAGACTGGATTAATACTACCATTCTTTACTAAGAATTCATTAAAATCCAAACTTTTGCTTTTTACTAGATTGATGCTGCCAACTTTGACTTGGAACAATTACATTTAATATTTGCACCTTGATAGTTTTTTTTTTCTTTTTTTCTTTACGGTATTTATTTGTTTTGACATTCATTTTTCTATCATTCTTATATTACAAGAATCAACTACACTCAAAATTATTATTTTTGTCTGTCAAGCCGAAGATTGAATACGATGATTTCAGGCTGGATGCTTAATAAGAGGGTCGATCAGTCAACATTTTGTTATGATCTGTTTAATAGTTTTATATGGTGCATTCGCCGCGTCCTCGCATCTCTATAACAGCCTCTGTCTGTTTGTTTTTTAGTCGGTCTGTCGCTATCGAAAGAGGATTTAATCGCTGAATGCTTAGATAATTTGAATTGTTTCGAATAATGAACCAACTTTTAATTCTACTGAGGAAGCAAAATGTATATCGGAAAGACTGTCTCGAATACAATGTTGCAACTAAATCAAGCGATACTGACGTCATCAGAAATACGAGTGCTGACAGCTTGAAATTTTTAAATATTGTTGAAGAATTTGAGAACTCAATTTGTTAACTCGGGAAGAAATGGAAACGTATCGATTTTTTTTTTTTTTTGTTATGTGTGATGTGAGGATTAACCTTTATTGTTTGTTCCACATTTTAAGTCTGTTAAAACCAAAATGAAGTAAGATATTTCTATTTTCAGTATTTTTATAAAATTATTAAAAACAATTTTTGTCTGTTCACTATTATTTCTATCTTAATATCCCTTGAAGGGTTATATATATATATATATATATATATATATATATATATATATATATATATATATATATATATATATATATATATATATATACTAGCATGGGTGCCCAGCGTTTCCCGGGTATTTGGAGGTGTATGTTGAGCAAAAAAAAAAGCAGTCAATCTTTTTAAATTTTGACCCCTATTATGACTCCTTAAAATTTA
Organism: Euprymna scolopes; assembly: GCF_053919585.1. Lineage (NCBI taxonomy): Eukaryota > Metazoa > Mollusca > Cephalopoda > Sepiida > Sepiolidae > Euprymna > Euprymna scolopes. The sequence goes on along the minus strand of NC_136500.1, from coordinate 131,861,602 downwards.
TTCTTTTGAGCTCAAATGAAGTTATTAAATTAAATCCTTGTCCAAGGAACCTATACCTAAAATATAAAGTGGTTAGACCTAAAATTATATATATATATATATATATGTGTGTGTGTGTGTGTGTGTGTGTGTGTGTGTGTGTGTGTGTGTGTGGTGGTTATCCTCTCGGTTTCGTCCGAAACCACCTCCTTTATCTTGTATCCTCTCTGCCGCCTCTTATTTTCCTCTCAAGTTGGATATATTCCTACCAAAGTGCAACAAATTTTGCCACAGAATTAGCACACCCGATCGGTTTTGATTACATTGTCATTATTATAGTGACAGAAGGATCTTGCACATTTACGCAAATAGCTTTTAAGTCTAGCAAAATTTTTCACATGTCACAATTAGCGTGATGATATTGTGGACGCGGTGCTGGACCCTGTTCGCCTTTGCGAATCAAACATTTGTAAGCGTTGAACTACATACGATTATTTTCAATGAATTCTATGCAGTCTTGAATCAGGTTCCACATTAAATTCTATGTAAACCCATTTTCACATTAGTCCACAGATAGTCCTGGTTGTTTCAGATAAGATTTTATTGTGTCCTTAAATCTCTTCTTATGTTTTTTATGCACTCCTCTTTCTTCCTCACGTTTCGCCATATACTGAATGCGTGAAGAAATTATCTGGTGCTTATAAAGTGCGCAATTTCGCTTGTATACAGGAGAGCCTTTAAAACAAATATACACAATTATTTTCATATGTAACTTGATACAATGCTGGAATCATTCACGTATTTTTTTTAAGTACTGAAAAAGACGAAGAATCCATTTAACCGAGGAAGGACATTTTCCTGTCGAGGTTGCATCTCTCAGAGACGGTACTGTTTAGATATACAAAAGAATGCACTACACTTAATTAATTACCTTCAATGAAGATAGTTGGTTCCATATAGGGCGATCTAGGTACATTATTATTATTTTTTTAGTTGATCTTTAAACCGAACGAGTTACATGCAGATTTAAAATGGTTCATAAAGTATTGCAACTCGCATGAAGAATGCAATCCCAATCATTTCTGTAAAGCAACCCCCTCATCAATAAATAAGAGACTTTAAGAAACTGGTCTACAGTTATTATATATACACCTAAATGTCCGATATCTGATATAAATATCATCTGAGTTTTCATGGAAGGCTACAAGAAAGACTATGGCCAAAGAGATATTGAATAACATGGGTGCAGAAATGTCACCTTCGTGTGGTTGAACTGAACAACACTGAGGTTACAAAATGATGTGCACAGGAACCACCGTCATTCGAACCCGGAATCCGTCCAGTACAAGGAAAAGAGGAGAAGGGAAGAAAGATATGCAAATCGTGGCACTCTCGCAATTAAAAGTCTGCATATAAAGACGGTTTTTCCGAGAGGGTCGGAATGTAAGCATGATTTTGTGACGACGACGACGACGACGACGGAGAAGAAGAAGAAGAAGAAGAAGAAGAAGAAGAAGAAGAAGAAGAATTTAGAAATCAAGAAATCAAGAGAAGATTGCTTTACGCAATCGGAGTTGTTTATTCTGTTTTGTTTTTTTTGTACGCGTTAGTACGAACGATGGGTTTTTTTTATTCGTCGAGTTAAAACATTAATTTCAATAACTCACTTTTTTAACCCCATTGTTAGAATGTATTCCCACGAATAGATTGCCGTTGAAAATAACTATTACAATTATTTTGTCATAAATCCGTTTACGGCATAATAAGTTTTTGATAAGTTAACGAAACTTTGGCACCGCGAAAGATGTTGCTCTTTGCACTCCTGTAATTGCTGAGAACTGAAAAGCACGTGCATGTGTTGCGGCTTACACGAACACCACACTCTGGTTTAGGTATTATTTCATGGACAATTGCGTGAACTAATCTATTTAGAATAATCATTGAAAACACCTTTCCAACAACAGCCTGCAAATATATGCACAAAAAAAAATGGCGCAGTCCGACGTCGAATCCTTCTTATACCACAACACGATTTTCTTTGTTTCGGGAAGATTAAAAGACTTTGAGACCGCAAGCTTTATTGCATGTGGTGTGGTTTTACGTCGTGTTGGAACGAATTGTAGGTTCCATTTTGGCTCTTACCAGGCGATGATCCGTTCAACATTCAGCATCTCTCATACGTAATACAGATCTTGTAGATCATACCGGCGAACAATCACTCGCACTTACAATTGACAATGGTAATATTGTAACCTTTCTACACAGTTACACCGGCTTCGAACTCTCTTTGCTTAATATCCTTTCCTGTCGTAATTTCTTTTATCCTTAGCCTCTTGCTACCTGTCGGGGAGTATTATAGACATACGCTTTCCAGACTGATATGCGAAAAGGTTTGCCGCGAAAACACGCACATGTACGTTACTCAATACACACCGGTTATTTACCCTTGTTGTGGTTTCCGATTTGCCCGATAGGTGGCGTCTCTACTTCTTGTTTCGCATTCTCTATCCATTGCCGTACTTTATCTATCTTTCCCTTTTGCTCGAATCATTTATGTATACAAACGTGCATTCCATGCGTAACCTTCGTTTTAAGGTAATACGACACATATACATTAAGGAACTTGCGTGAACACTATGTACACAATGAACTTATCGAAACATTTCCTGTTCATACATACTCAACGAACATACAACAAACATTACAACTTAAAAAAGCATACTTATGCTTGTACACACACGCGCGCGCGCGTGCACACACGCACGCACGCACACACACACACACACACACACGCTTCTAGTTTTTCCTTGTGCGTTTAATGAAATATATTCTTTGTATATATTGTAACTCTATTTTGGTCTCTATTTTGATGTCCCTCCTTTAAATGTACTTCTCTTTATGTTATCGTTCCATTTTATCCAGACTCGTTCGAACTCTTATATCTAGCATATACAAGATCGCTGGCGAATATTTCTCTTCTAAACATGCATCCCGACTCTCCACAAACCGACTAACAGCCTACGTTACAAGGGTAATCCCAATCTTTGCAATTACATTTACCTATTCAATATTATAGGAAATAGCATTTATATTATATTAGTAGCTGGACGGTAGGCGTTGCCCGGTTGTACGATACGCTTAAACATATTTTAATTTTGCAGATTGCGTATATATTATTACAGAATCAATCCTCTATTGATTATTATATATTACGAGGAATAATTTCCCCGGTAGATTAATTCGCAAAAATTTTCTAAAAATAATAATGATAATGTCGTTCATCAAATTCCGTATATATTTGTTTACAGTATCACGTCAGCTTATATTTAGGCTTCATGATGAATTCTCTAGAAAATTTACTTCTGATTAATGTTTAGTTTTAAATTATGCAAACGAAGAAATGATTTGCGGAGATTTTAAATGGTACCTCTTTTTTTATCATGAATTGAACTTATTAATAAGAAAAAAATTAAATAAGATGATGAAGTAAACCCGGGTTTGAACTGGAGATCATTCTCTATGTAGTCAAATGGTCTACCGCTGAGCTATGCAGATGTCAATAATTCTGTTTTTAAGAAATTATTTTTTACAGATTTTATTATCTCCCTTGCCGGTGTAAGGTAAATATTTCCCTGTAAAAATTCTTTTTTTTATCTATCAGAGAGAAAATCTATCTTTAGGGTTGGATTTTTTCTGTTTTCGATACTTATCGGATGAATTTGTACACAAAACATATCTAAGAACACTGCCAGACATATAAAGTAGTTTTGTGTGAAATTTGCAAAAAATAGGCTCTGCCATTTCGGAACCTATGAACTCTAACACACACACACACATAGTGACTTTATATAATAGTAGAGATAGGAATTTTTATTTTCAAAGCACCTTCAGTTCTAAACTTACAGCACTTAGTATTCTTAAACAGTCACCTATTTAAATGCTGACAAGCCTATAGTTATTTAAACTCAGTTATTTGAGATAATTCTTTCTAAGTGCATACGTATAGTTAATTTAATTCTAATGACTAGAAAAACGTAATTATCCGTTAGATCATTCTGCCATAGACAACTTGGTGCTAAAAAAGCAGAAAGCTGAACTGCAGCTACATTGTATTGTGGTGTTCATTATTTTAATACCAACGAATGGATTCGGCCAGCAGTTAATAATTAATTTTTCTAAATCATTTGCCACTTCTCTTGATCGATTTGTGATTGTGGAGAGACATCTTCAGAATCCGGATGTGCTATACAATCTACTCAAAAGAAATCAATACATATTGCCACATACCTATTACGACGCGGAGTGTTTGAGGCGTATGGGTTCTTTTCTGTTAGTGTTTCTGTGATTAAATGCTTTACGAATTGGAAAAAATTTGTTTACTTAAGCATATTTTAGCGTCTGATGAAAACAACTAAAGAAAAAAAGAAGACAAAAACGGCTTTATATCTTATATCTCTTTTTATGATGGTGATCTTGTCACCTCATGCGCAAATGACACACATACAGTTTAAATAAAAACTAATTCATCAGAGATGGAATTGATTTGAGTTTGGATGTTGAAGTAGTAAGTTTTGACAGCTGTGTGTCGTGTTTGTGACATTCGACGTTTAACAGCAGTATCGTGTTTTAAAGTTGCAGCTTTTGCTAGCAGCGTGTCGAATTTAGAGTGGCGAATTTTCATAGCAATGAATTGAATGTAATCCAAGAAAGTGTTAGTGTTACAATAACAGAAGCCTGTTCTTGTAAGGTTAGAAAAGAAAAGCCATGTAAAAAAACTTTGAGTTCCTCGAGCGAAATCAGGACCGGTCATGAAATAAAGGACGTCATCATGTGGTTTTGTCTCAGCGTCTTCGTGTTGTTATTCAACAGAAAAGGTATTGTCCATTTATGTTATAAGAACCTTGATAAAATCATCATCTAAAAGATATGTGTTAGAAAGTATATGTGTCAAAGTATAAATGTTATACAGAACTGTCAAAAGTATAAATGTCAAACTCTCGGTCTATCTAGCTATATATCAAATCTCCTCTTATTGTGTAGTAACATGTAAACTGTCTATTATATATATATATATATATATATATATATATATATATATATAAGAGCTGTCTCTCTCTCTATATGTACACTGTTTATGTCTCTAATATGCTATCTCTCACAACATGATCTCTTACATGTACATCTTAAGCCATATGAACACTCAGCACATGAACACTCCTAAGACTCTAATCTCTCACTAAAACTCTCCTAAAACGAACAACAACAACAACAATACATAATATACGTCATCTTAATAACACCCAGTATATAACATTAGTTAAAAGTGTAGGGAAATTCTAGTTGAGTATTTAGCCACAATTTATTTGTCATGGAACAGACTAATAAGTGAATTTTATTTAATAACATTGAAATATGTTTGAGTGTATATGTGAATTAAGATAACCGCTACAGAATACGCAGAAAAGCTGTTATACCTGGAAAGAGCTACTTATGGTTGACAATATATGATCGACTCTCCCGTCGATTTCGACGTATGAGCTTTAGCAACAACAATTAAGTTGCTCGGAAATCCACACATGATTTTTTTATAGTGGTGAAGGCTTTGGTATTACTTCTAACCTTTGTCGGTGCTGATGACTGCCATAGTACAGAGTATACAGTAGACCGCAGATTTTTACATCAGTGTTTCCTTCTCATAGATGAATGTCTTAACGAATACTAGGAGTACATCTCTCCCAGTGAATTAATGCGCCCCCAGATACCAACCTAGAAATTTCTACGACTTGGCGCGGTACATACAGCGCCTAGCCTTCCCAAATGATCACCCATCTGCTACTGGCCATGCTCAACGTTGCTTAACTTCGGTGATCTGGCGAGAACCAGTGTGCGTATGTGGTTGTGTCGGTTGACAATATCTATATAGTTAGAAAACTCAGATCAGTTTGCTTGCTCGCGCGTTTAAACCGTGCGTCCGGTTTGTGACTTCCCGTTTTCAAAAATTCGTTTGCTTACCTAATTCATGACCGCCGTGTTTTAAGTCCGATATTAAATGCCACTGCTGCTATTCAAAGCATATACATGATTAACAATATTTTTGTTTTAACTTATTTTAACGTGTTTTCCTTACAAATAAATGTAATTTAATTCTTGTTGAGTTTTAAAAAAAACTGATCAAGAAATAAATATACAAAATATAACTATAATCATACTTATAACCATATTTACTGCTCTTAGTAGCGCTCCTGTGGATTCTATCGATTTATTTTTTCAGGCCTTATTTAAAAAATATTTTCTCTTCAAAGAGCGGAAGGTAGAAGCTTTTCGTAGGGCCACCTTAATTTTAATTAGTGCTTGCAGTAGTGCTCTGGGGGATTCTTGTGTTTTATTTTTTACACTCATCACTTAAAAGCATGTTTTCTCAAGACAAAAACAAAAAAACGATATAATCTCAATTATCAAAATCTACTTTCCAACGGTTTTAAAGATAATATAAAAGGAGGAACGTTTTTTTAAATAATTAAGTTTGACATTTTAGGTTGGGGGATCACTGTCCTATATAAATTTTACGTAAAATGAGACCCCACTAACTCAGGGAAAGTTGTAAGAAAAAGGTCTAGAAGGTTTGCCTACTGACCGGAAATATCGGGCACACGAGTGGGTTCGTGAACAATCGGGGTGAGGTCATAGGCAATGGCGAAATCATAACAGAACCTCTCCTCATCATCTGTCTTGTTCGAGTGGGTCAGTCATTCCACATTGTGGACATTGAAGTCACCACAAATGTGAATGTTAGCCGAAGGATGAGTAGACAGGTTGTGGTCAGTTTTCTCAGATATATACCCTTAATATTGATATTGTTTAAGATAATAGTTGTAATAATGCTAATAGTGGTGAACTTTTTAAATGCCGGAGACCGTTAATTTTGAGGTGTTTATTCACACTAACATGTAGAAGTCTATAGTTACGTGAGCCGATAAAAACTCCTCACATAGTCAGCTGTAGACATATCAGATAGTAGTTATTTAGTCTTAGTGAACTTGTGAAAAAGAGTGAAAAATATCACTTTATGTTACACGTGAAAACATAAAACAAATTTGGGTTATTTTTCGACCTGCAAGTTTGGACGAAAAGTTATCCCAGATGTGTGATCATATTGAACATGTAATAAATTATTGCGAAAATAAATCAAAGACATTCTCTGAAAATGCACTAATTGACAATAATCAACGTTACAATCAGAATATTTTAAAGCACGTTACTTAATTAAATATCAACTTTATTTAGAGAGTTTTCTTACTAACATATAATTCTGCAATAATCTTAACAGCTATACTTCTATAAACTTGTTTTTCCCCGTGTGTTGATATCAATATTAAACCCCCTTTTTTCTATTTATTTAAATATTTATTTGATACTACACTTTGAGTTCTTGGCTCGAAGGACAAATAAAAGAAAAATAGCGAGCCTTTTCTTTTTTTATTTAAAAAGAAAATACAACTTTCTTATATATGGGGCATTGAATTGCATTCATCTGCAAAAGATCTAGCTAATTTGCATATTCTTTTAAGCATTAATTTGAATTAATTCCCTATTAGTTTTTTCGTTTTTCTTATAGGATGATCATCTTCAGTTAACTATAACGTGTAATTATATTCTTGCAGATATTCTACATGATTTATACTTGCATAATATTTACGTAAAAAGCTTATAGAAAACACAAACCTCTTTTTATATATATTTATGTATGCGTATATATATTTTTTTTTAAACTTTTGCCTATCAAACTCTTCGGTCGGTTTTTAGTCTGCAGACATGAAACTTTATATATAGAGTATTCAAAATTATGCAAAACGTTCTATTTGCATTTTATCCGGGGAAAGTCGGTGCAAAAGTGTGAAAAGTTTTTATATGATGTTTTCCAGCTGAAGGTCAAACGACGAGAATTAGTAATATATATGCGTGACGTAATAGCTATTGGTTCCTGTTTTAAGTTTGAGCTTTGCAATAAACATGTTTTCATAGTAGAGTCATTAACGTCAAAAGAAAAAGTAAATCGTAAGCTAGACGTCTTGGTCTCGATTTTCGGTGGTGACGCACGAGTCTTTTTTTTTTTTACTTTTTAAATCATTACTATATAGTTGGCCCAATATTATATAATAATAAATATGAAACCTGCATTAATAAAAAAAATATTATTTTTAGCGTATTTTACGACCGAGCAATGCTGGGTGGCCTGCTAGTTAAAATCAATATGCTGATGTGATTATGAGGCCGTCCAACAACATTTAAGTACTAAATTTCAAAACAGGTCAAACGTCAGATATTAAAATCCTAACGTTCTACAATGTAATTTCTCAATCAAATTTTAGTATATGTTTATTGTTATTATTTACTATTAACTATTATAATTCAAATAACTGAGAACTGTGCTGGATCTGTTGTCAACTGTCAGCAGGAGTTAATAATATTTGCTGACTTTAGGTTTTAACAAACTTGCTAAAACACACCTCACTTAGTTGGCTGTTTGAAAGCAAAGATTTTTATTAGCTTTAGTATTTCATTCTAATCGAATCTATATGAATTCTTGAGTAACCGCACTGACACATCCTTGGTCATAAAGGAATACATACGCGCAACATATATTCCTGCAACGTCAAGGTTTTCGAATTTTACTCACACAACTTGAGGAATAAGACGTAATTTGTATGCTAAGCTCAGTATTAGCACATTTGAATACTTAGTGCAAATAATTGAAGTAGAAAACCGTGTAGTTTGAAGTTCTGAAATGAACGTCCATAATTGACTTCAAAACGAACTAATCAGGCTGACCGACTTTAAATGAAAACACGGACTATATGCAACTACAGAAGATTAGCAAATTATATTGACATAATAGAAATGTCGATATGAGAAATAGCTGAATCGATTACCATTATATCGTTTTTTTTTTCATTATCGTTGACATTATGTAGGGTTGTTGCCTCGGAAAAATAAAGCATTCAAGCTATATGTTTTTACATTAAAATATATTTATTTCTTATCTATCAAATTCATTCTATTGAAATGAAATATTGTGTTAAATATCCAATTTGTCAGCAGTAAATAAAACATAACTTCAAAATAATACATACTTTTATCTTTCATTCGTTTTATTCAAATCCATATGAAATTAAGTACTTTTGGATCAGTTCAAGATGATATATAACATATATATAACATATAAGTGGTGACGGTCTTCTAGTGAGAAAAATTGGTCTTCCAAGATATTTGAAATGCAAATCCAATTACATTTGTAGCAGCCGACAGCCGCTACTAACAAGCTACATCTCAAAACTGCGAGATTTGAAATCCATTTCCTCCTGCCTTATCCAATCACAAGTCAGCTCTCTATCACGTGACAGAGTATATAAAAGGCGAAATCTGAAAATATTAATTCTTTCCGATCCTGATCCTGACTGAGAGCAGACTTCGCCTGGGGCTGCTGCCCCAGGTAAGATGTGAGTACAACGAGCTAGCTATGACTCTCTTCAAACTCCTGCTTGCTTCCACGTGCTGTACCCGAACGAACATTCTATCTTCCCACAAAAACATGTCTCTTTCTTTCTCCTTCAACAGGCCTGACCTATATCTTATTGTCAGATATTTAATCTTCGTTCCCACACAACGAACTCTTCACAACTTTTATAAATACGCATGCGCGTACGAATAATGAACTCATCATACTAATACGTCTCTATCTTGTGCTCTTACTAATATGTTTCTCTCTGGTACTCTTCTGCTAAACACTACTAACGAAAATAACAAATAATTTTTGTTTATAAAATGTTAAAATGAGACTTCCTTTCGTTGTCTTCATTATTAACTAAAAATTGTTTTTATATCTTTACGATGAATTAGTTGACAAACTAATGTTTTTATATAGCAAAGATTATGTTTGTTAGTATGCGTTTGGTGATTTATCTCATGGGCCAATTTAACAGGTACTTGGAAATCGGGATAATAGCATTAGCGAGTATGCACGCAAATATTACTTCACTCTACATCGTGAAATCATAAGCTATAGGTGACGAAGAGAGAGTGGGGTTCGAAAACATTTATAGAACGTCTCAAGTGAACAGTATGTATAAATAATGACTTCATATGGGGGATAAATTAAGGGACCAGGATTCCTTAATATCTTCCGAGGCGAACAGAAGAGTGGTTAAGAATAAGGTGTTTTTGTTTTTTGGGGGTCCCTGACAAAGGAAGGGTTGACCTGTAAATTCGCCCTTGTCCGTTCTTTCATTCACACTTTTCTCAATAACTACGCCTTGGAATTTTTTTTTTTTTTGAAATTTTGCACAAACATTAAACATGATATGAGTAAAAAGTAACAGAACGGATTTTCCGGGAAAACTCCGGTTGCCCCCTCCTTAGGGCTGCCTTTCGGGTTGAAATGGCTAAAATTGGCACTTTTTTGCTTATCAAAAAACATTGATGCCTTGGATCTTTATAAAACTTTCGGAAAAGTTGTAACTAACTGATTTCTACATAATTTTGTTTGTCTATACATCGCGATAACTCTTGGGTGTGCCCCAGAGGCTCATTTAGGGCTAATAAAAACACTCCATTTTTTTGGACTATGTTATCATATTTGTCCAACATTTTCTGCGTATGTCCATTTTTGCATAATGTTGAACTCAAATTTAAATATGTTAGGACTTTGGAGATATTGCGGTTAGATGAGGGAGCAAATAATGGACTTAGTCATTTCTTTTTTCGCATGGTGCAGAACTCAAATTCATATATGCTAAAGCCTAAAACTGCACCGCTGGTTCATTTTCACCAGGATTTGACGTCCCCTGGGAATTTTTGGGGCTAAATGGGGGAGGAGATGCTGAACTTAGTCATTTTTTATACATCGTTCACTTTGCATGCTTCACTTGTTTTCTCTACATTTAAAAATATTCTTATTTTCTTTGTTTGCTTTAAGACTTTCATTACAGTAGAGAATGGATCCCTGTTACAACAAGTGCGGGCGACACGACGTGGGATGTAATTACGATGTTAAGATATTGTGATCCGCATTCATAACAAACTTGTATTTTGATTGATTATAACTAACGGGATACAAAACTATCCCTCGGATGAAAAGTATATGTTACTAACATTTATTTTTTTGACACGTGATAGGATTTTATAACAAGATAAGAGAAATGAAAATGGTTTACACGCAACGAAATGAGGCTTAATTGATAGAAAAGTAAATATGTAAGAGACACACAGTTAAAGAGAAAATACGCGATAAAAAGGAAAAGACATCGAAAAACGCGAAACGGTCGTAGCTGAGAAAGATAGAAATAATTCAAGGAAGAAAAAGACAACTGAGCAAATAAAGCGTTGATATTATTTTAGAAAAGAAAATGGGGGTTTAATATGCATATTTACTACAACAAAATACGCACACTAACATAAACGATCACGCGCGTTGTGAAAAACACGCAAACGCGCATAGGAAATGTATTTATGCATCTTTGGTCAAACATGTTCTCTAGCATGTTAAAAAAGGCAAAATAAGTTGCTCTCCTGTAATTAAGCACTTAAAAATTGGTATAAGCCTGTTTGTGTGTAGTCTGTACAGTGCCGTATAGGCAAAAACAATGAAGAAAAAAAGAAAAAAAATGACCGCCTTTCCTCTTTATATGCTGACAATATTGTTACCTAACATACAAGTGTGACGCTTCCGGTTGGATATAAAAGTCTGATTTTTCAGAGACTGTGTTGATTTTGGATTTGAATATCAGAGTAGCAAGTGTTTCAGCAATGCGTCATGTTCTAGAGTTGAGTTTTGACAGTAAGGTTTTGTGTTTTGGAGTTGAGTTTCGGATAGTATAGCATCGAGGTTGAGAGTAATGAGTTTATGGTAGTAGTGCGTTGAATTTAACATTTAATTGTTTCGACTATATGGTAATTTTTCCTGATTTTTATTGGAGTAATTTGTTTCTGTAGGAGTGTGATAAATTCTTTCCTTTTGGTTTGACTTGTTTTTGAAGAAGAGTTGGAATGTGATTTCTGACATGTCTTCCTTATGTACGAAATGGCTGAGATTTTTTTTACATAGGCGTCACCACTTATCAAGGCCGATAGGCCACTCAAATATAAGGGTTAAAGAGTGTAGAGTAGTCAAAAGGACAATATAGTAATCGATAGTAATGGAAGTTCGGTAAATTTGTTAACTTAAGTGGAACGGCTCATCAGAAACTTGTTCACGTTTTACTTGAAGACAACAATATTATAGACAGCTTGAATGCAGGAAAACGGAAGACAATTCCACAGGCGTGCAGTTCTAAGAAAGAAGCTTTGATCATGGAATCTATGCTTAGGTTTAGGTACAGATAAAGAGTGGGGAAAATTATTGATAATGTTTTCAGCTAGTCTAGTGTTTCTTGTAAAAGTTTGGCGAGGGAGGGACCATAGATTGAAGCTCAGTCGAACACTTTCCATGAAAATAACGATAACGCAAAGACAAACTCGCAACATCTCTTCTGTGAGATAGAAGTTGCAGCGAAGAGAAAATGGCATCTCCCACCAAGCCATGAAGTCTATTTTGAACCCTATCAAGGCAGGACAAGTCTTTTCTAACAGCTCCTGCCCATATGTGGCAACAGTATTCCATCCTTGGACGTATCTGGCTCTTATATAGATAGAGAATTGCATCAGCAGTGAGATATCTATTGGATCGATAGAAGGATCCGACCATTTTTCCAGCGGCCTTGGCAACAGATTTGATGTACGTATTCCATTTAAGATCAGGAGTAAAGGTCAAGCCCAGAAGTCAAAACTTGAGTCTTCAATAATTTTAGAATCTTGTCTCATACATAGGTCTTTGTCAGCTTTTTGCTTTTATAACGTTCAATTTACTTCTCCTTCCAACATAGAATGTTTTGTCGGGATTATTTCACCAACAAGAAGAGGGGAGCAAGAAAAGGCAGTAAGGGCTTGCAACGAAATGGTAACGTTGCTTACAAGCAGTCTTTTCTTGTAAAGGTAACAATTAACTGGTAACGTTTGCCGAACAACAGTAACGAAGCAATCAGTCTAAGAGACGCTAACCGACTAGCAAGCTAGGTAACAAGGTTCTTAACTAATCACTAACCCGTAGTGAGACAACTCCTTTTATACATACTTACTCTCAGTGGCGAGAATTTCAACGTGATTTACAACGAGATTAGAATGTCTATTTTACTTAGTAGGAAATTGACACCCAGTTTCTCAGTAACGGCAAAACAGCAGCTCAGTGTCTTTTCTTTTCTCCGACCCAGCCCCGGTAAGCCAAATCAATTTCAATTCTTACAGTTTCGTTTAATTTCGACGTCCTTCTCCGATACCAGTTGAAGTTATTCATGTTAAGTTCAGAATGTTTCTTGTTCTCTGATACCAGTTGAAGTCCAGAAAGTTTAAAATCGTCACAACATTAATTTACAACTAATCTAAAAATAAAGTAGTCTTCATTGTTTTGTCCTTTTTTGTTAGATTCTTACAATTCTACCTTTTGTATTAACTACTAATGTATATTGTTGCTGTTTATTCTATTTGTTTCCTTTTTTCTTGCTTGGTTCCAAAGCGGCATTTTAATTTTCGAACTCTCACGTAATGAAGGAAAAGAAAGTAAACGAAAAATATAAAGCCTCATAATAATTAATGTGTAAAAAAAAGCCGATAGATGAGCAAACAGGCAGAAGACGGTGTTTTATGTTTTGTTCAGTCAGGGAGAGTTTGTAGAAGATTTCTTTTATTTTTACTTTGTTAATACTTTAACCTTTTTTACACGGGTTGGTTGGCGGTATTAAACAAATAAAAAAAAAACGTATTACTGCATTGTTTTGATAGAAAAGAGAAAAATCCAGAGAAATATAAATGGAAAACTATGGAGAGAAAAATAAAGGGAAAACTAGTCAGCGTGCAGTGGTGATTACATAGACATTTAGTTCATTAATTGATTACAGATTTAAGGCGGGAGTGCATCGGCGGATGCACTGATATGATGTTGCATGGCATCATAGAGCTTGGCTGTGTTCGTCAAAGTAACTAAAAAATGTCGATATGAAAGACTCAGCCTTTATGCGATAAATGCCAAATAACAACGAATGAGAGGAAATACCGTTATATTATAAGCGTTATGAGGGCTATGACAAGAGAATATTCTTATCATTGTTTTGACTCTCGGGTATATATCCGGCACAATTAGACACAGTTAATCAGTCGAGGACCACATCACTTTATCTAAAAACATATAAGATATTAACTGATATAGACTCGGGAGTCAAAATAATGAAAAGAATATTATCTTGCCATAGCCCAAGTAATAATAAACAATTAAATGAGTTTAGTTTTTCAGAACAAAAGAAGAATATTACTGCAACACACGCATTCATGTACAGACAAGTATTTGTATTAAATGAAATGTGATGTAAATAATAATGTATTTAGACAAACATTTTAATTAAATATGATTATTTGCAAATAAATGCTGTGGTCCGGAAAGGTCACTAAGGACAAACACGAATACGGCTTAGAAAGGTAAATATTGAAACAAAACAGAATATACAAAGAGCAACACTCGTAACAAATACCGCCAAGATGACCTATTACGAAGTACACAGACTGCTCGAAGTGTCTATCCGCGGTTTATTTATACAGTTTAGCTAAGTTAATCCCTTGCGCATGGGTGAGTCCTCCCAGCAACCACTCACAGGTTGTTTTGCTCCGCAAATAGTTTGTAACCATCCTTTCTGTTTTAGGTTGGTAGCCAGTGACCGGTGAATTTTCTTTCCCATCAACTTTCGCTGTTCTGATTGAGGTTAATTTAGATCGAGCGTCTTGGAAATGGCGTCTGCGTTTAATGTGTATCTAGTCTCATTTGACTGACTTTTTGGTAGCGTTTTACGAGTATGTTATATACTTTTTATTATATACCCGATGTCGCCAATCCTTTATAATTTGATGTTAGGTCTGCGTTTCTTTAGTAAAAATATTAATTAATTTCTGAATGACATCACAATTCCATCACGCAAGTTACATTAATTTTCTATTTTTACATTTATACAAAGAAACTAGAATGTTAGAAACTCGTACAGTCGAACCATCTTCGTATTTGTCAATTTTTCTTACTGCTTGGCTAGATATTGGTTTTGTATTTCTCTGAAAGCTTCAATCGATTTTTGGTTGCGTTTATACAATACTTTTTATGCTACTCTGTTTATGAAACTTTTATTTTCTGTTCACTTTTTAATTGTTGCATCGTAATTCTTCGGCGTATTTTCAACTTATACGAATTATTCATTACGCTGTCTTCCTCTATTTGTGTTATGGCGCCGAAGGTTCACTAATGAAAAACACGAACTGAATATAGTTTTTTCTCCGGTGTTAGTTGAAAAACCTTTCGTGGTATTTCCATAATCTGATTGGTGTATAATTATTGGTATAATTAAATCCTTTCCCTTTTCTGTTAGTTTAAAACTTCTATCAGTGGTCCATTTTTTTTTTAATTTCATTTATTTGTTAGATATTTCTCTTGGGAATTTGAGTGTTTGACGTTAAAAGTTGTGGATCACTGATGTATTTAAAATTCGAATTTCCATCCACTTCGTAAATTCCAATCTATCGTCACCAATTGTTGTGACCCGGAAGGGTCACTAAGGACAAACATGGACACGAATATGAGTTAGAAAATGGGAAACATATGGAAATAAAACATAATATACAATTCTGTCGATCTATTTCTACAGTTTTTTAGGTATAGGGGAGTCCCACAACAATTTGCAATTCATTTGATACGAGTTTGATTGTTTTTTTATAAATAACTTCGCCTCGAAGGGATTACGTAAGTAGGTATTCGTTTCTGTGCCCTTTTCTCAGCTTACATATTTTTTTATTAAAAATCTTGGCTGATGAATTCCAAAGTTTAAAACTGTTTAGCTAATCCAAACCAAATATATTTGAAGACTTTTAGAAAGTACGCCTTTAACTTTCAAATTTAGTGGTAAATATAATTTTCTAATAAACCTTATCTTATTGCTAGTCACAGCACGGTCTGCTTTTGTGTTTTTTTGTTTTTTTTTCTTTTGCAAAGTCGGTTTTTCAGTTTTCTATGTAGTATTCAATTGTAAGTGAACGGTTTTGTTAAATATCTTCACAATTATCTATTTGTGTTTTGCGTCTAATTCTACAATGCAACATTTGCAACAATTTTGACAATTTTTATCTCGAAAACCGCCGGAATTTCCCAATGCACCATGCCGCAGTAGAAACATAATATTGGAGTAAATTTTCTTGCCTGACTAGTCCAACTGTTTTTAAACTGTGATTAGCCATTTTCTTCTTTTCTTTTATGGAAGTAATTTTTTGCTTTATACTGTGAATGGACATGTTCGTTTTTCTTTTTTAGAGGCGTCACATTTAGAGGGCATTTTAATTTCTTGCCGTATGCTACGCTCGATTCTTCTATATTTTAGAATATCTTCACATGTTAATAACTATTTGGCAATCCTTAGTAAGTTTCTTTAGAGTGAGATTTGGGTTTGCGATCGAGTTTTGATAACATATTTTACGTCAAATCTCAACAATGCTTCCGGCATTATGCCTTGCGCACAAATGAAACATTTGAAATCATTTGCCGATAATTCTGCTAGTCTGATGTCATTACAATGCTTGTTTACAACCGAGGCGAACGTTAAATAATTTTCGTTGTTCCACATATTTAAATTAAAACATTGCCATCTTTTATGAAACAAAGATGTATTCGGATTAAAAAGTTCTGAAAATAACTCAACTGTTTCTGTGGTGTTTTAGGTAGAATGTAGTTTACGAATTTACTATGTTTAGTAGTCCGTAGCTTTTGTAAAGCAGATGAACCTTTTTTGCATGAGGACAATATTTGCAATCGACGGTGTAAAGGTCTTTACTTTCTGTAAGGGCGCATATATGCGCGTGTGAAAATATTCGTAGCAACCGAAGAATAGGTGGCTAGAGAAAATATTAGCAGCAGTCGTTGTTAAAGCACGTATACAAATTAGCAAGTTTATGTGAGTTTGCGTCACGAGAAAAAAAAGAAGAAAAAAGGACAGTATATGGTCGAGCAAAAAAAAAAAAGAAGGAAAGTAAATGCGCGCAGGCAAGATGGATGAGTAAAAGTCAAAAGCAAGAAAGGGTTGCCTGGCACCGGTGTGGGTTAGCAATGACAGAGACTAAACACACACATATATTCGTGAAAAGACTTTTAAAAAATAATGAAATGCGCTGCTTTGGAAGAACCACGAATAAGTGCATTTCATTTGCATTTAAAAAAAACTGCTGAGTCGGATTTTTATTTCTTTCCTTTTTTTTTTTTTTTTTTTTTTTTTTTTTTGCTTGTTCCTTTGCAAGTGTATCGGACACCGTGTGTGCCCGAAAGGTTTCATTTGTAAATAATATAATTTTAAAGCAATGGCAGTGTTACAATTCTAAAGAATGGGTCGAACGTTTGGTCTAGATCAGGGATTAAGGTAAACGTCTTTATTGCGTTTCATAGCGTGTTTTGCAAAAACACTGTTATTGTTCGTTCTGGGTTTATCGCTTAATCTTTGGAGAAATAATTCCTAATTTTTTGTAGAAGTTTTACAATGATTCTTGTTGTATAATCAAGCTTTCTTCTGTTTTCTGTTATATTTCTTCAGCTTTTTGTTGTCTTTCTTTAATTTGTTGTCGATGTTGGTTCAGTTTTTGTAACATTCGAATTATTATTATTTTCAAAAACCTTCTAATGTGTAGACTTTTCTCCAACGGTGAAATTTACTTCACTAGCGGGCCGCCCGGAATTGCGCTTAAATCCGTTATTTTGATTAATGCAGATTTAGTATTTATTATTATATTATATCGGACCCATGTCTCAGTTTCTTTCTGTTTTTTTTTTTTACTTCATTTTTCTTTTTTTAGGAATTTAACGTTACTTTTAATACCTACGGTCTTTCTGTAATTCTGCATTGATTAAAATATAATATTTATGCGTGTTTTACGACCGGGCAACGCCGGGCGGCCTGCTAGTAATTGCTCTTTACATATCAAAGGTTTACTTCACAAGATCTCCAGCTACGGTATAGCTGGAAATGTCTTCTCAATTATTAAATCATTTCTCTCTGATAGGTGTATAAAAGTAGTAGTTGATGGGCAGAAATCAAAAGCTCAAATTATTAATGCTGAAGTCCCTCAGAAGTTCATCCTGGGCCCAACTCTCTTCCTGATCTACATTAATGATCTTCCAAATCATATCCGTACATCACTCGTAGACATTTATGCTGATGACACTACCATCTATGGTAGCACATCTAAGACCGTAAACGACCAAGTTCTCTCCAATTCTCTCTCCTCTGATCTTGAGCACGTGGTACAATGGGGAAAGAGGTGGCTAGTTGCGCCATCATCGAGAATCAAAACCAAAAAGTTTAGCTTACAATTAACTTTTTCCTTTAACCTTAATGCCTGAACTATGAAGATATGCTTACTGAAAGGCTAAAAATAAAAAAAATGAACGAATAGCTATAACGTCACGCATGCATATTCGTAATACGGTCGTTCGACGTACACCTGACAAATTCCAGTTCTTTAATTTTCACACTTTTGCACCGATTTTTCCCGGTTAAGCCCCAAATATAAAGTTTCGCATGAGTTCGATTACCCTATATATTAAGTTTCATGTCTGTAGACCAAAACCTGACAGAAGAGTTTGGTAGGCGAAATTTTTAAACAACTATATATACGCATGCATAAATATATATAGAAAGGGGGTTGTGTTTACTATAACCCTTTTTACACAAATATTACGCTAGTATAAATCATGTAGAATATCTGCATGAATATAATTGCACGTAATAGTTAACTAAAGATGATCATTCTATAAGAAAACCGAAAAAACTAATAGGGAGTGTACGATCCCTTTCTAGTCTCGCATAAAAACACGCGTTCACATCTCAAGCCATTTTTCTTGTCATACACATACGCGCACACAAACATACGCGCGCACGTACACACACGTACATATATTCACGTTCGCATACATACACTCACATTCACGTGCATACACACACACGCTAACGTACACACATGTACTCACATATACGCACACATACGCGCGCACGTACGCACACATGGGCAACGTCACTTCCCCTTTAAAGGAAATCCACACATGTGCTAAAGACCACCGGAAACAACTATAAAAGCAAGAGCAATAAGCTGTTTCTTTCTTTTCGAACCAGCTTCCGACCTGAACGGTCGACGGACCAACCGCGCACCCTATAGGGGCGCGCACGCCCGCGCACGTCACGCCATCTGCTACTGTGTGGGTCAAGAGCTAACAGACAGTACGTACACTTTATACGCTGTCTCTCTCCATGAACTGGATTGACTTTCTCACTCTTTTTCCCCCTTTTGCTTTGGTCCATCAACCAGAGAAGTTCGCGTCCACAGCTAGTGGCCTGAAGACATTTCCACGTGGACAAGTACGAACATGTGCGCACAGCTTTACTGATATCAACCCTCTATCTTTTTCTTTGTCTACACGCTGGACTGCCATTCCTCTTTCCACGCGCGGACATGAACACGAGTTACACCTAAAACATTCATTTTTCAACAGAAAATAAACGACATGTTTATTTTATTCATCAATTTGATTTTGTTTCCTTCTTTCCATTCGTTTCATTATTTTCTTTTGTAGCGAGTTAGGATATTTATATTCTGGCCCGCAATAGGAGTTAATTAAAATGAATGTTTAAAAAATATGCAAATTAGCTAGATCTTTTCCAGATAAATGCAATTCCAAGACCCTCGATATAACAGAGATATATATTCTTTTTAAATAAATAGAAAAAGGAGTTTATAATAGGAATATCAATACAGAGAAAAAAACAAAATTATAGAAGTATATATTGAGAAAGACGCTGTAATAATTACAGTTTATCGATGTACGTTGAAATAAATTAACTATAATTAGTCCGTCTGTTTTTAAACTGTGATTAGCCATTTTCTTTCTTTTCCTTTTATGGGAGTAGATTTTTGCTTTATACTAATGTATGAGTGGTCGCCCTCGTGTTCAACAGCATTAAACGTTTATATGAATAACTTTAAATACATTGTATTGGATGTAATTACACCCTGAAAATTATTTTTGGAAAAAGCTATTTATTTCACACGTAATTTTTTTTAATAATATAAAACCAGTTCAATGATTGATTACTTCCACGAAAAAAAAAGAAAAAAAAAATGAAATGCGCTCACGTTGAAGAAATATCACTATGAATACGTGTTCTGTTTCATTCCTCCGTAGACGTGTATAATTGAATGGCAGTCTTGTTTACGTTTGTTTTAAGTTTATTTTGCGGGCTTAATTCGGATTTGAGGATCTTTTTAAGGCGTGCTGTGTATTCTTGTTCCCCATTATGTCTCATTTATCCATGCAGTAAAACTGCTATTTTGTGTAAGTTTGTACATTTATACGTTTACTGCAGAAGCATCAAAGCATTTAATTAAAAAAAAAAAAGGAATAAGAGGCGTAGAAGCAGCGGAGAACGAATTAATGTTGTCAGGACGATCATAAAAATTTCAGGGAATAACAAGGGGGGGGGGTCTACAGACGAATGGCGATGCGTAACGTTAAGTTACTTTAAAACCTGATGTTGTCTGTTGAAATTGTCATTTTTTTATGTTCGAAAAGACGAAGTTTGTTTGCTTTAAGGAATGAAAACTGCTCAAATACATTTGAATACAGTACAAGGAATGTGTGTAGAAATTTGTAGTGTCCACAATGTTCGCATTCGATCAAATGAAGACATTGTTACATAAATTTCAACCTGTTATTATTTGAAGTGTTTAAATTTAAGTTTTAAACTGCCGAACACCGTTTCGTGCACAAAAATAAATCCGTCGGTCTTTTCTCCCTCTGACACGCGAGTTAACCGTACGAAAAAAACATCCGTCGTTCTTTGTCTCACTGACACGCGAATCCGTAAAAAATGACTTGGAGTGAGCAAACAATATCTTCCCGCCAATCAAAAGAATACGAGCTTTTCATAATGCAACATATGCAGATTAAGACGCGGTCGAATTTGAACATATGTCGCCTTTTGAATCGTAAAATATCGGTCGGGTTTCAGGTTTTGTATCATGAGCTTTCTGGGAAGCTGTTCGTCCTGGTTTGAACTGGATAAAGAAAATCGTGCGGATTAAAATTTTATCCATACTGTCGAAAAGTCTGCAAGAAAAATGAATGAAGAAATTGAGAACGGTAACGAATAACACGATTCGATAGAGCGAAAAACGCGCTTCAAAATGATATATAACATGGTTATATATATATCAATGAATTAATTCGGAAATCTATCTATATATATATATATATCTATAAAAGTGAACGTGTCTGTCTGTCTGTCTGTCTGTGTGTCTGTGTGTCTGTCTGTCTGTGTACATTTCCCTACGAAATAACTCTGTCAATTTTTAGTCTATAGACTCGAAATTTGAAATACCGGGTACTGAGATTTGGGAAAATCGATGTGATGGGTGTCAGCCAGAAATTTGGCTGTTAAGGGGTCAAATTTCAACGATTTGACCTTTAAGAACTCTACCAAACTCCTCCGACAATTTTGGGTCTAGACACTTGAAATTTTAGATTTAGGTTCCTTGAACCTGGATCTAACTTAATAAAGTGATTTGAGCCCGAAACAATAAATTTTAAGGGGTCATAATAGGGATCAAAGTTTTAAAAAATTAACCATTTTTTTGCTTTTTTGCACAGCATACACCTCCAAACACCCGAGCAACGCCGGGCACCCCTGCTAGTCATATATAAAATAACATATGTGAGAAAACGATATTTTTGCAGCAACCTAATAGAAATTAAACGAGAAATTACATGATAAAACCCAAAGATGCATGGTACAAATAAGATATGTAGTTAATAGAACGAACACACAGACACAGAATAAAAATATTCATCAAAGGTTAATAAAACAAACGAACACCCGGACAAAGATGATAAAATATTCATGAAAGGTTAAGAGAATAAACACACAGTGGTACCAGTCTTCAAGAATTCTGGTGAAAGAACTGACCCACTAAATTATCGCCCCATTAGCCTCCTCCCGCTTTTCGCCAAAATATTTGAGTCCTTAGTTAATAAAGCCCTAGTCCAGCACCTAACAGCTGCTAAACTCTTGACTGACAAACAATATGGATTCAGGCAAGCCCGTTCAACAGCAGATATCTTAACTGTAGTTTCTGAACGTATATACCGTTCATTGGATAAAACAGGGGAGGGTAGAGCGGTGGCCCTTGATATATCTAAGGCTTTTGACAGGGTATGGCACGATGGTCTTCTAAGGAAAATTAGATCATATGGAATCACTGGAAGAATTCATAACGTAATTAAATCCTTCTTAAGTAATAGAAAAATCAAAGTTGTCCTCGACGGACGTACATCCAAACAATATGACATAAATGCGGGAGTGCCTCAGGGGTCTATCCTTGGACCTCTATTGTTCCTGATATTCATAAACGACCTCCCTGATAATATTGTTTCGGAGATGGGTATATTTGCCGATGACACCACTCTCTATAACAGATATGAGGGGAAAACAAATGAACACATATCCAAGAAAATGGCAGAAACACTAGAGGATGACCTCCAATCCGTAGTGGAATGGGGACAAAAATGGTTGGTCTCATTCAATGCTGCTAAGACTAAGCTTGTTTCCTTCAATAACTACAAGAAACCTTCTCTACCACCAATAGCAATGGCCAAGAACACATTGCCTGAAAGTACTTCTTTTAAACTCCTCGGCCTAACGTTTACAGGGAATATGAACTGGAATAGATACATTGAGAGCATTGCCAAGGCTGCTGCAAGGAAGGTTGGCTCCCTCTACCGTGCTAGAAAACTACTTACGCCTGCCAGTATCCTATACCTCTATAAGGCAACCATTCGCCCATGTATGGAGTACTGTTGTCACATCTGGGCTGGTGCATCTGCTGCTTGTCTCTCGCTCCTGGACAGGGTTCAAAAAAGAGTCGCAAACCTGATAGGTCCTGAACTGTCATCTGGGCTTCAACCTCTGTCCCATCGACGAGATGTTGCATCCCTCTGCCTGTTCTACAAATACTTTAATGGTGAATGCTCTGACGAACTGCAAACACTTGTACCTCCCCGACGTAACTACCCCCGACAAACCCGACAAGCTACTAAGTCTCATCCCTTTACAGTGGAGATCCCTAGGTGCAAGAAAGCCTTTTACTCCAATAGTTTCTTCCCCAGAACTGCGGGTCTTTGGAACTCCCTTCCGGGATTCTGCTTTCCCAACTGCAATGATATGCAGAAGTTCAAGTGTAATGTTAACAAACATCTTTCTACTCTTCTCCCTTCATAATGACCCCGCTAATTAATTCCCTAATAGTAGCCCCCTGCTTCAAAGTGGCACTGTGCCTTGTTTGGGGTGAAAATTGAATAAAAAAATAAAAAAAAAAAAAAAAAAACATATAATATAAAAAATTGAAAAAAATTTAAAGAATCGAAAACAGAGGTAAAAAATATATAAAGTTGTTGAAATGTAAATTGAACGAACACAGGCATAAAATACAAATGTGTTGAAAAAAGCTATAAACTGAAAAGAGAGATACTCAATATAGATAGTTTGTTTAAAAAAGTATATGCAAACAAAATATAGAAACAGGAAATGAATTCTGTAAAAGAGCGCGAACGCGTTGATGCGCGGACGCAAGTGCATGCAAAATGCGAAATTGCGTCACCGTAACAAAATGACTATAAAAAGGACGATCACGCGAGAGCACGTTCGAGACCACGTTAGTGACGTTAGTGACGTCACGGCCGTTACGGGAAGTCACGCGTGGCGGGAGAATGCGGAAATAAATGTCGTTGTTACAACACAAAAACGTGAGTCCTAGTTCTTTGTCTTCTGTTCCTGACGATATAGACTGTATACAACGTGTTGGGTCATGAAAGGTCTACACGTTAATGCGTGTGTAAACGTGTACGATGTTACAATTTGTTGGGAAGTTAATAAAACGAATCCACAGGCACATAATAGATAGTTATTTAGAGGTCAATAGAATAGAAACACAGACATATAAGTTAAAAATGTTGAAAGCTAATGAAACGAACACACAGACACAAAATTAAACGTTGTTAAAAAGTTAATGAATCGGACACACAGACACAGCATATTAAGTTATTGCATAGTGTAACGTGATGTTACACTTGTCGCAAGAACAAACAAACAAAATATGAATAGGAGATCCAGGTCGACATCTTTCTTTTTTTAAACAAAAGCGTTTATTACCGTTACTTTATCGTCTCGACATCACTTAAGAAGTCACTGACCTGACCTCCATATGTCCATCTAATCTGGTAGCGTTTCTCTTTCTCTCGCTTTCATTCAACATGTTCGTCTCCTTAGGCGCCGACATTTTTTCTTTTCGATCACGTGGTGTCCTTTTTTTCCTTTTTCTTTTCGCACTTCCTAATTTGATTACGCGTGCAAACGCTGCTCCTGCTGCTAATACAATTTCTTGTCATCAATACTTCGCCTGCTGTTGATATTTCCATACGCGCTCATATGCGTACTGTCACAATAGTTAATGAACTGAATACACAGACACAGCATACGAAGTTATTTAAAAGTTAATGAAAAAAACATACTGACACAGAACATGAGGTGATTTAAATATTTTTTATGGAACCCAAAAAGTTGTTGAAAACTTTATAAAACGAAACACACGGACAGAAATTATGAAATCAGTGAAAAGTTACTTGAACGAATACACACAGACACAGAATGCAACGGTGTCGGAAACTTAAAAGAATCGAAAACACAGATACAAATACATACGGTTGTTGAAGAGTTAGTGTACAGAATATTCAGACACAGAATATAAAGTTGTGGAAAAATTAATGGAACACAGGTACAATATATGCAGCGGTTGAAAGGTTATTTTATCGAACTCAAAAAGAACGAAGATAAAGTTCTTGTAAAAATAATGGAACGAAAACACAAGAAGAGATTGGAATATTATTGAACACATAATTAAACACACAGAGACGGTGAAATTGTTGGAAAGTTAAGTGAACGAACTTCCCTGTTTTACAAAAGGTAGAATTGTAGAAATCTAACAAAAAAAGACAATGAAGACTATTTAATTTTTACATTAGTTGAACTGAACTTTGTGTGGATAAGTTTAACTGGTATCGGAGAAAGATGCTGAAATTAGACAAAACATTCTATGTTGGAAGAAAAGTCAATTTAACGTTACAAAAGCTAAAGGCTGACAAAAACTTATAAGTATCAAACAAGATTCTAAAATTATGGAAGACACAGTCATTTCGCACACAAAGAAAGACATGCCAGAAAGCACATCCCAACTCTTCTTCCAAAACAAGTCAAACCAAAAGGAAAGATTTTATCACAAAAATATGTCTTAACAAAAACAAGTTATATTGTGATAATTAAATTGATTGACTTACCGAGGGTGGCTCGGTGGGAAGGGAAAGGCACTCATGGCTGTGAACGGCCCGGCCTGGTGTTTGTTAATGAAGAAAATAGGATGTCTATTCCTTATAGCTTAAATAGACATTCCAGTCTCGTTTCAATCTCGCTGAAGGAGAGATTGAGACTATAAAAAGAGTCACCTTTGTAGGCTTGTTGTTGTTGTAGTTTGTTCTTGTCGTTGTAAGAGATCTATCAGACCGGTACGATAACTGTTAACAGCGCGTTATATTTACAAGAATACGTTTGCTTGTAAGCAACGAGGTAATTTTTCGTTGCAAGCTAAACGTCTTTCTTCCCCCCCCCACTCGTCGGTAGGAAATATCGACAATATTTATTGAATTAGTTTGGAATTAGTTTGGAGATGAATAATAATTGTCCGAAACGTCGTAGAAAAAACAACTAGGAAATGAGGATAATAGTTCAAATAATTAAATAAAAATACAATTTATTCATCTCCAAAAAAATTCCAAACTAATTCAATAATAGAACAATCGGTACGGACTCGAAAATTGGAAGAACAATTTATAAGACCAAAAAACCCAAACTTGATTGCCCTTTGGGGCCCGTGGTGCAATGGATAGAGATGCGGAATATCTACAATTCCAGGTGATCGTGGAGCTAGAGGTATCGGTTTCGATTCCACTCAAAGCTGGTCAATTGACCAAACCGTGGTGAGATGACAACAGCTATTGAAGGCAGCAATTGCTGTGGATGTTGTTGGAGGATTCGACATTCCTATCCCGTCGCGGTTAACCTGACGAAGAATAATTGGCCGAAACTTCGTGAAAACAACAACTAGATAATGCGGATAATAGTCTAAATAATTAAAATAAAAATAAAAAAAAACAAGTTACTCCAATAAAAATCAGGAAAAATTACCATGTAGTTGAAACAGTCACATGTTAAATTCGACACACTTCTGCCAAAACCTCGCTACTTCCAATCTCGATATTCTACTGCCAAAACTCAACTCTAGAACACGACGCACTACTGACAACAGTTGTTGCTCTGATATCCAAATCCAAAATTAACTCCGTCTCTGAAAAATCAGGCTTTATAAATCCAACCGGAAGCATCTCATTTGCATGTTAGGTGACAATAGCGCAAGCATAAAAAAAAAGAAAAAAACGGCCATTTTTTTTCTTTTTTTCTTCATTATTTTTGCCTACATGGAACTCAGCAGACTGCACACAAACAAGTTTGTACTAATTTTTTAAGTGCTTAATTACAAAAGAGCAAATTAGTTTGCCTTTGGTAGAATTTTAGACCCCATACCACCTCGTCCCTATTGCCGTTGTGCAGCTGTTCGTTAAGTTATAGATTGCCCATACCATTTTAAAATGGGTCTGACTTGTAATAAGCTTGGGTATACAATTCACATTGCAGAACAGATAACGGAAATAAAATTCAAGTTTAATCCACAGGAGCATATTAAGAAGAGGGTACAACTATTAGAAAGTACGTACAAGTAAAAATCCCAAATAAAAATGTCAAATTTCAATAAGACGTTGCGTCTTATTTGTCCATAATCAATGCGTATGCATGAAAAAGCATGAGTAAACCAACTATGCTAACAGCAAACAAAATCAATACCTAGTAAAAATATTAAATTCGATGGTGAAATTATTGCCTTACGTTACATTTAATGGAAGTAATAAAAAAATTTTAAATGTTCGTATTAAGAAACGCCAACGATTTTTTTTAAAGAGGCTGAATACTGTGTAACATAGTATATATGAGCTCGTGGGAAAATATCAGCAGCAGCGAAAGATGGCTGGCTTGCGAAGAGATTAGCAGCAGGAGATATAGACGAAAAAAGCGCATATGAAAATTAGGAAGTTTCGCGGGAGAAAAAAGGAGAAACAAATGCACAACGTGGACGAGAGAAAGAAAGTCGGCGTCGGAGAAAATGGATGTGTAAAGTCGAGGACGAGAATGGGCCGGCTGTGGATAGCATGCGGTCGGAGAAAGAAGAAAAGTGTACACCGGGCGAGATGGACGATGACGAGAGATTTTTTAGTGATATCGAGATGAGAAAGTAACTGTAATAAAACTTTTGTTAAAAAAAAAAAACACAAAAAATGACAACCCGGATTTTTATTTATTTATTTATTTCCTTTGTTTGTTTGTAAGGTTACAGATGCATCAGTAATTTTTTTTTATATTTTTTGATATACGCCAGAACATACGTGACTTGAAGAAAGTCTGAGAAATGAAAAAGTACCATGTGAAATCACTTCGAAATCACGCCCTTTATGAAAACAAGGAAAGGCTTATGAAACGAAGCTCAGGCAGAAAATCAAGAAAGACGCTGTAAATAATAAAACATATAATTCGAAAAGACATCAAGAAATAATACAACTGGGACTAGAACAATTAAAAAATGATCAGGGGAAAAAAGTGCTACAAACAGTGAAGCATCATAACGAAGTTATTTCGAAACGCAAACAAAAAGAGGCTGAAGTTTTAAGGAAAATGCAAGAACGAATATCAACCCGAGTCACAATTAGGATTGACAAATACGAAGTTGGTCTAAACACGCCAGCTTTTTACACTTCAATTTCCTTGTATGAATTTCGAATTGGACGCAACGTTTCATTCAGAAAATAATGGCCATTGAACTCCTACGTTGTCAAGGTTTAAGGATGAGTTTTTTTGTCTGTCCACGCTACTGAAAATAAAGAACGATTCCACTTATTATAAAGAGCAGGGGAATATTTCTTGGTACTAGCACACTGGTTATGCGTGAGTCTAGCACTCACGGCAGGCGGAATGACCATCTGTTGTATTATTTTTTTCTCTTCAGTATATTTGGTTTTACTAATTACTAAGTTGTCTTTCTTCTCGCCCCTTACAGAGCCACAATAAAATATGTACAAATATTGAGAAGTAAATAGATCGAACAGGCAGACACAGAATAGTAAGGTTTTGAAAAGATCATTGAATGAACAGGTAAACACAGAATGCAAATATATAAAAAATATATAATAGAGAAAAACACGGATACAAAACATATACAATTGTTGATACATAAAATCCAGAAATTAGATTAACAAGTGGAACACAGACAAAAAATAAAGCTGTTCTGTCGGATTCTCTCTTCTCTGATCTTGAGCAAGCGGTACAATGGGAAAAGAGGTGGCTGGTCACGTTTAATGCATTTAAAACTAAGCTTCTATCTTTACATCATCAACGCTCTGAACCCCACCTGGCATCAATTGCAATGAATGGTCTCGTCTTGGGGATGCCTTATGTTTTAACAATTTTCTGGGATTGACCTTTACTCCTGATCTGAAATGGAACAGGTACATCAAATCTGTTGCCAAACCCGCTGGAAAATGGTACGATCCTTCTATCGATCCAGTAGATATCTCACTGCTGATGTAATTCTCGATCTATATATCAGCCAAGTTCATCCAAGGATGGAGTACTGTTGCAACATTTAGGTAGGAGCTGCTAGAAACGACTTATCATACCTTGATAGAGTCCAAATAGACTTCGTAGCCTCATAGGTGTTCTTTTTTCTTCCCTGCAACTTCTATCTCACAGAAGAGATCCTCTGCAAGTAACGAACATACCGATACAAAATATAAAGTTGTTGAATGGTACGAAAACATCGGCATAGGATATAAAGATTTCGAAAGTTTAATGAAATGAACACGCAGACAGGTTATAAAGTCGTTGGAAAGTCAATAGAACAAACATACAGACACAGAATATAAAGTTCTGTCAAGTTAATAAAGCGAACACACAGACACACGATATGAAGTTGTTGAAAAATCAAAGGAACACCCACACAAAGATTTGAGATAAAGCTGTTAAAAAGTTAATGAAAATAATACACATACAAAGAATATAAATTTGTTGAAGTTTTAATGGTTTGTTAAGCTTTATGAAATTTTTTTTTCTTTGCACATTAAACGAGTAAACAGTGTCGGGGTAGTGATGAGGGTTCAAATTTTCTTGCCAGTGTTGGGCTTGGCTGAGTCACCATTATCACCATTGCCACAGTATAGCGGTGAGGGGCTCTAGCAGTCGGCCCATGGAGAAGGAGTAAGCTGGGTGCTGACTGGATGTTTGAGAAGAGAATCCCGTCGAACCCGCTCAGACGCCCTGCGATGTTGTAATAAATGAAGACGTAAAACAAAACCTCTTTTCAAGTCTTTATTGAACAAAATTCACAGCTACTAACGCAAGAGACAAAGAACTCAGTCTTTTAAAGAAAAAAAAAGGAGCACGTGTAAAATCACGTGGCAAGAAACTGAATTTGCATATCTATTTTTAAACTAGTTAGAACAAAACAATTTAAATGAAAATATAACACGCCCATTTAAAATCAGATTTAGAATTTCTTCCTTGACGAAAGGTTGTGTGTGTTTTTTTTTCTGGTTTACATCTCTAACGATACATGGACGTTAAAATTATCGAAAAGTCACCAGTGTTAAATTGGAAACTTCTCTGTTAAAAACAGAAATCCCTATTTAAGATTAAAAAAATAGCTTGTCATGACAGGAAATTCAATCCCGGAGTGGTTAAAACCAAAAGGAAAAAAATTATATTTACAAGAAAAAGAAAATTAAAAGAACAATTTCTTTGTGTCATGTTCTTGAGGAAGAAAGCCCAAGAATATTTAACCTTTTGAAGGATTTATATAAGCAAATAATTTTGTCAGAAGCGACTTAATTAAAGGAAAAAATACTGAATTTGTTAAAAATAGTTTCATATGGAGCAATTCCTTTTTCTTCATTTTCAGTACGATGATTCATTTAAGTATTGCCTCTCATACATTTTCGCAAAATGTTGGAAGTGTAATAGACAATTCCACTTATTCTCTTAGGAGGATAAAACCCGCTCGTCACATTTAAGAAGAAATGAGGATATACATAAAACCGGTTGCAAAAATGACAAGATTCTTCAAAACTTCGTCAGCTACTCCGAGAATTAGGGACCACCGAACACCACAAGTTTGTGGACTACATTTTACACCGAAAACAAGCGAATTGATTTTGTTGAAGCATTTAAACTTTTAACAAAATTATTAAGCCTTAAAAATTCCCTATTCCAAAAAAGAGGGAAATGTCTAAACCTAACAAGAAAAGACAGTAAGAACTTCTATATGTTATTATCAATCACCAATAAACACTGTAACAATTTTAAACTTTAAGAATTTAATGCAGATAATTTTCAAGAATTTGTATCCGTGTAGTTTTATTTTTCCTTCTACACGTCTTGGCGGAATGTTCACACGTATTAAAATTTCCACATATCTGAAAATCTCTGTTGTATGCCGGAGAATTATTTTTCTTGTGAGAATAAGACCAATATGTACAATGTTCAAACTAAAATTTAGCGAGATTTTTGTCTTTCTGTCTAGTTGATGTGCCATATTGTTTTTCATCGCTTGTATTTATTTTCTTCCCAAATAAAAGAACTAGTTTTTGTTTACTGTGTAGTCGTTATTTTCGAATGTTTTCTTCAATTTTGTTTATCGCAGAGGTCTGCGTGTATTGCTTGCTCCAGTTATAGTAATGCTTCCAGGCGCATTTTCTCTCTCTCTCTCTCTCTCTCTCTCTCTCTCTCTCTCTCTCTCTCTCTCTCTCTTTATTTCTCTCTCTTTCTCTCTCTTTCACTCTCTCTCTCGCTCTCTCTTTTTCTCTCTCTCTCTCTCTCTCTCTCTCTTTCTCTCTCTTTCTATCTGGGCAAGTTAATACAGGGTAACCAAAAAAAAAACGGGCGCAACTCTAATTGAGCCTCGTTTCTTCGTGTTTTCTCTGAATGAAATGAAACTTTGATCATAATTAGTTTATTATATTCAAAACATCACGTTAAAACGCTAAGGTCTTTGGCCTTTTTTCTCCGTTGACTGTAAAATGCTCAGAAAAACAATTGCATGTCCTCTGTTTTTTATTTTTGTTTTTTTGGGGGGAGGGTCACCCTGTATAACACTAGATATCAATGTTTATTTTATTAATCAGTCTGTGCGTTGTGCAAATGTGCATTTATGTCTTTCTGTCGTAATTCGGATACATTTCAATAAAACCTTTGAAATAATTTCTTTTTGCAAGGTTTGGAAATTCGTTTCTTTAGTTGGTATATGTGTCGAATATGTCAATCACTGTTTTCAGTTCATATGTGATAAAATTAACCAAAACCCCTTTAAATTAACGTTATTTTCTCTATTAAACAAATAAAAATAGACTAAAATGAATGCAACTAATAGATAAAACTAAGAAAACATTATTAAAATCACCGCTGGTTTCTCGATTAAACAAGGTAAAAGTAGACTGGAATCACGGAATATAACTAGATAAAACTAAATCAAAAGTAATTAAAATTAACGCTTTTTTTCTCAATTAAACAAGGTCAAAATAGGCCAGAGTCAAGAGAAATTCTTAGATGAAACTAATCAGCGGTCACTAAAATCAATGCGGTTTTAAACAATGAAAAAATAGACTAGAATAAGGGAAAAACTAGCTTAAACTAATGAAAATATCTTTGAAATCAACACTGTTTTCATTTTTTTTTTTACACGGGCATCACTACATTATCAAGGCCAAGAGGCCACTCAAGGATAAGGGTTTCAGAGTGTACAGTAGAAATTGGACAATATAGTAATCATTAGTAATGAAAATTTGGTAAAGTTGATAACTTATATGGAACGGCTCATCAGGAACTTATTTACGTTAGACTTGAAGACAACCATATTGTAGTCAGCCGGAAAGCAGGAAAACGGGAGACAATTCCACAGGCGTGCAGTTCTAATAAAAAAGCTTTGTTCATGGAATCTACGTTTAGGTTTGGGCACAGATAAAGAGTGGGGGAATTATTGATAGTGTTTACAGCTAGACGAGTGTTTCTTGTGAAAGTTTGGCATGGGGGTGCATAGACTGAAGCTCAGTCGAACACTTTCCATAAAAATAACGATACATCAGAGACAAACTTGCAACATCTGTTCTGTGAGATAGAGGTTGCAGCGAAGAGAAAACAAGATAAAAATAAGCAAGAATCCAGTGGAAATACCAAGATTAAACTCATGATAAAATCTTTAAAATAAGCGCTGTTTTCGCTATCAAAAATAGTAAAAATAGACTAATTATGATCAAGAGAACAATTGCGTTTAAAATTCCTCTGCAACTATTATCGCATTTTTATATTTTGTAATGTTAAAAACTAGTTGTTGGTGTTGTTAATATCATAAGCTTTGTTACAATAAAAAAAAGCAGTTTTAAAAGTTTAATCCTTGTTTTATTAAAGAGTTCCATTCTTTGTATTTTTTTTAGATTAATTTTTTTAAAAACTTACCATAACATTTATTTTTAATTTTAAAACAAGTCGCCGCAGCTTTAAAAGTTTAATCCTTGTTTTATTAAACAGTCCCATTCTTTGTATTTTTTTTAGATTAATTTTTTAAAAACTTACGATAACATTTATTTTTAATTTTAAAAAAAAGTCGCCGCAGCTTTAAAAGTTTAATCCTTGTTTTATTAAACAGTCCCATTCTTTGTATTTTTTTTAGATTAATTCTTTTAAAACTTACCATAACATTTATTTTTAATTTAAAAAAAAAATCGCCGCAGCTGTAAAAGTTTAATCCTTGTTTTATTAAACAATCCCATTCTTTGTATTTTTTTTAGATTAATTTTTTTAAAACTTACCATAACATTTATTTTTAATTTAAAAAAAAGTCGCCGCAGCTGTAAAAGTTTAATCCTTGTTTTATTAAACAGCCCCATTCTTTGTATTTTTTTTAGATTAATTTTTTAAAAACTTACCATAACATTTATTTTTAATTTAAAAAAAAGTCGCCGCAGCTGTAAAAGTTTAATCCTTGTTTTATTAAACAGTCCCATTCTTTGTATTTTTTTTAGATTAATTTTTTAAAAACTTACCATAACATTTATTTTTAATTTAAAAACAAGTCGCCGCAGCTTTAAAAGTTTAATCCTTGTTTTATTACAGAGTCCCATTCTTTGTATTTTTTTTAGATTAATTTTTTAAAAACTTACCATAACATTCATTTTTAATTTTAAAAAAAGTCGCCGCAGCTTTAAAAGTTTAATTCTTGTTTTATTAAACAGTCCCATTCTTTGTATTTTATTTTAATTAATTTTTAAAAGCTTACCATAACATTTATTTTTAATTTAAAAAAAAGTTGCCGCAGCTTTAAAAGTTTAATCCTTGTTTTATTAAAGAGTTCCATTCTTTGTATTTTTTTAGATTAATTTTTTTTAAAACTTACCATAACATTTATTTTTAATTTTAAAAAAAAGTCGCCGCAGCTGTAAAAGTTTAATCCTTGTTTTATTAAATAGTCCCATTCTTTGTATTTTTTTTAGATTAATTTTTTTTAAACTTACCATAACATTTATTTTTAATTTAAAAAAAAGTCGCCGCAGCTTTAAAAGTTTAATCCTTGTTTTATTAAACAGTCCCATTCTTTGTATTTTGTTTAGATAATTTTTTTTTTAAAAAACTTACCATAACATTTATTTTTAATTTAAAAAAAAGTCGCCGCAGTTTTAAAAGTTTAATCCTTGTTTTATTAAACAGTCCCATTCTTTGTATTTTTTTTAGATTAATTTTTTAAAAACTTACGATAACATATATTTTTAATTTAAAAACAAGTCGCCGCAGCTTTAAAAGTTTAATCCTTGTTTTATTAAACAGTCCCATTCTTTGTATTTTTTTTAGATTAATTTTTTAAAAACTTACCATAACATTAATTTTTAATTTTAAAAAAAGTCGCCGCAGCTTTAAAAGTTTAATTCTTGTTTTATTACAGAGTCCCATTCTTTGTATTTTTTTTAGATTAATTTTTTAAAAGCTTACCATAACATTTATTTTTAATTTTAAAAAAAGTCGCAGCAGCTTTAAAAGTTGAATCCTTGTTTTATTAATCGTCCCATTCTTTGTATTTTTTTAGATTAATTTTTTAAAAACTTACCATAACATTTATTTTTAATTTTAAAACAAGTCGCCGCAGCTGTAAAAGTTTAATCCTTGTTTTATTAAACAGTCCCATTCTTTGTATTTTTTTTAGATTAATTTTTTAAAAACTTACGATAACATTTATTTTTAATTTAAAAAAAAGTCGCCGCAGCTTTAAAAGTTTAATCCTTGTTTTATTAAACAGTCCCATTCTTTGTATTTTTTTTAGATTAATTCTTTTAAATCTTACCATAACATTTATTTTTAATTAAAAAAAAAAATCGCCGCAGCTGTAAAAGTTTAATCCTTGTTTTATTAAACAGTCCCATTCTTTGTATTTTTTTTAGATTAATTTTTTTTAAACTTACCATAACATTTATTTTTAATTTAAAAAAAAGTCGCCGCAGCTGTAAAAGTTTAATCCTTGTTGTATTAAACAGTCCCATTCTTTGTATTTTTTTTAGATTAATTTTTTAAAAACTTACCATAACATTTATTTTTAATTTAAAAACAAGTCGCCGCAGCTTTAAAAGTTTAATCCTTGTTTTATTAAACAGTCCCATTCTTTGTATTTTTTTTAGATTAATTTTTTAAAAACTTACCATAACATTAATTTTTAATTTTAATAAAAGTCGCCGCAGCTTTAAAAGTTTAATTCTTGTTTTATTACAGAGTCCCATTCTTTGTATTTTTTTTTTAAATTAATTTTTAAAAGCTTACCATAACATTTATTTTTAATTTAAAAACAAGTCGCCGCAGCTTTAAAAGTTTAATCCTTGTTTTATTAAATAGTCCCATTCTTTGTATTTTTTTTTAGATTAATTTTTTAAAAACTGACCATAACATTAATTTTTAAATTTAAAAAAAGTCGCCGCAGCTTTAAAAGTTTAATTCTTGTTTTATTACAGAGTCCCATTCTTTGTATTTTTTTTTAAATTAATTTTTAAAAGCTTACCATAACATTTATTTTTAATTTTAAAAAAAGTCGCCGCAGCTGTAAAAGTTTAATCCTTGTTTTATTAAATAGTCCCATTCTTTGTATTTATTTTAGATTAAATTTTTTAAAACTTACCATAACATTTATTTTAAATTTAAAAAAAAAGTCGCCGCAGCTGTAAAAGTTTAATCCTTGTTTTATTAAATAGTCCAATTCTTTGTATTTATTTTAGATTAATTTTTTTAAAACTTACCATAACATTTATTTTTAATTTAAAAAAAAGTCGCCGCAGCTTTAAAAGTTTAATCCTTGTTTTATTAAACAGTCCCATTCTTTGAATTTTTTTAGATTAATTTTTTAAAAACTAACCATAACATGTATTTTTAATTTTAAAAAAAGTCGCCGCAGCTGTAAAAGTTTAATCCTTGTTTTATTAAATAGTCCCATTCTTTGTATTTTTTTTAGATTAATTTTTTTAAAACTTACCATAACATTTATTTTTAATTTAAAAAAAAGTCGCCGCAGTTTTAAAAGTTTAATCCTTTTTTTATTAAACAGTCCCATTCTTTGTATTTTTTTAGATTAATTTGTTAAAAGCTTACCATAACATTTATTTTTAATTTAAAAAAAAGTCGCCGCAGCTTAAAAAAGTTTAATCCTTATTTTATTAAACAGTCCCATTCTTTGAATTTTTTTAGATTAATTTTTTAAAAACTTACCATAACATGTATTTTTAATTTTAAAAAAAGTCGCCGCAGCTGTAAAAGTTTAATCCTTGTTTTATTAAACAGTCCCATTCTTTGTATTTTTTTTAGATTAATTTTTTAAAAACTTACCATAACATTAATTTTTAATTTTAAAAAAAGTCGCCGCAGCTTTAAAAGTTTAATTCTTGTTTTATTACAGAGTCCCATTCTTTGTATTTTTTTTTAAATTTATTTTTAAAAGCTTACCATAACATTTATTTTTAATTTAAAAAAAAGTCGCAGCAGCTTTAAAAGTGTAATCCTTGTTTTATTAAACAGCCCCATTCTTTGTATTTTTTTAGATTAATTTTTTTAAAAACTTACCATAACATTTATTTTTAATTTTAAAACAAGTCGCCGCAGTTTTAAAAGTTTAATCCTTGTTTTATTAAACAGTCCCATTCTTTGTATTTTTTTTAGATTAATTTTTTAAAAACTTACCATAACATTTATTTTTAATTTAAAAAAGAGTCGCCGCAGCTTTAAAAGTTTAATCCTTGTTTTATTAAACAGTCCCATTCTTTGTATTTTTTTTAGATTAATTTTTTAAAAGCTTACCATAACATTTATTTTTAATTTAAAAAAAAGTCGCAGCAGCTTTAAAAGTTGAATCCTTGTTTTATTAATCGTCCCATTCTTTGTATTTTTTTAGATTAATTTTTTTAAAAACTTACCATAACATTTATTTTTAATTTTAAAACAAGTCGCCGCAGCTGTAAAAGTTTAATCCTTGTTTTATTAAACAGTCCCATTCTTTGTATTTTTTTTAGATTAATTTTTTAAAAACTTACGATAACATTTATTTTTAATTTAAAAAAAAGTCGCCGCAGCTTTAAAAGTTTAATCCTTGTTTTATTAAACAGTCCCATTCTTTGTATTTCTTTTAGATATTTTCTTTTAAAACTTACCATAACATTTATTTTTAATTTAAAAAAAAAATCGCCGCAGCTGTAAAAGTTTTATCCTTGTTTTATTAAACAGTCCCATTCTTTGTATTTTTTTTAGATTAATTTTTTTAAAACTTACCATAACATTTATTTTTAATTTAAAAAAAAGTCGCCGCAGCTGTAAAAGTTTAATCCTTGTTTTATTAAACAGCCCCATTCTTTGTATTTTTTTTAGATTAATTTTTTAAAAACTTACCATAACATTTATTTTTAATTTAAAAAAAAGTCGCCGCAGCTGTAAAAGTTTAATCCTTGTTGTATTAAACAGTCCCATTCTTTGTATTTTTTTTAGATTAATTTTTTAAAAACTTACCATAACATTTATTTTTAATTTAAAAACAAGTCGCCGCAGCTTTAAAAGTTTAATCCTTGTTTTATTAAACAGTCCCATTCTTTGTATTTTTTTAGATTAATTTTTTAAAAACTTACCATAACATTAATTTTTAATTTTAAAAAAAGTCGCCGCAGCTTTAAAAGTTTAATTCTTGTTTTATTACAGAGTCCCATTCTTTGTATTTTTTTTTTAAATTAATTTTTAAAAGCTTACCATAACATTTATTTTTAATTTAAAAACAAGTCGCCGCAGCTTTAAAAGTTTAATCCTTGTTTTATTAAACAGTCCCATTCTTTGTATTTTTTTTAGATTAATTTTTTAAAAACTGACCATAACATTAATTTTTAAATTTAAAAAAAGTCGCCGCAGCTTTAAAAGTTTAATTCTTGTTTTATTATAGAGTCCCATTCTTTGTATATTTTTTTTAAATTAATTTTTAAAAGCTTACCATAACATTTATTTTTAATTTTAAAAAAAGTTGCCGCAGCTTTAAAAGTTTAATCCTTGTTTTATTAAAGAGTTCCATTCTTTGTATTTTTTTTAGATTTAATTTTTTAAAAACTTACCATAACATTTATTTTTAATTTAAAAAAAAAAGTCGCCGCAGCTGTAAAAGTTTAATCCTTGTTTTATTAAATAGTCCCATTCTTTGTATTTTTTTTAGATTAATTTTTTTAAAACTTACCATAACATTTATTTTTAATTTAAAAAAAAGTCGCCGCAGGTGTAAAAGTTTAATCCTTGTTTTATTAAAAAGTTCCATTCTTTGTATTTTGTTTAGATAATTTTTTTTTTTTAAAACTTACCATAACATTTATTTCTAATTTAAAAACAAGTCGCCGCAGTTTTAAAAGTTTAATCCTTGTTTTATTAAACAGTCCCATTCTTTGTATTTTTTTAGATTAATTTGTTAAAAGCTTACCATAACATTTATTTTTAATTTAAAAAAAAGTCGCCGCAGCTGTAAAAGTTTAATCCTTGTTTTATTAAACAGTCCCATTCTTTGTATTTTTAGATTATTTTTTTAAAACTTACCATCACATTTATTTTTAATTTAAAAAAAAAGTCGCCGCTGCTTTAAAAGTTTAATCCTTGTTTTATTAAACAGTCCCATTCTTTGAATTTTTTTAGATTAATTTTTTAAAAACTTACCATAACATGTATTTTTAATTTAAAAAAAAGTCGCCGCAGCTTTAAAAGTTTAATCCTTGTTTTATTAAACAGTCCCATTCTTTGTATTTTTTTTAAATTAATTTTTTAAAAGCTTACCATAACATTTATTTTTAATTTAAAAAAAAGTCGCAGCAGCTTTAAAAGTTGAATCCTTGTTTTATTAATAGTCCCATTCTTTGTAATTTTTTAGATTAATTTTTTAAAAACTTACCATAACATTTATTTTCATTTTTAAAAAAAGTTGCCGCAGCTTTAAAAGTTTAATCCTTGTTTTATTAAACAGTCCCATTCTTTGTATTTTTTTTTTTAGATTAATTTTTTTAAAACTTACCATAACATTTATTTTTAATTTAAAAAAAAGTCGCCGCAGCTTTAAAAGTTTAATCCTTGTTTTATTAAACAGTCCCATTCTTTGTATTTATTTTTAGATTAATGTTTTAAAAGCTTACCATAACATTAATTTTTAATTTTAAAAAAGTCGCCGCAGCTTTAAAAGTTTAATCCTTGTTTTATTAAAGAGTTCCATTCTTTGTATTTTTTTAGATTAATTTTTTAAAACTTACTATAAAATTTATTTTTAATTTTTAAAAAAGTCGCCGCAGCTTTAAAAGTGTAATCCTTCTTTTATTAAAGAGTTTCATTCTTTGCATTTTTTAAGGTTAAAAACTAATTTTTCTTAAATTACCATAACATTTATTTTTAATTTAAAAAAAAAATGCCGCAGCTTCTTTTTTAAATGTTTTCATCCAATTAAAATGTCGTTGCTTCGTTTGTTTTCTCTTAATAGTCATGTAAAGACTACATTTTTTATTATCAAACTTTGTTACATTAAAAAAAAATAATCGCAGCTTTCTTTTTTTAAAGTATTATTTAATCAAACAAAAATATCGTTGAATCGAGCGTCCTAAATTATGAGATGACAAAATGAACGAATCTCTTAATAAAAAAGAGTTATCTCCCTCTGCACAGTTAACTATTGTAAAACAGCGTCGCTTTGTTACAATAAAAATGTCCCCGCAGCTTTAAAAGTTTCATCTTTGTTTTATTAAAAAGTTCATCCTTTGTATTTTTTAAGGTTAAAGATTAATTTTTCCAAAAAACTTACCATAACATTTACTTTTTAATTAGAAAAAAAGTTGCAGCTTCTTTTTCAAATGTTTACCTCGAATAGAAATATCGTTGGTTCGTTGGTTTTAGCATCTTAAATTATGATATGAAAACAGAAATAATTTTCTTAATAGTCGCGTAAAGACTACATTTTGTATTTTTAATGTTATCAATTCTGTTACATTTTAAAAAAAATCGTCGCAGCTTTCTTTTTTAATGTTTCAATTAAAAAAAAAAATATGGTCGGATCGAAAATGCAAAAGTGAAAAAAATTATAATTTTCCTAACTTCTGTGGGAACAGGATGAGAATTAGCAAATAACCGGATGTTGACGCATCCATTATGAGAGACAAAATGAAAAATCGTCTTTTGCACATGGCTCCACGCATCCCTTCCGCTTGGGAAGAAAAAAAAAATAAGATAACCACAAAATAATTATCGACTAATGGCAGAGCTCCGCGCCTAAAATAAACACCTCAAATATCACAGTCGTTGGGAGCCGGTTTGCCACTATAAAATGAGGTGACCAAAAGGAGAGAAAGGAGATTCTCCCTGCTGCGTCAGTGAACGCACGGACGGATTCTCCCACCCAACCTAAAGAGATGAAGAAGAAAATGAAATAAGGCACCAATGAACTGAAGCCGACTAAGCTCTCATGTTATCGGCCAAACGCCTTCAATTCTAAACAATGCCTAATTCACACAAACCAAAGAAGAGAGGAGGAGAAAGAAGACGAAGACGTCGGGCTGCTAGCGCTGATGAAAGAAGTCACTCGCTTTCCAGTTACAAGCCAGGACACGCATCACCGACAGCAGGATGACCGGCCTACTCTAACCCTCTCCATCGTCCAAAAGATAAGTTACATTTTACGAACATTCATTCCTTGTCAATTCACACATACCTACAAACATTTTACGAACATTTATCTCCTTTGTTAAATCACATTCCATCCTACGAACACTTTGCCTCTCCTAATACAAATTGTTGGTAGTAAATGAAATCGGTTCTCAACCTTCAATATTCGTCTGTCTTTATATGGAGTCAGAATCTACACACTTGGTTGTGGCCTCTATGACATCCTTTCTCACCCTTAAATCCCTTTTTTATAACATACGAGGCCATATGTCGCATTTTTGCGACGTTAGCTAAAATATAATTTTTTTTTTCAAACGAAATTTTTAATAAGACAAGGAGGAAAATTTGAAAAAAGGCTGCGACGGCTTATTTTTTATTATTATTATTTTTTTTTTTTTTGACTAAACAAAGCTTATAATATTAATAACACAAACATCAAGTTTTTATATTTAAAAAAATAGAGTTACCTCCATTTCATCTTATTTCCCTTTCCTTACAATTTAAATAAGGCTCTATCTCATTCGCCAAAGGTGCCGTTCATCGACCAATCACGGCAACCCATTTATTAAGCAGGAGTAGAGACTCCCTTTAAACGCCCTCTTTCGTACGAACATCAGTGGAGAAAAGACGTTTTATTCCATC
Organism: Euprymna scolopes; assembly: GCF_053919585.1. Classification (NCBI taxonomy): domain Eukaryota; kingdom Metazoa; phylum Mollusca; class Cephalopoda; order Sepiida; family Sepiolidae; genus Euprymna; species Euprymna scolopes. The sequence goes on along the minus strand of NC_136500.1, from coordinate 131,820,392 downwards.
TCTCTGCTTCTTAACTTGAAAGGAACCGTCACTCAAGACGTTAAAAGAACTTTTTTGGACTTCTTAAAAAGCCGCAACCACAATTGTTTTGTAACCTACATATTTTACGTTTGTATTTTACATTTGTGTTAAATACACTTTATTGTTCTCCAACTTGTATTCGTGTTTCTTTTTCATGTGAGTCCAAAGTCTGGTCGAAACACAACATTTTGCAAAACAATTCTCAAGTTTAGCTGGTTGTCGCGAAAAAGGAAAACACACACAAAAAAATAAAATACAAATCACTTTTAACGAAGTCCCCTATTTATTTATAAAAAAAAATCTCTACATACACATGAACGAACTGTGTTTAAATTATCAACGCGCGAACGAACGAGTAGCCATCTTATGACCTCGTGCGAACTTGGAAATATTTGTTGAAAAAAAAATTTTACAACAAAACAAATTAATTGCATTATCGTGCGATAAACTGTATTTATTTCACAAAACGCGTGAACGAGTAACCTCGCGAAGACTGGGAAATATTTGTTGAAAGAAATAAAAAAAATCTTCGCTATTACTTGCCATTGTGACAAAAAATATTCTTTACTATTTGTCTTGTGACAAAAAAAAATATTTTAAAGCAAAGCTTATTTATTGCTTATCCCCCGACAATATATATATATATATATATATATATATATATATATATATATATATATATATATATATAGTAAAATATATATATAGTAAAATATATATATAGTATAATATATATATAGTAAAATATATATATATATATATAATAGTAATATATATAATAAAATATATATATAGTAATATATATATAGTAATATATATATATATATAGTAATATATATAGTAATATATATATAGTAAACTATATATAGTAATATATATATAGTAATACATATATATAGTAATATATATATATAGCAAAATATATATATATAGTAAAATATATATATAGTAAAATATATATATATAGTAAAATATATATATAGTAAAATATATATATATATAGTAATATATATAGAGAGTAAAATATATATATATAGTAAAATATATATATATATATAGTAAAATATATATATATAGTAAAATATGTATATAGTAAAATATATATATATATATATATAGTAAACTATATATGTATATAGTAATATATATATATATAGTAAACTATATATATATATATATAGTAAAATATATATATATATAGAGTAAAATATATATATATAGTAAAATATACATATATAGTAAAATATACATATATAGTAAAATATATATATATAGTAAAATATATATATATAGTAATATATATATAGTAAAATATATATATATATAGTAATATATATATAGTAAAATATATATATATAGTAATATATATATATATATATATATATATAGTAAAATATATATATATAATAACATATATATAGTAAAATATATATATAGTAATATATATAATATATATATAGTAAAATATATATAGTAAAATATATATATATATATAGTAAAATATATATATATAGTAAAATATATATATATAGTATATATATATATATATATAGTAATATATATATATAGTAATATATATATATAGTAATATATATATATATATATATAGTAATATATATATAGTAATATATATATATATATATATATATAGTAATATATATATATATAGTAATATATATAGTAATATATATATATGGTAAAAAATATATAGATATAGATATATAGTAATATATATATATATATTACTATTCTTGAGCTAAACTCTGCTCTCGTGGGGAGACAAGAAAATAGAAACATTACTTTGGACTACACATGTTTCAAGCTGTGATTCTCCGGCGAGACTCCTTAAGAATTGTTTGTCGCTCTTCGAGAAAAGAAGAAACTGGATTCACGTTTGATTTAAAATAAATAAGAGTGAATCCTAAAAATGGAGAATTCGAAGACATTGAAGGGTGTAAGGGCTCTCAGAGTTGCCCGGAAAGTCTTAAGGGAGGATATTACACTTAATATCGAAATGATGGAACAACGTGAAAGACTAAGAAAAAGGACTTTCCAGAAAGAGGAAGATATTATCAAGGAGATGCTAGTTGGAGTTCGTTCCTTGAATGAAAAAATTAAAGCAATATGCATCAAAGCAGAGTTTGATTTGAAAACGTTTCGTTGACAAACAGAAGAAAGAAATTGAATCTCGATCTAATGTTAATGATCGTCTTTCCGACATCGAAACCCAGTTAAAGAACTCAACACGTCGGAGAAATCTGAAGTTGGCTCTGTACCTCTGTTATCCATGCCCAAGTTACAATGTGCAACCTTCAGCGGAATTAATCTATCCAAATTCGAATTCAAGAATGTTATTTCACAATTTAAAAACTGTACAGACTCTGTTAAATCCGATAAGTCTATTGGCTTTATTAAAAGGTTATTTAAGCGATTATGCTTTACAATTGGTTTCTCATCTAACATTGGAAGATGAAAATTTTAATGTTGCTGTTGATCTATTGACAAAGGAATTTTTAGATATCCCCTTTATTATTAACGAAATTTTTAAGCAGATAATTTCTGCATCCCCTCAAATATGACACTGAATTTGTGTCTGTGAAACAATACCTTGCAGAAATGAGAGCGGATTTGTCTGAACTGAAAACGTTATATCAGATCGATTTTTTTTAGCATAATTCCCCCGTATATTTGTTGATCAGTCACATTTTGTTTGAAAAGTTACCTGTGGTCTTGAGAAGGGAAAATAGTCACAGAATGGGCACGAATTATCCATTCTTTGACTCAATTATTTGACAATTATAATGAAGCTGTTCGTGTTCTATCGAGGAATAAGAAATATTCGCGATCAGCAAAAACTAATTCTAAAGGCGATAGAACACATGTTAAAAATCAGGAAAAGGGGAAAAAAGATGCTGCTTTACAGAATTTTTTTTACTAATTATGCCAATACATACTGCAAACTTTGCTCAGTACGTGGCCACTCCATGTTGAAGTACAGCAAATTCTCTACTTATAAAGCAAGAGTTGAGAGGTGTAAACAATTGAAATTGTGTATCGGATGTTCCAGTTATAAACACAAAAGCGAAGAATGCTCTGGGCGCCAGAACAATTCTCTCTTCTGCAAACTGTGTCGATCTAAGGCACATATTACACCTTTATGTGATAATCCCCCCAAAATAATTTCACTATTTTCCCATATTAATGAAAACAGCATCATATTATCTGTTGTATCTATTTCATTACATAATGGAACCAAGAAAACTACGGTTAACTGACTTTTAAACACTGGAAGTCAGCGCTCTTATTTTCCCAGAAAAATATTAAAGGAACTAAGATATCCTGATGGAGATTTGAATCTTACCGATTACCAGATGAAAACCTATGCGGGTGTTACGGTAAAGAGCCTTGAACTAGTTGTTGTGAATGTTAACTTTGGTAAAGGGAGGCAACTCCCCATTCCGGTTTTAATAGATGACCAATTTGGTATTAAATTCCAGTTTGATAATTTCTGTCAAGTAAAGTCCAACTTAAATAACTTAAAATACAAGTTGGCATTTTCTAGTGAAAAACATAGCAATGCTATAAAAATTGAAGCTATCCTAGGTGTAGATATTTTTCAATTTATGACTAACTCAAGAATTATTAAATGCATGAATGGACACGCATGGGATTTACCTCAAGGAATTTCTCCATTTGGTAATGTTCAGCATTTTTTATATGCCGATCAAATCTTTCCTGTAGGAACTGGAAAATCCAATCATTGTGCTAATTATCATACTATAATATCGGAACATGCCCGTTGCCCAGAGCGCCAATTAAACGCTATATTGAAACCCAAATTAACCTACCAGGATCCATTCTCTGATATATTTGAATCTTCAAATGTGGAAAGAAATTTAGAAAGGATTTTTGCTGTGGAAACTAATGGCACTTCCCTTGATGAAGAATTAATCGCGGATTATGACCGAAATAAAATCGATAGCTTCAAGAAGTCTATTGAATTTAAAAACAACTCATATTTTGTGGATTTACCCTAGCATAAAGATCAAATTAATTCTGTACCTTCCAACTACCAAGTCGCTCTGAAGGTACTTGACAGAACTATGCTTTCCTTGGAAAAGAAAAAAATGGCTGAGGCCTATACTGATATTTTTCGTCAACAAATGACTGGTGGAATTATCAAGAGAATTGAAGTTGCCCACAGGATTTTCACAAATATATATGGATACCTCATAGACTAATTTTCAAATTTGATCAACAGGTAACTACCAAAATAAAACCTGTTTATAATTGTGTTATATATTTGTTATCATCGAGGTTATCCTTGAGGGCTACCAAATTGAGCTTTCGTTACATTTGAATATGTTATATAGAGTTCTTCATTTAGGGGCACATTTTACGCTTTCTATATAACATAAGAAAGATTCCGTGTGATTGTCTCTAACATAAATGGTTGTGTGTTTGATTATCTTAAAGGGAATCGTGTGTGTGACATGTAATTTCTGAACCTACCTCTGTTTCTCGCTGTTGAACCATCTGGAAATTTCTCATCCTGGAGGGAGACTTGATACCTGTTTGACGAAGATTTATCACTCCAAGACGATGAAATGGTTTTATAGTTTTTTATTTCACTTTCCCCAGAGGTTCTGCAGAAGTGGAAGTGAAATCGGCTTGTGTTAGTTCTTGTTCACACACGTCAGCCTTCGTCTCCCCCCTCCCCAGTTAAGAGGGGGAGACCACGGAAAAACGTCCGTCTTCTTCAAAGCTCAAATCAAATCTCCCAGATCTAGCCAACCACGTCACACATACGTAATTTGGTCAGCTGACCTTTGGTTCTGGTAAACGTGTCTACCTCCACGTTTACTCACCTCTCTCTCTCTCTCTCTCTCTCTCTCTCCCTCTCTCCTTCTCTATTCTCTTATAGAGACACAGAGAGAGAAAACAGAAAGAGTAAGAAAGCCAGAGAGGGGGGAGAGATGCTCGTTAACATTCCTCCACCCCTTTTTTATCAAAATGTATGGCAAGCCATACATTTTTAATAACTAACTAACTAAAAAAAAATAATTATGTCCAAAGTACATCTTTATTTTTTCACTTTCCGGACTCACCCCTTTTCCAAGAAAGATCAGGCACCAGTACTCTTCTACTACACTATCAACCCTTCTGCTGCTTCTCGAAAGTCTCTCCTCGACATTAACTTGCTTCCAAGTTAGACAAAGATACAGCTTTGCAGATATACATCTTGTCTAGGCGGTCGCATTGTTGGATATTTTCCACTGACTCTGCTCTTTATTTTGACCACTTGGCCAAACAAATGGAGACTCCATTTTCGATCACTTTTTCGAAATGGGGCCAGCATATCGCAATTACGACCAGAACGTCGGATGCTCCATGTTGGTGGTAGCTTTATCGCATGGGGACTCGAACCCCAGACCCTCAGATTAAAAGTCTGATGCTCTACCGACCCAACCATCTCACTCGCGTTCTCGACTTTCAGCATAGGCCTAAGTCTCAGTTTTTTTTCCTTTACTGTAATGCCCTGACGTCTTTCTCTGAGTGGTCCTATTACTGGAGCTTTGTTCTATTCTATCTACTACTTCGGGACTTCACAAAGCTCTTCTACTAACTCCCTTGGTTGGTCTAAGCCAAGATACGCCTTAACACTGATTCACTCGGAGCCTGTTTGAGTTCCTGGAACCCGACAAGATACGGAATCATCACTCCCTAACTAATGCGCCAAAGCTTACTTGCGCATCGATTTCTAACTAAGTAGCTTTCCCTTTGTGATTTTCCGCATTCCCAGCAAGTCCCAAGATTCCAACCCAGATAACCCTCACACATTCCTCTAAAAAAATAAAAAAAATAATAAGGCTCTATCTTGTCCCTTACGTAATCTGCATCTTTCCCTTTCTTCTATCTCCCCGTGATTAGGCTTGGTACCGACTGTCCAGTCGCTCCGTACCCTGAGGAATTATCGCGACCTCGCACGCCAGACTTTTGTTGGACAAGACTTATTGCCGTTGCTTGGGCCTACGTGGCATCTTCCAACACACTGGAACCACTAGTATTGTTTTAACAGGGTACTCATTACTCTAAAATAGTATTTCCCCAGCCAAATTTTCTAATTTGTGACAATACCGTGGCTTATAAAAAAATAAAACAACAGAAAAAACTGCTTTCTACAGCCTAATCGCTTTGTAATTCTCATGAAAAAAATGCAACTACGCGCTAAACGTCCCTAAAATATAACTAAACCAACCAAATCTATTCCAAAATAATTTAATTTAATAATACCAATTAAATTCACCCAGCATGGTTTTTTTTTTTAATTTTGGTACCTTTTTTTTTTTTTTACACTTTAAAAAATTTTTCCATCCCAAGCCTTATCCTATTCATTATAAGCCTATTCTTATTACTAGTATTTTGTGGGAAACAAAAAACCTCTTAACATTCCATATGGTGGGTAGCCTTCTATTTTCCTAAGTACTTGCATACATATTTCATTCATCTTCTCTTGAGCGATTCGTAACATAATGGCCACGTCAGCCATTGCACCCCCTCTGCCCCTTACGCCATGTCAGAGGGCATTTCATTTGCTCTCTGAAGTTGATTACAACTAGATCCGCTCACGCTGGACAGAATACATTCCGTTTACTGCTATGTCAGAAAAAACTTTTTTTTTTTCCAAAGTCGGTAAGCGCAACCTGCCTTGAAGACACATAGCTTCACGGAAAACATCGGATTTCCACACATGAAGTACTCAAACTTGCTAAATGTTGATTCTACTCGAAATCAACAGAAATCACGATAAAAAAAATAAAATTCGAATCATTTCCCGAGAATAATAAAATTAATAACTACCCATGTAATTCAACACCTCTCGAACATTCTAACATGCTTGCCACAGAATTTAAATTCCATTCACGCCCCACTTTTATTCTTTCATTTCTTCATATAGTTTATTTAACCCTATATTTATCCTTTTTTTTCTACCTTACTTATGTGGTCAAAACGTCACTCATGTCGAATAGAACATTTATTCTACATTTCGAAAATTGAAATTAATACCGACTGAACCTTTGACTCTTCCGAAACTTTTTATTATTATTATTATTATTATTATTATTATTATTTATTACACTGTTTAAATCTTATTTCTTTCTCTTTTTCCCAATTTTATTATTACTATTATGATTATTAATTAATTAATTAACAACACGTTCTTTCTTTTATTAATCATTCTTTCAATAGATCCCACAAGCAAAGATTTCACCTCACCATTCTGCGAAAAAAAAATACATGTCAAAGAACAAGAAAATTCTGCCAATACCGTTTGACAACACATTAATTGCATAAAAATAATAAATTTAAAAAATACAAAAATATCCTATAAGCAATCACAAAGTCCCATCTTAGCAATAACAAAAATCCAAACAACAAAATTTTGTCCACGTCAGCAAAACAAAAAATTCCTACGAAATAAAATCGTACAATTAGTGAAAAAAGGAAAAAAATCACATTTCAGAACCTATCCATTGTTTTTCATCAAAAGTACATATTGTTTTTCCTTAAAAGTTACGCTTAGTTCACAGTTTAAAAATGACACAATATATTCATAACACATATTTATGATTTACGTGTTTATCTTTGTGGTAAAGGCTCGTTACAGTCATATGTTCTATTTCTTTTTTTTTCTTCTTTTTGGTTTTCTCACTGGCTGTTGTTAAAAATTTACAAAATAAGGCCATTCTTTGTTTTCCCTTCTAATTTTGACATTAAGTGATATTTTTCTTCGTTCATAACGAGCTAATTCCCAATACGATAAAATTTTTTTAAATATTTTCTATATATAAAGTTTTCATCTGTGTGTCTGTATGTCTTCCTTTTTTTTCTTCGTGAAAAGGTTGTACGTGTGTATTGCTTTTCTTTTTTTTTCTTTTTTTTTCTTAATTATTTTTCTAATTCGCCTACTGTTTTAATGGACCCTACGTTGTGTGTGTGTTGATTTGTATTTTTTTTACTGTTCTTTCTTTTTCTTTTTTATTCCATACATTTTATTGTTTTTCTTGTCCTTTTTTTTTTCTTTTTTTTTAGTCTATTTCTTTTTTCTTGACACTAAATCTCCATGCTTCCACGTTGTATTTTCTTTAACACAGGTTCGATTATCGCATCGGTGATGCGACTGGTCGACGAGCACCAACACGAATATGTTATATATTCGTTATCATCGAGGTTATCCTTGAGGGGTACCAAATTGAGCTTTCGTTACATTTGAATATGTTATATAGAGTTCTTCATTTAGGGGCATATTTTACGTTTGGGTGTATACACTATATAACATCAAAGATTCCGTGTGATTGTCTCTAATATAAATGGTTGTGTGTTTGATTATCATAAAGGGAATCGTGTGTGTGACATGTAATTTCTGAACCTACCTCTGTTTCTCGCTGTTGAACCATCTGGAAATTTCTCATCCTGGAGGGAGACTTGATACCTGTTTGACGAAGATTTATCACTCCAAGACGATGAAATGGTTTTATAGTTTTTTATTTCACTTTCCCCAGAGGTTCTGCAGAAGTGGAAGTGAAATCGGCTTGTGTTAGTTCTTGTTCACACACGTCAGCCTTCGTCTCCCCCCTCCCCAGTTAAGAGGGGGAGACCACGGAAAAACGTCCGTCTTCTTCAAAGCTCAAATCAAATCTCCCAGATCTAGCCAACCACGTCACACATACGTAATTTGGTCAGCTGACCTTTGGTTCTGGTAAACGTGTCTACCTCCACGTTTACTCACCTCTCTCTCTCTCTCTCTCCCTCTCTCTCTCCTTCTCTATTCTCTTATAGAGACACAGAGAGAGAAAACAGAAAGAGTAAGAAAGCCAGAGAGGGGGGAGAGATGCTCGTTAACAATTGTTCTTTAAAGGCTGGAGGTCGTTATTCTCTTAATGAGTCATGTTACCCGGATGTTAATATATTGAGCAATATGCTTGAACTTTTACTTTTATTAGTCACTGATAAATATGTTCTGCTAGGTGACATAAGAAAAGCCTTTCTTATGATCAGACTCAAATCTGATGAAGATAAAAATAGATTTTGTTTTTTTGTGAAAGATGAAAACAAGTTGATTTGTTATCGTTATTGCACATTGATATTTGGCTTCAATGCAAGCCCTTTTATATTAAATTGTGTCCTGCAGCATCACGTGAGTAACTTTCCAAATGACACATGTACTAAGATGTTGAAAAGTCGAGTTTATGTTGACAACCTATGTATGACAAGCAATTTTTCGGAGGAGATAATCAGCCTTTATGAAAATGCAGTACCTGGACTGCAAAAGGGAAATTTCCCGCTGACGTCGTGTGATTCCAATTATAGAGACCTACGAGAAATCATAATTGAGGATGGTAGTATTGTGCGACATAACTGTGAGTATGAAAAGATTCTTGGGTATAAATACCACCCTGAATCAGATACTATCAACATCTCTCACACTTCAATTCAGGAAAATATACTCTCTAAAATGGATATTTTGGTACAGACAGCATAAATATTTGATCCTTTATCACTCTGTTCTCCTGTAACAGTTAAAGCGAAAATCCTTCTCAGAAAATTATGGTTGCTCAAATTGAGTTGGGATCAAAAGGTACCAACAGACATAATGACAATCTGGTCAAATTTAGCTGAGGATCTCTCTGGTTTGAGGAATCTGTCCTTCTCATGAGAGGCTGTAGACAGTGATGGTCTACTGAAGTTGTATATCTTCTGTGATGCTTCATCACAGGCATATGAGTTTGTTATTTATGGGGTGCAAAATGGGAAATCCCATATAATATTTTCTGAAGTGAAAGTAGCACCAATGAAAGCAAACACTTTGCCAATGATGGAGTTGCTTGCTGTATACATTGCATTCAAAGCATTGATCATGTTGCTGAGAACATACTCTAATATCAAAATTGAGAGCATTATTGTTTTTGTGAATCTGCATGCCGTTTTGTCATGGTTTCACTCAGACAATGTGAAGGCAAGAAGCCTATATACCAGGAATAGAATAAGAGACATTCATGGTATGAAAGAGAATTTTACCAAAGAATTTGCAGTGGACATTCACTACAAATATGTCCCCTCTGCGGAAAACCCGGCAGATCTGCTTTCTCGTGGTGTCAGCCTGGAAAAATTTAAAGTGAAACTGGACTTATGGACATATAGACCTGCATGGATAGTTCAGGAACCAGAGAATTGGCCTACAAGTACCTTGAGCTGCCTGAGTCCGGAAAACCAGCGGCATGTGGGAAATGTTTTTCATAGTACAATAGGTGGAACTATTTGTAAACCACTAATTCTCTTTGACAGCTTTTCGAGTTTGGATAAGTTATGCCGTGCTACTGCCTTCGTATTCAAATTTGTGAATAAATGTAAACGAGTGAAGAAGCAGTCTAATTCAAAACAGATTGCCAAAGTTTACTTGATTAAAATGATGCAATCACAAGCCTTTGATGTCGAGCTTGCTTATCTGAAGGTCCCCCTTGATAAGAAGATTCCCTCGCTGGTAAAGAATCTTAACATCTTTCTCGACTCCGACGGGATCTTAAGAGTGGATGGTAGAATTTCCAATTCAAGGCATGCCTATAATTTGATCTTTCCAATTTTGATTGCCAAACAACATCTACTAATGAAATTAATAATTTTGGATAGCCATCATCGGTGCAGACATTTGGGCATAGGCACGACAATAACAAAATTAAGGTTGTCTTGATATTGGATTCCCCAAGCAAGGCAGTCGGTGAAGTATGTAATCTCAAGCTGCTATACCTGTAAAGAATTCAACAGCTTGGCTTTTAAATACCCCAAGTTAACAAACCTGCTGAAACACAGAGTTAGGCTAATGAATCCCTTTCAACATACCGGTATTGATTACACGGGTCACATCTGGGAACAAGGAAAGTCTACAAAAATATATCTGTTGATTTTTCACATGTATGAATGTGAGCGCTTTCATTCTTGCATTAATTCATTTTTCTAATATTTATGGAGTACCCACTCATATATACAGTGATAATGCACGTTGCTGCTTTAGGTGGCGACGTAATTAAACATCACATCAACAACAATGAATTCAATAATGCATTTACCAGCTCTGCTATCATGCACATAACAATACCTCTTTACTCCCCTTGGATTGGTAGTACGTGGGAGAGAATAATCAGGGTAATAAAATCATGCTTGTTTAAAACATTAGGTCGATCCAAAATCGGTTATTTTACACTCTTAGCCCTTCTATCAGACGTCCAAAGGGCAGTGAACTCCAGGCCTCTGACCTACAGATGTTCTACTGATGTTGAGTTACTCCCTTTAACACCCAACTGTTTTATTCATCCTAACATAAACTATGAACATTCCTTTCATCCTAACATAAACTCTTAACTTTCCTTTAAAGCTAACAACCCCAGTTTAGTTGACACAGAACCAGTCACAAGATCTCTACTTGTAAGTACCTTGGAAAACAGAGAAGAATTGACTTCTAAATTCAAAGACCTGTGGCATGAGGAATATCTGCTGAGTTTCAGGGAAAATTACAAGGATTTGCATGAAATTGAGTTCCACAGTAAAATCAAGGTAAATGGTGTGATTCTTATAAAGAATCCTGCCAGGCCTAGACCTTTCTGGAAACTGGGCAGAGTTACTGAACTGTTTAGTTGGAGTGATGGCAAAGTTCATTCTTCTCGAATAAAAAGAGGTGATGGTGCAGTGGAAATACATAGCCTCAAGCATTTGTTTCCATTAGAGTTGTCTTTAACTCATAACTATTTATATTATTCCTTAATTGGAATTCATTTTTTTTTTAATTTTTTTTGAGATGAGCATTATATATATTAATTTTATTTTTTATTTCGGACTATTATTCTCATCTTTATTAGTTGTTTTTTTTTTCATCTTTTTTTTTACACAGTGATCACCACTTATCAAGGCCCGGAAGCCAGTCAGGGATAAGGGTTATTGCAAGTACATTACGTTAGTGTGGAGATTTGATGAAGTGTTTACTTAAGGGGGCGGTTCATTAGGAATTTGTTAACATTGGACTTGAAGACATCCAAGTTGTAGTCCGGTGGGACTTTTATTGATTTGTTTATTCACAACGTTTCGGCCAACTATTCCTCTGGCCTTCGTCAGGTGGTAACCGCGACGGATAGGAACTTCGAATCTCCTAACTGCATTCTCAGCCATCGCTGCCATCCATAGTTGTTGTCGTCTCACCACATTTTTGGCCAAGTAAACCTCTGGCACGCTTTGGGTGGGATTGAAACCGCTATCTTCAGACAATGTTCATCTGGAACTGTAGAGATTCAACGTCTCTATCAACTGCGCCTGTGGCCCTTCGATAGCGGTTTCAATCCCACCCAAAGCGTGCCAGAGGTTTACTTGGCCAAAAATGTGGTGAGAACACAACAACTACGGGTGGCAGTGATTGCTGAGAATGCAGTTAGGAGATTTGAAGTTCCTATCCGTCGCGGTTACCACCTGACGAAGGCCAGAGGAATAGTTGGCCGAAACGTTGTGAATAAACACACCAATAAAAGATGAAAAACAACAACTAATAAAGATGAGAATAATAGTCTGAAATAAAAAAAAAATTAATAAATAAAATTAATAACTATTTTCCTGACACTCCAGCTGAAGAGGAATCCGATGAAAGCGCACTCTCTTCTATTGAAGTTTGTAAGAATCCTAATATGGGACCAGCAGATGTTCAGAAGAATTTCTCACTTACAAGAGAATCAAGAAACCAACGTCTAATCCAGAATATATGTACTATTAAAAACAAAAATCCGTATTAAAACTATATATATACATTCTTGTAATCAAGCCATAATAATGCCTGAGAGAAAAACAATTTTTTATTAAAAACTATATACATTCTTGTAATCGGGCCATAATAATGCCTGGAATTTTATTTAAGCAAGTAACTAGCTCTTGTTAAGCATTTATGTTTAAATATTAAGTCCTAAAGGAACGTGCAACGAATTCATTCATCGCATTTTTGTTGTTGTTGGAAGAATATAAAAAAAATAGAGTTACTTCCCTTTTCATCTTATTTCCCTTTCCTTACAATTTAAATAAGGCCCTGTCTCATTGGCCAAAGGTGCCGCTCATCGACCAATCACGGCAACCCATTTATTAAGCTAGAGTAGAGACTCCCTTTAAACGCCCTCTTTCGTACGAACATCAGTGGAGAAAAGACGTTTTATTCCATCTCTCTACTTCTTAACTTGGAAGGAGCCGTCAAACTCAAGACGTTAAAATAACTTTTTTTTTGGACTTCTTAAAAAGCCGCAAACACAATTGTTTTGCAGTCTACATATTTTACGTTTGTATTTTACGTTTGTGTTAAATACACTTTTTATTGTTTTCCGACTTGTATTTTTTGTGTTTCTTTTCGTGTGAGTCCAAAGTGTCGGGTCGAAACACAACATTTAACATAAATAATAAATCGCATTTTTTTAAATAAAAATTACAATTTAGAACCGCCAATTTAGGTACGGGCAATAATGGACGAATAAAGATAGGTGGGCCTAGTTTTGAAAGCCGATTTATTATAATTTTTTTCTAGGTTTCCGACTACTTTTTGATTGTATTTGAAAGATTAGAGTGGAAAGTTAATTTCTAAAACGAAAAATTATTGGTACCTGTGAAAAAAAAGTTGGGAAAAATGTTTTCACGACGAACTAAACAATTCAGCTAAATTTTGAAGTTAAATAAATTCATTGTAAAAATCCTTTAAAAGATAAATATTAGAGTTCTGAGTCTATTTCAAAGATTATTAGTAAAGTCCTAAGATATTGAATTAAATAAAAAAAAACTCTTTGTTTGTACAAAAGAAATAGCTTAATTAGCCTAAAATGCGAGGGATTCTGCCATGCGCAAAATCGCAACAAACAGAAGTTTTGTAAACAGGGATTATATGGAAGCCCAAAATTTCAGCCAGTCGGAAGACTGGTTTAAAATGACGTCATGTAATTAAAAGTAGGCAGAGGGTGCTAGTTTTCTTTTTTCTCCCAAACGTGCATCCGTACATTTCTATCCTGAACTTTTGTATAGTTTTTACCATTTTTTAATTTAATTATTTTTCTATGTTCTTGTTTTTAAAATATTTTTTCATTTGTTCAAGATTATACAAAAATTAAGTTACGCTGAAAGTTTCACATTCATACAAGCAGGGAAAATATTAAAATCTTACATATAAAAATTATGTGAGCATATAATTTTTTTTTAAAATGTGGAAATATTTTTGCTATTATAATTTTTTGTGTGAAAGTATTAAATAAACAATGCTTAATTCCGTGATAATATCGGTAGTTCGAGAAATTATTTTTTCTTCGAGTTATATCGCATTCATTAATATCAACTTTAGGGTTTTTTTCGTAATGTTCCTGTAATTTTTTTTTAAATTGTTATAATTTACGCTGCTTTATTTTTATTAAAAAAAAAAGCAAAAATAAATTCATTCATTTTTTATACTACAGAAAACCATAATTTTAGTAAAGATATTTTTTGTTTAAAGAAAATAATCAATTGCCACTAATATTTAAATAAAAATTATGGGTTTAATATATTCCGTGATCATTATTTTATAAATAAAAAAGCATTAAAAACTATGTAAGACGAAAAAAAATGAATCGCATTTAAAAAAAAAAAACTTTCTTATTTGAAAGATTCCTACGTGATGTGATAAGACACTTCACTCCGTCCGTTTGCACGCGAACGTATCAATGTAAGAAAAGGCGGTAAAATGGCACAAAATAGTCCCAAGGTTTAGGTGTTCATACCATGCAAACAGTAAGTTTGCGGCGGGTTTAATTATCATATTCGTTGTCAGCGACCCTAAATACCCCTAAAAGAAAAATTAGAGTGGTCGGTGTTCTGTTTTAGCGTAAAATAACATTTCAGGTGTATCAGAATTTGAGGGGGGGGATTTTTGACACCCCTAACACAAAACTACAAATAAAATTAAAAAAACTCGTAATTTCTCTTCTTAAAGTGGGTTGTTTATTTTCTTTATGGAATATACTTCCAAAATAAACTATTAAATTTGTTTAAAAATAATCGAAATATTATTTTTTTTATTAAAAAAAAAACAGTGTTTACAAAGTGCCGGCGCGCGTTCATGAAGCCATTTTTTATGTATAAAATCAATTGAACTTCACGAGTTAAATTTTTTTCAATTTTTAAACTTAAAAAAATCTATCATAATTTTTATATTGGCTCAATTTTTACGATATTTTCAGGTTCAATGTGAAATGTTATGCTCTTTCCAATAAACCAAATATAATATTCTAGACAAACGCTTTTTTTAATTCACCCCCAATTTTGAAATGTCTATTAAAATTTAAATAATTAATTTACTCACCAAAGTTTTATATATCACATACTGAAGATAAAAGATCAATAAAAAAATATTCTAATTTAAAACAAAAAAGTGTTTTTTGGAAATTTACCTGTAAAGTTTAAAGTGAAAAACTTTTTTTTTAAACCACGTTGATTTTTTATTTTTTTAGTGAAAGCTCGTTGTGCTTAGATTGTCAGGTAAATATCGGACGCTGACGACATTTTTTTCTATTTCATTCAATGTTTTCTTTTTTTAGATATTTTTTTAAAATTCACTCGATAAAGAGAAAATAAAATATACTAATCAAAAACTCGTGTATTTTATTAAGAGAATAAAAAATCGGTATAGTGTTTTTTTTTTCTCTCTATCTCTCTCTTAAGGCAAAAACTAATAAGTGAATGTGTTCATTTTGGAACTAAGGTGAACCAAAAATACTAATTTTGGTTTACAGCAAGCAATAAAAAGAGACATTAATTGTGGCGCTTCGAAGCCACCGTAAGATAAACTGGAAGAAAATCAGACGTTTGTCTCCCTTCATTTGAACAGTGAAAAACATCTGAGTTCGCGTTTTTTTTTTTTTTTTTTAATCCTTGTTTAAAAAAGTATTTTATTTAAAAAGGACATGGAATATGAGTATAAATATGGATAAATTCTTAACAATGGGCATTGGAAGTGCCCATTGAATAGTATTTTCATAGGTAAGTGATTTTTTGGGACTTATATATATTTTTTATAATCGAAGTAAGTAAAATTTCGTTGATTTTCTTTAAATCTTTTTTAAAGAAAACCAATTTTAAAAAAACAAATATGGCATGATTTGCTATTAAACCTGTTGTTTTGTTTTGTTTTGTTTTTTTTGTTTTGTTTTTTTTGTTTTTTTTGGTCTTTGCTCCTTTAGTTAAAAATAATTAGGGTTTGAATTACATTTTTCAAGAAGTTGTAAGCTTCGAAAGACAGTAAGTTAGGCACCGCCAAAACTGGGGGGGGGGCAGGTCAGTACTTTTTGACGGACCGTCTTTTTAAAAATCTACCAAAAATCAGGTAATTATCCGATCAATACGAAATTTTCAGCGATTATTAGGAGAAGAATGAACTTTATAACAGTGTACTTATTTTTCATAAACGATATTTATATATATATATTTTTTTGCTTACAAAACCCCCCCTTGTTTTGAAGTGGGAACAAATATGCTTAAAATAATCATCTGAAACTGAAATCAACATATTGTGTTGTTGTAAGGGACAGAATTATAGATTTAAAAAAAAAAAAAAAACTTGTTTGCATACCTTATTTTGACGTCTGAATATCAGAACTTCGATTGTGTTTAATTATCCCGCTTTTGAGTTTTGAAGTGTGAAATTCGGTGAATATGTTAAGTAAAATAATTAATTTAAGTTAAGCAAAACAAAAAAAAAATTTTTAATATTTATACGAAAAAAGCCATTTTAAAATTTTTGATAAATAAATTAACAATTTTTTTTTAGCGAGCCGAATAATGCATGACCATTATTAAACAGGGCATGCTTTGAATAATCGATACAAAAAAAAAATTCGATAAATATTGTGCCCTTTGTGTTAAAAATAGCATCATTTTTTTCGATCCCGTTTGAAAACGTTTGCCGCCTTTCGACTACGGTGGACCAAACGCGCTGAAATAATTTTTTTTTATTCTGCTTTAAATTGCCCCCCACCCCATTTTGGGGAGTCTGGCCCCCACACACATACACATTAAAAACCAAACTCATACAAATGATCACCCATCTGGTACTGGCCAGCCTCAGCTTAATAATACATTGAAATTTTCGTCACTGAAAAATAAGTTTTTTTGGCCTGTTTGGTCTTCCATAGTTTTCTCCTTATCAGACGCAAACGTAAACAGAGTCGCGAAATCGACGCGAAATCTGGTTAGCTATATGAATAAGTGGAATTATTTGAAATTCAGGTACTTATATTATAATATTTTTGCATATTCTCTTAGAAAATCATCCTAAATCTTAGTTAGACAATAAATAAATAAATTAATTATTTCAAAAAACCTTTTTTTTTTAATATTTATGTACGTTTTTTGTGCAAGACAAAAAATGTCAATTGTTAACTTTTTGGGAAAATTTAACATTTAAAATTTAATTAAAAATAGTAGAAAAAGTTTTACATTATTCTGTTTTCTATATGATAAAATTCAGTGTTTTATCTTTCTGGAAAAAAAAAAGTTACTCAGAAATAATGGATTTTAATAAATGTAATTTAGTTTTAAAAAACAACAACAACATGATTTTGCGGCCATTTTTGGCGGTGCCTACAGTAAGTCTAAATATCCCAGTATTTACCACGAATTATTAATAGTGATTTCTGATACTGCTACTGATACGCCTCTAGCGCTGTTTTATGTATTGATCAAGGTAAAAAAAAAAAATCGACTCGGACTAATGAAAAAAAAAAACGATGAGCCAAATTATAATATCTTTGATTTCACCGCTGTCTCTATTAAACAAGGTAAAAAAAAAATGAAAAAGGGATATAACTCAATGAAACTATCAAAAATATTTTTTTTATAATCATTGCTGTTTTCTCTACTAAACAATGTCAAAATAGACTAGAATAAATCGAATAAATGAAAAAATTAAAATATGTTTTGAATCAGCGCTGTTTTCTCTATTAAAAAAGGTACTAATAGACAAAAATAAAAAGGGAAATAACTGGAAATGAATGAAAAATCTTTAAAATAACCGCTGTTTTCTCTATAAAACAACGTCCAAATAAACTAGAATCAACAGACATAACTCGATGAAACTAAATATAAATATCTTTAAAAATCGCCGCTATTGTCTCGATTAAACAAGGCAAACATAGACTAGAATCAAGGGAAATAACTCCATGAAAGCAATGAAAATATATTTAAAACTTCCACTGTTTTCTAGCTTAGACATACACTAGAATCAAGGGAAATTACTCGATTAAACTAAGTATTATGTATTTAAAAGATCTCCTATGTTTTCTCTATTAGACAACGGAAAAGAAAGAAAACTAGAATCAAGGAAAATAACCGGATTCATACGAGTAAAATATTTTAAAAATTACTGCTGTTTTTATATATATAAAAAAAAAAGTTAACAAAATAGGGTAAATGTTTACTTTAACTACAACAGAACACTGACCAATAATTTTTTTTTTTTTCGGGGTCGCTGACAACGAATCTCATATTCAAACCCGTCGCAAATTTACCGTTTGCATGGTATTAACTCCTGAACCCTCGCACTATTTTGTACCAACTCACCGCCATCGTTTATGCTATTCTTACATGATGCGTTCGCGCATGGACCCGCGTAGTAAAGTGACTTGTCACATCGCGGAATAATTTTTTAGCAGACATTTGAAATAACAAGTTTTCAGAAACCAAAATTGCGGTTCATTTTTCTGTGTTGCGTAGTTTTTAATGCTTTTTTAATTGATCTTTTCTTTTTTTTTTTTACATAGGCGTCACTACTTATCAAGGCCGATCGACCACTCAAGGATAAAGGTTAAAGAGTGTAGAGTAATCAAAAGGACAATATAGTAATCAATAGTAATGGAAGTTCGGTAAATTTGTTAACTTAAGTGGAACGGCTCATCAGAAACTTGTTCACGTTTGACTTGAAAACAACCATATTATAGACAGCTGGAAAGCAGTAAAACGGAAGACAATTCCACAGGCGTTCTCTACTGATCTAAAAAAAATTAAGTTTTTACGGGCGATTTACAAAAGTATTTTTTTTTTTTTCGTTTTTTTTGGGGTTTTTTTTTTTTAGGGGCGGGGGTTATTCAATGTACAACATTTAACAGGTGCTTCTGCAGTTTAATTTACCGTTTTTCCCGTAAGTAACGCGCGGACATACACAGAGCAGAAGAACTGCTTAATTTTTCACAAAATTGGTAGGGGGGTTTTACTTTCGTAAAAACGGTAAATTAAACTGCAGAAGCACCTTTTGTACAAGTTCGATAATTGAATAAAAAAAAACGAAAAAGAAAAATGCTTTTGCAAACCGCTTGTGAAAACTTATATTTTTAGATCAATTAAAAAGCATTAAAAACTACGTAACACAGAAAAATTAACATTTTATTTTGTTTCTGAAAACTTTATTTCAAATGTCTGCTAAAAAATTATTCCGCAATGTGTCAAGTCACCTTACTACACGCGTCCATGCGCGAACAAAACACTGGCGGTGAGTTGGCACAAAATAGTGCGAGGGTTCAGGGGTTAATACCATGGAAATGGTAAATTTGCGACGGGTTATAAATATCAGATTCGTTGTCAGTGACCCCGAAAACTTATACAGAACCAAATTTTATTGGTCGGTGTTCTATTGTAGTTAAAGTAAACATTTACCAAAAATAGACTAGAATCAAAGCAAATAACTTGGAGAAACTAATATATATATATATATATATATATATATATATATATATATATATATATATATATATATATATATATATAAATATATATATATATATATATAAATATATATATATATAAATATATATATAAATATATATAAATAAATATATATATATAAATAAATATATATATATAAATAAATATATATATATAAATATAAATATATATATATATAAATATATATATATATAAATATATATATATATATATATAAATATAAATATATATATATATATATATATATATATATATATATATATATATATATATATATATATATATATATATATATATAAATAACGGCCGTTTTCTCTATTAAACAAGGTAATAATAGATTTTAAAAAACTTAGATGAAAGTAATGAATATATATTTTTTACCTGTTATCGCTTTCGGATCAAGATCAAAGTGTAGTATCTGTTCTTCAGATGTTACACTTCAATTTCTTGTTTTCTGTCAGTGGAGGAGAAATCCTTCACGACTGAGACAATTTTTATTTTAGTTCCTTTTCTCCACATTAAAAAAACGACCTTGGTGTATTGTAAATAGGATCTGTTATCGCTTCGAAACAAGGCCAACAAATACAGTAGAATCAAAAGAAATAACTCCATTAAGCTAAGTAAAATATATTTAAATTAAATCACCATTGTTTTACGTTTAAAATGGAAATAATCAGATTAACACAGGTGAAAATATACTTTGGTATTTTTTTTTTAGATTACCTCCACAATTTTCTTTTAAATGACAACTTTTACGTGTTTTCGACTATGCTGAATACGAAAATCGCATTGAATTTTTGCAGCGATAAGTACATATCGAGATATAAAAAGTTTCGATATTTTCGTTTTTTAATGTCTTGATTAAACTGTACAAGTACCTATCTTTCTAATCACCGCTGTCTTTTTCTATAAAACAAGACAAAAAAAAGTACAATCATAGGAAATAATTCGACTACACTAATAAAAATATCTGTAAAATAACCCGTGTTTTCTATTCTTCAGATGCTGCACTTCAATTTCTTGTTCTCTGTCAGTGGAGGAGAAATCCTTCACGACTGAGACAATGTTTATTTTTGTTCCTTTTCTCCACGTTAAAAAACGGCCCTGGCGTCTAACTCTGCCCCGTGGGGAGGCATTGTAAATAGGAACGTATAATCTTATAAGAAATTTAAAAAAAAAAAAAAAAAAACCTAGAGCACAGTTTTTTTTTTTTTTTCATTTCTTATAAGGTTATGAATAAAATAAAATACCTCTTGTATTCTATTTTATTGTGCTTAGATCGTATAAATTAACTAAAATCAAGGGAAATAACTCGATGAGCCTAAGTAAACTACCGTTAAAATCGATGCTGTTTTCTGTACAAGATCAAAATTTACTAGAAATAAAAGGTAATAACTCGATAAAACCAATGAAAACATCCTTAATAGGTACGTGCAAAATGAATGCCGATGCTCAAAATGTATAAACATTTTGATACCTCCCTTTTCTTAAAAATTCACAAAAAATCAGGAAATTTTAATTAAATTTTCAGTATTTATCAAATAATGATCACGAAATATAACGAACACATTTTTTTTTAATTTAAATCTTAATGGAAATGTATTATTTTGTTTAAACAAAAAATACCTTTACTAAAGTTATGGCTTTCAGTTATAGAAAAAAAAATACACGAATTTATTTTTTTCTTTCTTATGAAAATAAAGCATCGTTAATTATAACCATTAAAAAATTATTTTATTTTTACAGGAACATTACAAAAAAAAAGGCCCCTAAAGTCCGTAATAATGAATTCGATATAATTCGAAGAAAAATTAATTTCTCGAACTACCGATATTATCATTTAATTAAGCATTGTTCATGTAATATTTTCATGCAAAAAAATTATAATTGCAAAAAATATTTCTTCTTTTTTTTTTTTCGCATAATTTTTAAATGTAAGATTATAATATTTTCCTTGCTTGCATGAATGTGAAACTTTTGGCGTAACATAATTTTTATATAATCTTGAAAAAAAAATTAATTTAAAAGCAGGAACATAGAAACATAGTTAAATTTAAAAAAATCATAAAAACCATACAAACCTTCAGGATTGAAATGTACAGATGCACGGGTGCACGGCTGGGGAAAAAAGAAAACAGCACCCCTATCTCCCTTTAACTACCTGACGTCATTTTCAGACAGCCTTTCGACTGGCAGATTTTTGCAGCTAACTCAAACTGGTGTGAGTTCAATGTCGGTTGTTATTGAAGCACGTGGATTTTGTGCATGTGGCGAAAATCCATGAGGGTTCAGGTTTGTTGAAATAACTCGGAGAAAGTTTGAAAAGGATTGTTTGCAGAGCTTGAGCTTGACTTTTACGACTTGTATGCAGTCAAGAACTCGGTGTCGGTTCATGTTGAGAGACATCAGTAATAATTCGTCATCATTCCTTAGTTTGGCTGCGATCTGTTAGAGATCAGCGGTATCGGTGGCTTGAATGGTATCGTATAAGCAGGCGTGTGGTTTATCGGCATTGTGGAAGAAATGCGACGTAGTTGTACTCATGCATGTCTGAAAACGTATCTGGGTTTTTAATGAATCCGAGATGCAAATAATGATGAAGTTGTTCTGAAATGTTGAATGGGCGCTTGCAATGTAGATAGAATTCTGTCAGTTGGCAGTTTGTCCAACGTGTTAGCTACATGACCGTTAATCCGTAGGAGGTCCATGTGTGTTTTTGGTGCTAATTTCCTGTCGTTGGTGTTCGATTCATAGAAAAAAATCATGTTATTTAATCTTCGATTTTTTAGCGATTATTCAGAAAAAAATCGGTAATTTTGAGAGAGCGGTGTCATTATTTCTTAAGAAAGTCTGCTAGCTATATATAAATGTTATATGTTATTCTTTTCATCCAACATCAACCAGCTCCACAAAGACCCTCAGAAAAAAACATTTTTTTAAAATTTGTCTTCCTTGTAATCCGATTGGATGAAAAGAATAACATTTGTGTGATGTAAGATGCTTCCTATGACGTCCGCGTGAACAGGTGAATTTCGCTTATAAATCCACCGAATCTGCGTGGGTGGAAAAAGGGAAATGTATGTGCAGCTGAAACGATGTTTATACATCCACGCACACACAACTGGGTTTTACAGTTGGGGCAGTGCGCCATTGTTCTGTTTGAGTAGATTCGAGGCGAAGGCATTGGGGCTACGATACCTTTTCTTTGGTTGGTTCCTCTTAAATTGTGGCTGATTTTGTGACATAATCTTTTCGTCAATCTGCTTCGTGCTTATTTGTTTGATTTGTTGTTTGAAAAAAATAATTGTTGACCAGTTGTTTGCCTTTCCACACGCGTAACATTTAGATCCAAATGCTGGACAAGCTTCACAGAAAAAAAAGCATGGTTTTTACCACTATTAAAACGATTTCTTGAGTTTTTGGATGAGCTACTGTTTTTATTGCCTATATAGAGGTGTTTTTATTGTTTGTATATTAGTGGCTTTTATTTCTTGTATATTAGTGTTTTTTTATTGCACATATATTCGTCTATTTTAATGCTTGTATATTGTCCTTTTTATTGCTTTTATATTCGCGTTCTAATTATTTATTTGTTGGCGTTTTTATTACTTGTATATTTGTGTTTTTTATTACTCGTATATTCGTGTTTTTATTGCTTATATATTAGTGTTTTTATTAATCGTATATTGGTGTTTTTATTGCTTGTAAATAAGTGTTTTTATTAATCGTATATTGGTGTTTTTATTGCTTGTATATTGGTGTTTTTATTGTATGTATATTGGTGTTTTTATTGTTTGTATATTGGTGTTTTTATTGCTTGTATATTGGTGTTTTTATTGCTTGTATATTGGTGTTTTTATTGCTTGTATATTGGCGTTGTTTATTGCTTGTATATTGGTGTTTTTATTGCTTGTATATTGGTGTTTTTGTTGCTTGTATATTCGTGGTTTTATTAATCGTATATTGGTGTTTTTAATTATCGTATATTAGTGTTTTTATTTCTTTTATATTGATGTTTTTATTGCCTGTATATTGGTGTTTTTATTGCTTGTATATTCGTGTTTTTATTAATCGTATATTGGTGTTTTATTAATCGTATATTAGTGTTTTTATTTCTTGTATATTGGTGTTTTTTATTGCTTGTATATTGGTGTTTTTTATTGCTTGTATATTGGTGTTTTTATTTCTTTTATATTGGTGTTTTTATTGCTTGTATATTGGTGTTTTTATTGCTTGTATATTCATGTTTTTATTAATCGTATATTGGTGTTTTATTAATCGTATATTAGTGTTTTTATTTATTGTATATTAATGTTTTTTATTTCTTGTATATTGGTGTTTTTATTGCTTGTATATTGGTGTTCTTATTGCTTGTATATTGGTGTTTTTATTGCTTGTATATTCGTGTTTTTATTAATCGTATATTGGTGTTTTATTAATCGTATATTGGTGTTTTTATTGCTTGTATATTGGTGTTTTTATTGCTTGTCTATTCGTGTTTTTATTGCTTGTATATTGGTGTTTTGTATTTCTTGTATATTGGTGTTTTTATTTCTTGTATACCGGTGTTTTTATTGCTTGTATATTGGTGTTTTTTTATTTCTTGTATATTGATGTTTTTATTGCTAGTATATTGGTGTTTTTATTTCTTGTATATTGGTGTTTTTTATTAATCGTATATTAGTGTTTTTATTTCTTGTATATTAGTGTTTTTATTGCTTGTATATTGGTGTTTTTATTGCTTGTATATTGGTGTTTTTATTGCTTGTATATTCGTGTTTTTATTGCTTGTATATTCGTGGTTTTATTGCTTGTATATTGGTGCTTTTTATTAATCGTATATAAGTGTTTTTTATTGCTTGTATATTGGTGTTTTTATTGCTTGTATATTGGTGTTTTTTATTGCTTGTATATTGGTGTTTTTATTGCTTGTATATTGGTGTTTTTATTGCTTGTATATTGGTGTTTTTATTTCTTGTATATTGGTGTTTTTATTGCTTGTATATTGGTGTATTTATTGCTTGTATATTCGTGTTGTTATTGCTTGTATATTCGTGTTTTTTATTTCTTGTATATTGGTGTTGTTTATTTCTTGTATATTGGTGTTTTTTATTGCTTGTATATTGGTGTTTTTATTGCTTGTATATTGGTGTTTTTTATTTCTTGTATATTGGTGTTTTTTATTGCTTGTATATTGGTGTTTTTATTTCTTTGTATATTGGTGTTTTTATTGCTTGTATATTGGTGTTTTTTATTGCTTGTATATTGGTGTTTTTATTAATCGTATATTAGTGTTTTTATTTCTTGTATATTGGTGTTTTTATTGCTTGCATATTGGTGTTTTTATTGCTTGTATATTGGTGTTTTTATTGCTTGTATATTGGTGTTTTTTTATTTCTTGTATATTAGTGTTTTTATTGCTTGTATATTGGTGTTTTCATTGCTTGTATATTGGTGTTTTTATTGCTTGTATATTCGTGTTTTTATTGCTTGTATATTGGTGTTTTTTTATTTCTTGTATATTGGTGTTTTTATTGCTTGTATATTGGTGTTTTTTATTGCTTGTATATTGGTGTTTTTATTGCTTGTATATTGGTGTTTTTTATTGCTTGTATATTGGTGTTTTTATTGTTTGTTTCTTGGTGTTTTTATTGCTTGTATATTGGTGTTTTTTTATTTCTTATATATTGGTGTTTTTTATTGCTTGTATATTGGTGTTTTTTATTGCTTGTATATTGGTGTATTTATTGCTTGTATATTGGTGTTTTTTTTATTTCTTGTATATTGGTGTTTTTTATTGCTTGTATATTGGTGTTGTTATTTCTTGTATATTGGTGTTTTTATTGCTTGTATATTGGTGTTTTTATTGCTTGTATATTGGTGTTTTTTATTGCTTGTATATTGGTGTTTTTATTGCTTGTATATTGGTGTTTTTTATTAATCGTATATTAGTGTTTTTATTGCTTGTATATTGGTGTTTTTATTTCTTGTATTTTAGTGTTTTATTTAATCGTATATTGGTGTTTTTATTAATCGTATATTGGTGTTTTTTATTGCTTTTATATTGGTGTTTTTTATTGCTTGTATATTGGTGTTTTTTTATTAATCGTATATTGGCGTTGTTTATTGCTTGTATATTGGTGTTTTTATTAATCCTATATTGGTGTTTTATTAATCGTATATTGGTGTTGTTTATTGCTTGTATATTGGTGTTTTTATTGCTTGTATATTGGTGTTTTTTTATTGCTTGTAAATTGGTGTTTTTGTTAATCGTATATTGGTGTTTTTTATTGCTTGTATATTGGTGTTTTTATTAATCCTTTATAGGTGTTTTTATTAATCGTATATTGGTGTTTTATTGCTTGTAAATTGGTGTTTGTATTCATCGTATATTGGCGTTTTTTAATTCTTGAATATTGGTGTTTTTTATTGCTTGTATATTGGCGTTTTTATTGCTTGTATATTGGTGTTTTTATTGCTTATATATTCGTGTTTTTATTGCTTGTATATTCGTGTTTTTATTAATCGTATATTGGTGTTTTATTAATCGTATATTAGTGTTTTTATTTCTTGTATATTGGTGTTTATATTTCTTGTATATTGGTGTTTTTATTGCTTGTATATCGGTGTTTTTTATTGCTTGTATATTGGTGTTTTTTATTGCTTGTATATTCGTGTTTTTATTAATCGTATATTGGTGTTTTATTAATCGTATATTGGTGTTTTTATTGCTTGTATATTGGTGTTTTTTATTGCTTGTATATTGGTGTTTTTATTGCTTGTATATTGGTGTTTTTTATTTATTGTATATTGGTCTTTTTTATTTCTTGTATATTGGTGTTTTTATTGCTTGGATATTTGTGTTTTTTATTTCTTGTATATTGGTGTTTTTTATTGCTAGTATATTGGTGTTTTTATTGCTTGTATATCGGTGTTTTTTATTGCTTGTATATTGGTGTTTTTTATTAATCGTATATTAGTGTTTTTATTTCTTGTATATTGGTGTTTTTATTGCTTGTATATTGGTGTTTTTATTGCTTGTATATTCGTGTTGTTATTGCTTGTATATTGGTGTTTTATTGCTTGTATATTGGTGGTTTTATTGCTTGTATATTGGTGCTTTTTAATAATCGTATATTAGTGTTTTTATTGCTTGTATATTAGTGCTTTTATTGCTTGTATATTGGTGTTTTTATTACTTGTATATTCGTGTTTTTATTGCTTGTATATTGGTGTTTTTATTGCTTGTATATTGGTGTTTTTTTATTTCTTGTATATTAGTGTTTTTATTGCTTGTATATTGGTGTTTTCATTGCTTGTATATTGGTGTTTTTATTGCTTGTATATTCGTGTTTTTATTGCTTGTATATTGGTGTTTTTTTATTTCTTGTATATTGGTGTTTTTATTGCTTGTATATTGGTGTTTTTTATTGCTTGTATATTGGTGTTTTTATTGCTTGTATATTGGTGTTTTTTATTGCTTGTATATTGGTGTTTTTTATTGCTTGTATATTGGTGTTTTTATTGTTTGTTTCTTGGTGTTTTTATTGCTTGTATATTGGTGTTTTTTATTGCTTGTATATTGGTGCTTTTTATTAATCATATATTAGTGTTTTTATTGCTTGTATATTGGTGTTTTTATTGCTTGTATATTGGTGTTTTTATTGCTTGTATATTCGTGTTTTTATTGCTTGCATATTGGTGTTTTTTATTGCTTGTATATTGGTGTTTTTATTGCTTGTATATTGGTGCTTTTTATTAATCGTATACTAGTGTTTTTATTGCGTGTATATTGGTGTTTTTTTATTTCTTGTATATTGGTGTTTTTATTGCTTGTATATTCGTGTTTTTATTGCTTATATATAGGTGTTTTTTATTTCTTGTATATTGGTGTTTTTTATTGCTTGTATATTGGTGTTTTTTATTGCTTGTATATTGGTGTTTTTATTGCTTGTATATTGGTGTTTTTTATTGCTTGTATATTGGTGTTTTTATTGCTTGTATATTCGTGTTTTTATTGCTTGTATATTGGTGTTTTTTATTTCTTGTATATTGGTGTTTTTTATTGCTTGTATATTGGTGTTTTTTATTGCTTGTATATTGGTGTTTTTATTGCTTGTATATTGGTGTTTTTTATTTCTTGTATATCGGTGTTTTTTATTGCTTGTATATTAATGTTTTTATTTCTTGTATATTGGTGTTTTTATTGCTTGTATATTCGTGTGTTTTATTGCTTGTATATTGGTGTTTTTTATTGATTGTATATTGGTGTTTTTATTGCTTGTATATTGGTGTTTTATTGCTCGTATATTGGTGTTTTTTTGTTTGTATATTGGTGTTTTTTTATTTCTTGTATATTGGTGTTTTTATTGCTTGTATATTGGTGTTTTTATTTCTTGTATATTGGTGTTTTTATTGCTTGTATATTCGTGTTTTTTATTGCTTGTATATTGGTGTTTTTATTGCTTGTATATTGGTGTTTTCATTGCTTGTATGTTGGTGTTTTTTATTAATCGTATATTGGTGTTTTTATTGCTTGTATATTGGTGTTTTTATTTCTTGTATATTAGTGTTTTTATTAATCGTATATTGGTGTTTTTATTTATCGTATATTGGTGTTTTTTATTGTTTTTATATTGGTGTTTTTTAGTTCTTGTATATTGGTGTTTTTTATTAATCGTATGTTGGCGTTGTTTTTTGCTTGTATATTGATGTTTTTATTAATCCTATATTAGTGTTTTATTAATCGTATGTTGGTGTTGTTTATTGCTTGTATATTGGTGTTTGTTATTAATCGTACATTGGTGTTTTTATTGCTTGTATATTGGTGTTTTTATTTCTTGTATATTAGTGTTTTTATTAATCGTATATTGGTGTTTTTATTAATCGTATATTGGTGTTTTTTATTGCTTTTATATTGGTGTTTTTTATTGCTTGTATATTGGTGTTTTTTATTAATCGTATATTGGCGTTGTTTATTGCTTGTATATTGGTGTTTTTATTAATCCTATATTGGTGTTTTATTTATCGTATATTGGTGTTGTTTATTGCTTGTATATTGGTGTTTTTATTAATCGTATATTGGTGTTTTTTTATTGCTTGTAAATTGGTGTTTTTATTAATCGTATATTGGTGTTTTTTATTGCTTGTATATTGGTGTTTTTATTAATTCTTTTATAGGTGTTTTTATTAATCGTATATTGGTGTTTTATTGCTTGTAAATTAGTGTTTTTATTCATCGTATATTGGTGTTTTTTATTGCTTGAATATTGGTGTTTTTTATTGCTTGTATATTGGTGTTTTTATTGCTTGTATATTGGTGTTTTTATTGCTTGTATATTGGTGTTTTTATTTCTTGTATATTCGTGTTTTTATTAATCGTATATTGGTGTTTTATTAATCGTATATTAGTGTTTTTATTTCTTGTATATTAGTGTTTTTATTTTTTGTATATTTGTGTTTTTATTGCTTGTATATTGGTGTTTTTATTGCTTGTATATTGGTGATTTTATTGCTTGTATATTCGTGTTTTTATTAATCGTATATTCGTGTTTTTATTCCTTGTATATTGGTGTTTTTATTGCTTGTATATTGGTGTTTTTATTGCTTGTATATTCGTGTTTTTATTGCTTGTATATTGGTGTTTTTTATTTCTTGTATATTGGTGTTTTTTATTGCTTGTATATTGGTGTTTTTTATTGCTTGTATATTGGTGTTTTTATTGCTTGTATATTGGTGTTTTTTATTTCTTGTATATTGGTGTTTTTTATTGCTTGTATATTAATGTTTTTATTTCTTGTATATTGGTGTTTTTATTGCTTGTATATTCGTGTGTTTTATTGCTTGTATATTGGTGTTTTTTATTGATTGTGTATTGGTGTTTTTATTGCTTGTATATTGGTGTTTTATTGCTCGTATATTGGTGTTTTATTGTTTGTATATTGGTGTTTTTTTATTTCTTGTATATTGGTGTTTTTATTGCTTGTATATTGGTGTTTTTATTTCTTGTATATTGGTGTTTTTATTGCTTGTATATTCGTGTTTTTTATTGCTTGTATATTGGTGTTTTTATTGCTTGTATATTGGTGTTTTCATTGCTTGTATGTTGGTGTTTTTTATTAATCGTATATGGGTGTTTTTATTGCTTGTATATTGGTGTTTTTATTTCTTGTATATTAGTGTTTTTATTAATCGTATATTGGTGTTTTTATTTATCGTATATTGGTGTTTTTTATTGTTTTTATATTGGTGTTTTTTAGTTCTTGTATATTGGTGTTTTTTATTAATCGTATATTGGCGTTGTTTATTGCTTGTATATTGATGTTTTTATTAATCCTATATTAGTGTTTTATTAATCGTATGTTGGTGTTTTTATTGCTTGTATATTGGTGTTTGTTATTAATCGTATATTGGTGTTTTTATTGCTTGTATATTGGTGTTTTTATTTCTTGTATATTAGTGTTTTTATTAATCGTATATTGGTGTTTTTATTAATCGTATATTGGTGTTTTTTATTGCTTTTATATTGGTGTTTTTTATTGCTTGTATATTGGTGTTTTTTATTAATCGTATATTGGCGTTGTTTATTGCTTGTATATTGGTGTTTTTATTAATCCTATATTGGTGTTTTATTTATCGTATATTGGTGTTGTTTATTGCTTGTATATTGGTGTTTTTATTAATCGTATATTGGTGTTTTTTTATTGCTTGTAAATTGGTGTTTTTATTAATCGTATATTGGTGTTTTTTATTGCTCGTATATTGGTGTTTTTATTAATTCTTTTATAGGTGTTTTTATTAATCGTATATTGGTGTTTTATTGCTTGTAAATTAGTGTTTTTATTCATCGTATATTGGTGTTTTTTATTGCTTGAATATTGGTGTTTTTTATTGCTTGTATATTGGTGTTTTTATTGCTTGTATATTGGTGTTTTTATTGCTTGTATATTGGTGTTTTTATTTCTTGTATATTCGTGTTTTTATTAATCGTATATTGGTGTTTTATTAATCGTATATTAGTGTTTTTATTTCTCGTATATTAGTGTTTTTATTTTTTGTATATTTGTGTTTTTATTGCTTGTATATTGGTGTTTTTATTGCTTGTATATTGGTGATTTTATTGCTTGTATATTCGTGTTTTTATTAATCGTATATTCGTGTTTTTATTCCTTGTATATTGGTGTTTTTATTGCTTGTATATTGGTGTTTTTATTGCTTGTATATTCGTGTTTTTATTGCTTGTATATTGGTGTTTTTATTTCTTGTATATTGGTGTTTTTTATTGCTTGTATATTGGTGCTTTTTATTAATCGTATATTAGTGTTATTATTGCTTGTATATAAGTTTTTTTATTGCTTGTATATTGGTGTTTTTTATTGCTTGTATATTGGTGTTTTTATTGTTTGTATATTGGTGTTTTTTATTTCTTGTATATTGGTGCTTTTTATTTCTTGTATATTGGTGCTTTTTATTTCTTGTATATTGGTGTTTTTTATTGCTTGTATATTGGTGTTTTTATTGCTTGTATATTCGTGTTTTTATTGCTTGCATATTGGTGTTTTTTATTGCTTGTATATTGGTGTTTTTATTGCTTGTATATTGGTGCTTTTTATTCATCGTATATTAGTGTTTTTATTGCTTGTATATTGGTGTTTTTTTATTTCTTGTATATTGGTGTTTTTATTGCTTGTATATTCGTGTTTTTATTGCTTATATATTGGTGTTTTTTATTTCTTGTATATTTGTGTTTTTTATTGCTTGTATATTGGTGTTTTTTATTGCTTGTAGATTGGTGTTTTATTGCTTGTATATTGGTGTTTTTATTGCTTGTATATTGGTGCTTTTTATTAATCGTATATTAGTGTTTTTATTGCTTGTATATTGGTGTTTTTTTATTTCTTGTATATTGGTGTATTTATTGCTTGTATATTCGTGTTTTTATTGCTTATATATTGGTGTTTTTTATTTCTTGTATATTGGTGTTTTTTATTGCTTGTATATTGGTGTTTTTTATTTCTTGTATATTGGTGTTTTTTATTTCTTGTATATTGGTGTTTTTTATTGCTTGTATATTGCTGTTTTTTAATGCTTGTATATTGGTGTTTTTATTGCTTGTATATTGGTGTTTTTTTTATTTCTTGTATATTGGTGTTTTTATTGCTTGTATATTGGTGTTTTTATTTCTTGTATATTGGTGTTTTTATTGCTCGTATATTCGTGTTTTTTATTGCTTGTATATTGGTGTTTTTTATTGCTTGTATATTGATGTTTTTATTGCTTGTATATTGGTGTTTTTTATTAATCGTATATTGGTGTTTTTATTGCTTGTATATTGGTGTTTTTATTTCTTGTATATTAGTGTGTTTATCAATCGTATATTGGTGTTTTTATTAATCGTATATTGGTGTTTTTTATTGCTCTTATATTGGTGTTTTTTATTGCTTGTATATTGGTGTTTTTTATTAATCGTATATTGGCGTTGTTTATTGCTTGTATATTCGTGTCTTTATTTATCCTATATTGGTGTTTTATTAATCGTATATTGGTGTTGTTTATTGCTTGTAAATTGGTGTTTTTATTAATCGTATATTGGTGTTTTTTATTGCTTGTATATTGGTGTTTTAATAATTCCTTTATAGGTGTTTTTATTAATCGTATATTGGTGTTATATTGCTTGTAAATTGGTGTTTTTATTCATCGTATATTGGTGTTTTTTATTGCTTGAATATTGGTGTTTTTTATTGCTTGTATATCGGTGTTTTTTCTGCTTGCATATTGGTATTTTATTGCTTGTATGTTGGTGTTTTTTTATTGCTTTTATATTGGTGTTTTTATTGCTTGTATATTGGTGTTCGTTATTGCTTTTATATTGGTGTTTTTATTGCTTGTATATTGGTGTTTTTATTGCTTGTATATTGGTGTTTTTATTGCTTGTATATTGGTGTTTTTATTGCTTGTATATAGGTGTTTTTATTGCTTGTATATTTGTGTTTTTATTGCTTGTATATCGGTGTTTTATTGCTTGTATATTGGTGTTTTTTATTGCTTGTATATTGGTGTTTTTATTGCTTGTATATTGGTGTTTTTTATTGCTTGTATATTGGTGTTTTTATTGCTTGTATATTGGTGTTTTTATTGCTTGTATATTGGTGTTTGTTATTAATCGTATATTGGTGTTTTTATTGCTTGTATATTGGTGTTTTTATTTTTTGTATATTAGTGTTTTTATTAATCGTATATTGGTGTTTTTATTAATCGTATATTGGTGTTTTTTATTGCTTTTATATTGGTGTTGTTTATTGCTTGTATATTCGTGTTTTTGTTGCTTGTATATTGGTGTTTTTTTTATTTCTTGTATATTTGTGTTTTTTATTGCTTGTATATTGGTGTTTTTATTTCTTGTATATTGGTGTTTTTATTGCTTGTATATTCGTGTTTTTTATTGCTTGTATATTGGTGTTTTTTCTTGCTTGTATATTGGTGTTTTTATTGCTTGTATATTGGTGTTTTTTATTAATCGTATATTGGTGTTTTTATTGCTTGTATATTGGTGTTTTTATTTCTTGTATATTAGTGTTTTTATTAATCGTATATTGGTGTTTTTATTAATCGTATATTGGTGTTTTTTATTGCTTTTATATTGTTGTTTTTTATTGCTTGTATATTGGTGTTTTTTATTAATCGTATATTGGCGTTGTTTATTGCTTGTATATCTGTGTTTTTATTAATCGTATATTGGTGTTTTTTATTGCTTGTAAATTGGTGTTTTTATTAATCGTATATTGGTGTTTTTTATTGCTTGTATATTGGTGTTTTTATTAATCCTTTATAGGTGTTTTTATTAATCGTATATTGGTGTTATATTGTTTGTAAATTGGTGTTTTTATTCATCGTATATTGGTGTTTTTTATTGTTTGAATATTGGTGTTTTTTATTGCTTGTATATCGGTGTTTTTTCTGCTTGCATATTGGTATTTTATTGCTTGTATATTTGTGTTTTTTATTGCTTTTATATTGGTGTTTGTATTGCTTGTATATTGGTGTTCGTTATTGCTTTTATATTGGTGTTTTTTATTGCTTGTATATTAGTGTTTTTATTGCTTGTATATTCGTGTTTTTATTGCTTGTATATTGGTGTTTTTATTGCTTGTATATTCGTGTTTTTATTGCTTGTATATTGGTGTTTTTATTGCTTGTATATTGGTGTTTTTATTGCTTGTATATTTGTGTTTTTATTGCTTGTATATCGGTGTTGTATTGCTTGTATATTGGTGTTTTTTATTGCTTGTATATTAGTGTTTTTATTGCTTGTATATTGGTGTTTTTTATTGCTTGTATATTGGTGTTTTTTTATTGCTTGTATATTGGTGTTTTTATTGCTTGTATATTGGTGTTTTTATTGCTTGTATATTGGTGTTTTTATTAATCCTATATTGGTGTTTTTATTAATCGTATATTGGTGTTGTTTATTGCTTGTGTATTGGTGTTTTTATTGCTTGTATATTGGTGTTGTATTGCTTGTATATTGGTGTTTTTATTGCTTGTATATTGGGGTTTTTTATTTCTTGTATATTGGTGTGTTTTATTGCTTTTATATTGATGTTTTTTATTGCTTTTATATTGGTGTTTTTATTGCTTGTATATTGGTGTTTTTATTGCTTGTATATTGGTGTTTTTTATTGCTTGTATATTGGTGTTTTTTATTGCCTGTATATTGGTGTTTTTTATTGCTTGCATATTGGTGTTTTTATTACTTGCATATTAATGTTTTTATTGCTTGTATAACTATTTTTATTACTTGCATATTAATGCGTTTTATTGCTTGTATATCGGTGCTTATTATTACTTGTATATTAGTGTTTTTTATTGCTCGTATATTTGTGTTTGTATTAATCGTATATTTGTGTTTTTATTACTTGTATATCGGTGCTTTTATTGCTTGTATATTGCCGTTTTTTATTGCTTGTATATTGGTGTGTTTTTTTTTCTTGTATATTGGCGTTTTTTATTGCTTGTATATTGGTGTTTTTATTGCTTGTATATTGGTGTTGTTTATTGATTGCATAATGGTATTTTTATTGCTTGGATATTGGTGTTTTTATTGCTTGTATACTGGTGTTTTTTATTGTTTGTATATTAATGTTTCATTGCATGTATATCCGTGGTTTTTATTGCTTGTATATCCGTGTTTTTTTATTGCTCGTATATGTGTGTCTTTTATTACTTGTATACCAGTGCTTTTATTGGTGGTTTTTATTACTTGTATATTGGTGCTTTTATTGCTTGTATATTGGTGGGTTTTTTTTATTTCTTGTATATTGGTGTGTTTTTTTTTATTGCTTTTCTATTGGTAGTTTGATAATCAGTTTCGTTCACCAAGTTCTGTCGGTGTAAAGTCTTCAATGAACTCATGAAATCATTTGAAAAGAATATTTTTCTTCCGCTGCTGGTGTCGAATATTTGAGCCTTTGTTTATCGACTTGTAATAAAATATAATGGACCAAGTAAAGAATAGATACCCTGTAGCAGACGACACCGCCTAGCGGTGACAAGCGCACATTTCAACTAACACCGGTGATTCGACCTTGACATTGCTACAAGCACATGGCGTCGGTTGTTTGTAAACACGTCAGATATCAAACATGCTCGCATATTCGCCAGCAATTTTTTTTCTTTTTTTTTTACATTTTTTTTTAAGTAAGTAACAAAACGAACGTATTTTAATAAAATATATTTAAATAAATGGGTGTCTTTCTGTTTCGGATTTTTGCGACCAAGATTTTTTAAATTTCGATTGTTTATACTAGTGATTTTATTATGCATAAAAATTGCCTCGGCCTAGAAGGATTTCTCCTTCACTGACCACATAGATCACACTTTAAATAAATATTGAACTGTATTAAAAACGTACACGGAAAAAAATGGCTAAAACAAAATAAATAAATAATAAGGTGTTAAAGAATGAGCTTTTTTTTAATAAGTTTTATTCAAACAGTCTTTATTTTAACTTAATGGCTTTTTTTGGAGGGGGTATTTATTTATTTATTAACTGTTTTATTCTTTTTATCAAACAAAAATATAACTTTTATAATGAAATATATATTATCGACTGTTTTTCAAACATCGGAATTTTAAAATTAAAGTTTTATTTTAAAAAAAAAAAAGACGAGGTGTTTTTTCTTTTCGTGATATTTTTTTTTCGCCATTTATCACTTTGAAATTTTATTCAACAATGAAACTTTTCGTTAAATATATTTTTAAAAAATTATTATAAAATATCTATAAAGTCAATTTTTTTATGTCTATAAAAGTTTGTTGAAAGTTCAAATAAAGTGTATAATTTAATTTAAAAAAAGAACACCTCGTCTTTTTTTTTTTTTTAAATAAAACTAACTTTGATTTTTAAATTTCGATGTTTGAAAAACAGTCCATAATATATATGTCATTATAAAAGTTCTATTTTTGTTTGATAAAAAGAATAAAACAGTTATTAAAAAGGTCTGTAAATATATTAAAAACGCACTCAGAAAGACACCCATTTATGTAAACATCTTTTATTTTAAAAAAAAATCTTGCTCGCGAATATTCGTCAAAATGTAATATTTAAAAATATTAGGTACTCCTTGAGCGTTGAGTTCCATGACGACCAGCATAAAAAAACACGCGTCGCTCCCTTCCTGGCGCAAGCGCACGTAACATTTTTTTTATTTACTGACGTTGTCGTAGTAACTAAACAATGATTTGTCACATTATTTATTTTGAAAAAAGTTTTACTCTTTATGAATATTAAAAGAAAAAAGTTACTAAACATGTCTCACTTTTACAGACATTTGTTTTTAAATTTCTTTTTAAATGACGACTTTTATCGACGTTTCTTTTAAAATAGCATTTGCGCATGTTGACATTTGTTTTGTTAATTTCTTTTTAAAGGACGACTTTTTATCGACTTTTTTTTTAATTGCATTTGCGGATGGGTAAAAAACGAAAAAAATAACTAACCATTCACTGACAATTTCTCGGTATCTTACTTTGATAACATTTATTTGTTAAAAATATTTGTAAAACTGAGAAATTATCAGTAAATGGTTTAGTTATTTTTCGTTTTTTACCCATCCGCAAATGCTATTAAAAAAAAGAAAGTTGATAAAAAGCCCTCATTTAAAAAGAAATTAAAACAAATGTCAGCATACCCATCCGCAAATGCTATTAAAAAAGATAAAAGTCGTCATTTAAAAAGAAATTTTAAAACAAATGGGTACTTATACAGTTTAGTAACGACATTAAAAAATGGAAATATTGAAAAAAAAAATTATTGTACGTAACTGTTATAGACTGAAGTTCTCCGCAAAAAAATTTTACCTGATTTGATCAAGTAGTTTTTTTGTTTTTTTTTTTACAGCGAAAAACAATTATTTATCACGACTACGTCAACGTGGCCATTTTGGAAATGTACCTAGCAGAATACCTCCATTTTAGGCCAATTTTCGCAATCTGGCCTTTTTTTTCTCGCCAGAATGAGATACACACAACACATCTGCAATTTTTTTACGTTTTTTTTTTTAAATCTGCAATTTTTTTTGCGTTCTTTTGTTTTTTTTTAAATAAGAATACTATTGAATATGAAAAGAAATTGAAGAATGCAAAGAATTGAAGAATTTTATACGAGATTATTTTCGAAACATGCGCACGCACAGGCACAGCTGGACACGCATGGTCGCATGGATAACTTCGAAAAAAAAATTTAATTCGAAAATTTCGAAATTTCGTTTATTTACTTCTGTTACAAATTAAAAAAAAAATCTCATTCTGGTGGGGAAAAAAGGGCTAGATTGGCCTAAAATGGAGGTATTCTGCTATGTACGGCAGTTACCTGCCCTTGGGGATTCCTGGGCGCTTCTGCAATAACATTTCCAAAATGGCCACGGTGACGTCGTCGTGATAAATAATTGTTTTTCGCTGTAAAAAAAAAAAAAAAAAAAAAACTACTTGATCAAATGAAGTGAAATTTTTTTTTCGGAGAACTTCAGTCAATAACAGTTACGTACAATAAAAAATTTTTCCAATATTTCCATTTTTTAATGTCGTCACTAAACTGTATAAGTACCATTTTTTTTCTTTTAAATCTTTAAAAGTTTTGTAAATATGTTTTTAAAAAAAAATTGTTGGCGAATATTTGAGCATGTTTGCTATTTGACGTGTTTACAAACAACCGACGCCACCCATGTGCTTGTGCCAATGTCAAGGTCGAATCACCGGTGTTAGTTGAAATGTGCGCTACAGGATATCTATTCTTTACTTGGTCCAATATAATTTGCTTGCTGTTTTTTTTTTGTTTTGTTTTGTTTTGTTTTTTTTAATTTTGTTGATTAGGAAAAAAACATTTAATATTTATGTAAACAATTAAAATGCTTCTACCAAATTTCTGGCGTTTCAGTCAAATGATTGAATATCTCTATTTCTAACCACTATTATATAAACGTGACTACGTGTGTGTGTGTGTGTGTGTGTGTGTGTGTGTGTGACAGAGAGAGTCCCTCTATTACAAATTTCACACAAAAGTAATTTATCTGTCTGGCAGTGTTCGTAGATATGTTTTGTACAGAAATTCATCCGATAAGTATCGAAACTCGAAAAAAAATTCGATCTTAAAATACTCTTAGGATGATCAATAAGAATTTTTACAGGGAAAGATTTTACGTTATATGTTATACTAGCAGGGCTACCCGGCGTTGCTCGGGACCGTATAAACAATGAAAAAACAAAAGCAGATATTGAACATATGTTTTATTCTTAGGGGAGAGGAATCTTTCATCTCAAGTTTTAGCGTTACAAACAAACATTTGTCTTTTATATATAGAGATAATGACAGGTTTTTTTGGGGCCCCCCCTCGAAGATAACTGATCAGTTGACCAACTTCTAGTGGTCCGTTTGACGTGAAATTTCGATATTTGTCATCCGGGTGATGGGACTTCGATATGATACCAAATTTGTCAAGTTTGGTTCCGTCTTTCAAAAGTTTTAGCGTTACAAACAAACATACATACACACAGACGTTTGGCTTTTATATATATAGACTAGCAGGGCTACCCGGCGTTGCTCGGGACCGTATAAACAATGAAAAAACAAAAGCAGATATTGAATATATGTTTTATTCTTAGGGGAGAGGAATCTTTCATCTCTATGTATTATTTGTTTTATCTACCCTAGGACTGGTATTGTTCATGTTTTATCCCTAGTGTAGGTAATTTACAGCATGTATATGAAATTGTTTTACCTTAGGGAGAAGAGAACAGGTAATATACAACATAATGTGTCTATATTACATCCCTGGCAACGCCTAGAAACCAGCTAGAACATGTATTTCAGTCAATCTTTATTACATCTTGGGCTATGCCGGGAAACCAGCTAATCTCTATTTAGTGACTTGACCACCAAAATACCTCCCTAAGTGTGTCCTTTCTTTTGAACTTATTAGATATAGGTATCTAGAAATGTGTGTGAAATTTTGTTGAATGCATTGTTCACTATGATTTTCTTATTGTTCTACACAATATCAACTGTAGCGAAATAAAACAGTAAACTTAGTGTAGTGTTAGAATAAAGAGCAAAGGAAAAAATTAGAATCATATTCTGTAATTACAAATCTAAATTTGCTAGCGTGTACCAGTATTTGCCAGGTTGTGGAAATTTGGAATTTATAACATATGTAGTGGCCTTTTCCTAGATACCTATTTTTATAATTGTTTCAGTACATTGCTACAAAATGTGACATTTGTTGGCGTTTGTAAAAAAAATCATGAATGTGCTTATATTCCAAAAAAGAAAATATCAGTGCACAGTATTGAAAGTGTTTGAGATTCAAAAGTCTGTAACATTTCTACTAACTTCATAAGATGTCATGTGAGAAACTTAATTGAATATCAAGACATTATCTGAAGCGTTTTTATTTTGGTGTAACGTATGTGTTTACAGTGAACCTTAACTTTTAATAAACAGATTGGTATGCAATGACATAGGCTAGGAATCTTAGACAAAATATATATAAATTGGAAAAATGTGTGAACAAATGAAAAAAAAATGATCCGCTCTACTTGATGACATCAAGCACAGTAATATTTTAGTGAAGAAAATATGAAATTGATGTTCAGTGATTAGTTTGGATGAATGAGAAAATGTAATTGTTTGATGCATAAAAAATAACTCATTTGCTGTATTTGATATTAAGCAGCAAAAAAATAGTGATTTGAATATTTAGGAAAACATCAAATCAGATTATGTAAAAAAAAAAGATGAAATTAGAAAATATATATTTTCTGTTTATGAGTTTTGCCAATTAAAATTTTGTGGCAGAAATTGGGTGATTACCATGCAATTTTATTTTGGTAAAATTCTTAAATTATTTCAATGTTTATTATAATTTCTTATTAGTGACTTGTTATCATCAAAATCCGCCCCAAAGAGTGTCCTTTCTTTTATTAGGTATCAGAATAGGTATCCAGATTTCTACTTCTATACAAATATGATATTGTAGTACAGTAAATGTCAAATTGTTTTTCAAGTATTAGTTTATAACGTTTGTACTGACTTCATCAGATGTCATGTAAGAAACTGAATTCTATGTAAGAAGACTTTATCTGAAGTGTTTTTATTTTGGTATATCATGTGTGATTACACTGTAGTAATTGCGCTGAAAGCATGTTAATTACAAATGACAAAAGTTAAATCAATTTCTGATTCAGCTACACAATATAAACTAAAGGAAATCAAATTTGCAAAATAAAAGCAATATGTAGTTATGGGTTAGTTTGGAGTTAGAATAAAAAGCCAACAAAACAGTTAGTTTGTATTGTGTAGATTGGTCATTTCTGATAGTATTGAGAGTCGTCAATGAAAATCTTAATTTCTGACAAAATACTGAATGTTTCTTGGATACCCATTCGTAAAAAGTACCTTTTTTGGAAAAAAAAAAAAAAAAAAACACTCCCCGGATCACCTTCACCACCTTAAAAAAAAACAACTTTATTCTTCAAAAAATGTGCACATTGTTAGTGTAAAAAACAGATTCGCACCACTTGATGAAATCAAGCATAGTAATATTTTAGTAAAGAAAATATGAAATTGATTTTCAATAATTAGTTTGAATGAATATCAGAAAATGTAATTGTTTGATGCATAAGAAAGAACTCATCTGCTGAATTTGATATTAAGCAGCAAAATATTTCAAAACATAAAAGTGTGAAACATAACATGAATACTCTCCATTGTCACTTGAAAACATTGGTCTTGGTAGGCAGTTTATTAGATGGTGAAATAGTGGTCTTGGTATGGTGTGCTTAATATTATTGTATGCAAAATTTAAAAAAACAAAAGAGGGTACAATCAATATTGAAAAAGTAACATCTGTCACAGAAAATAGTAATTTATAAATATCAAAAGAAATATTATTCTGTACTTAAAATGTTAAACTTACTGTTAACAATAATTTAAAAAGGTGATCAGGATGAGTCCAACAACTTAGTCCTTGAGCTTTCTTATTGGTCATAGTAAAAAGAAATTGTAGTCTTTCAAGTTTGTTGGTCGCATTGGGATTCTTGGAATGTATCAACAGATTCCTGCATATGAATCTTTGTTAATTCCACACAATACAAAATATATATACAAAACAAAGTAAAGCAAAGTATAGGGTTAGTTGTGTCCTCTAATTATCAACCAAGTATATGTATTGATAAAAAGATAAAAGCAATTGAAATGTTTATTACAATGTATCAATATTAAATTTTTATCATGAACAACAAATCGAAATAATGATAGATATTTTGTGCTTATACGAAACTGGAATCAAGGATTGTCACCTGTGATTTTATATATGTCAATAGTGCATGCCACTACAAATGATATTAGCCAAATTAAGTTTTGTTTATTTCACCCATTATAAAATATATACACAAAATGCAGTAAACAAAGTTTAGGTTTAGTTAATGATAAGTTTAGGTTCGAGAAATAAGCAAAGAAAAGAAAAAAAGATACATTTGTTTATAGTGTGTAAATTGTAAGTTTGTAAATATTTAAAACTATCCACACTGGTATGTGGAAATTCTAGATACCTATTGTTATAAAGTTCCAATTCATGTTTGATATATCACTCTACATGTTCCCTGTTGCACCCCAAAGATGTAAATGATTATCGAGAAAGTGAAATGAAACAGTATTTGAAATAAAATAGAAACAAATGCTGATGTTTACTATATAAAACACTGTGTTCAATGGAATTGAGCCTTATACAATATTGGTGGAATAAAAAAATCCATTTTTTTAATTCAATTTAAGAAATGAGCAAAAATTTGATATTTAAAATATTTGGCATGAAGAAAAAGAAATATAAGATAAAAGGTGATAAAGCAGTAAGAATCATATGCTGAATTCAATTAAAAACAAATATGATTGTCAAAGAAATATCATGAAAATTTTGTAAGTGAAAAAAATTATTTTTTGATATATTTGGTTTCGAAGTATTAAGAAACATGTACAACTTCATATTAAAGACAAAACGAAAACTGTACTAATGATAATGACAATGGTGAAAGGAAATTGGAAAAAAATGTATCAGAGGTAAAATGTTGGTCACATATACGTTTGTGTGGTATGCATGAAACACGTGTAGAAAATTATATTTTCTGATGCTGAAAGTAAGAAGAGAAACATTGTTAAAAAATGATCTAAAAGGCAATAGTAAAATCCTCATTTTTAGTGTGGGATATGTTGTTTGTTTCAATTGAGAAAGGAAACTTTAATTTATACAATTTGATGTTATAGATCACAAGTTTTATTACAATAAACATTGTGTTCTTTAATTATCAACCAAGTATATTTATTGATAAAAAGAGAATGTAATGGACATGTTTATTATAATTTATCAATATTAAATTGTTATCATGAAAAACCAATGGAAAGCGTGAATGTTATTTGGTGTTTTTAAAAAACAGCTACCAATGATTGTAACCAGTGATATTTGTGTATGCTAACAGTGCAAATGTGGTGGTGAAATGAATTTTTGTTTATTCTTCACAATATAAAATATATACACAAAACTAAAACATAATTTACGGTTAGTTAATGATAAGTTTAGGTTAGAGAATTAAGCAAAATTATAGATACCTATTGTTATAAAGCACCAATTCATGTTTGGTATATCAATCTACATGTTCCTTGTAGCACCCCAGAGGGGTAAATGAGTGTCAACAAAATGAAATAAAACATAGTATTTGAAATAAAATGAAAAAGTGCTTGAAAAGTGAAATATGCTGATGTTTACTATCTAAAACATTGCGTTCAATGCAATTGAAACTTATACTATATTGGTGGACTAAGAAATAAAGAAATAAAATTTAAGAAATTAGCAAAAAATTGATATATAAAATATTTGGCATGAAGAAAAACAAATATAAGACAAAAGGGGAAAAAGCAGTAACAATCATGTGCTGAAGTTCATTGAAAATAAATCGTTTGTCAAAGAAATATAATGAAAATTCTCAGAGTGAAAAAAAAATGGGATTTTTACAAATCTGGTTTCCAAGTAATAGGAAACATGTACAGCTTCATTTTAACGACAAAATGTAAACTGTAGTAATGGTAATGAGAATGTTGAAGGAAATTGGCAAAAAATTGTTAGTCAAATGTTGATCAAATATTATAAGTTTGTGTGATATGCATGAAACGTTTAGAATATGATCTGCTCTCATGCTGAAAGCAAGTAGAGAAACATTGTGAAAAAATGATGTAAAGCTAAGCTAAGCAAACGACCAGTGAATGGAAATGTTTATTATAATGTATCAAGATGAACATATTATCATGAAAAAGCAAATCGAAATAGTGATAGTTATTTGGTGCTTATACGAAACAGGTATCAAGTATTGTCACCAGTGATTTTATTGATGTTAACAGTGCATGTCACTAAAAATAATGATGGTAGCGAAATTAAGTTTTGTTAATTCTACCCAATATAAAATATATACGCAAAACAAAGTAAACAAAGTTACGGGTTAGTTAATGATAAGTTTAGGTTCGAGAAATAAGCAAAGGAAAAGAAAAAAAAGGTACATGTGTTTATATTGTGTAAAATGTTAGTCTGTAAATATTTCAAACTATCAACACTGGTATGTGTAAATCCTAGATACCTATTGTCATAAAGTACCACTTCTTGTTTGATATATCACTCTACATGTTCCCTGCAGCATCCCAGAGAGTTAAATGAGTGTCCACAAAATGAAATAAAACATAGTACTGGAAATAAAATAAAATAAGAATATGTCTGAAAAGAAATAAATGCTGTTTACTATATAAAAAGTTGTTTTCAAGTGTCAAATGGAATTGAATCTTATACAATGTTGGTGGATTATGAAATTGCATGAATGAAAT
The DNA here is from genome assembly GCF_053919585.1 of Euprymna scolopes. Lineage (NCBI taxonomy): Eukaryota > Metazoa > Mollusca > Cephalopoda > Sepiida > Sepiolidae > Euprymna > Euprymna scolopes. The sequence goes on along the minus strand of NC_136500.1, from coordinate 131,776,144 downwards.
AACATTGGAGAAATAAGAAAAAAGTTTATATATACAATATTTACAAATGTAAGATAAAAGGTGAAGAAGGGCCAAATCCGAGATCTATAAATCGTAAATTTTCAAAGTGAAAACAGATATTTTTTTTTTTTTTTTAGATCTGCTTTCCAAGTAATAGTAACCATGTACAGCTTCATTTTAAATGAAAACTGTACTAATGATAATGTTCATGGTGAAAGGAAATTGGAAAAAGATTAAAAATGTCAGAGGTAAAATGTTTGTGTGGTATGCATGAAACACGTGTAGAAAATGATCTCATGCTGAAAGTAAGAGAAACATAGCTAAAAAATTATGTAAACGCAATAGTAAAATCCTCATTTTTAGGAACATAGTGTGGGGTATGTTGTTTGTTTCAATTGAGAAAGGAAAGTTTAATTTTTAGAATTGGATGTTATAGATCACAAGTTTTATTACAATAAACATTGTGTTCTCTAATTATCAACCAAGTATATTTATTGATAAAAAAAGAAAAGTAATGGACATGTTTATTATAATTTATCAATATTAAATTGTTATCATGAAAAACCAATGGAAAGCGTGTTGGTTATTTCGTGTTCATAAGAAAAAACATCATGGGTTGTCACCAGTGATTTTATGTATGCTAACATTTCGCTGCAAATGTGGTAGCTAAATGTCTTTTTGGTTATTCTACACAAAATAAAATATATACACAAAACAAAGTAAAAGAAATGTCAGGGTTAGTTAATGATAAGCTTAGTACCAAGAAATAAGCACAGAATAAGGAAAAGAAAGATACATTTGTTGATATTGTGTCGATTGGTGAATTTGTTGGTTCATTTTGTTTTATGACATATCAACACTATATCAGGTTATTTCATGCCCAATCTAGTGACATTTTTTTTTCCTAGAATATATTTGTTTATTTAATGTTGGTTTCTATTTAACTCATAATTGGGACCCTAACAGGTACTACTACTCCAGATCAGAGTGGACCTGGTAGCAATAGCAATTAAATGGTGGCTTCACACTTCACAAAGCCCCATGTTTGGATACAGTTTATGGTCATATCCAGGACCTGGTGAATTTGTAAATAATTGAAACGATCAACACTGGCGAGTTAGAATTCTACATACCTATTGTTATAAAGTACCAATTTATGTTTTACATATCACTCCACAACGTTGCTGCAGAATCCAGACAGTTGAAAGAGTCTCAAGAAACTGAAAAGCTATTTAGTACTCTTAAATAAAATAACATGCATAAAGAAATCCTAATATAAGACAATAGATGAAAAAGCAATAAAAATTTTGTGTGGAATCAAGTGAAAACAGTTTCTTTGTCAAAGAAATTGCATGAAGATTCTCAGAGACTTTTCCTTCCTCGTTCCCTTCCCTTTTGGTGGAAGGAAACTTTCACAGTGGCTCAGAAGGTGGGCTGAGCACACTTCCTACAAAGGTGGGATGGGTAAATTTCTTTTTCATTTGGTTGCCTGGAGGACAGGCTTAGGCCCCCCCCCCCCAAAAAAAAAGGTTGGAGCCAGGGAACTTCTCCTCCCAGAAGGGGGAGGGGGGCCCGGGAAGGCTTCTCTTCCCATATTTTTTGTTTTGTGTAAGGTTGATCTCTTTCCAAAGGGAGTAAGAGGATATCCCTCTCTTAGGAGGAGAGCGAAGGCTCCCTGGGCCTCCCATCCTCCTTCTGAGAGAAGTTCCCCGGCTTCCACATTCATTGCTCAGCCCGCCGTCCAGGCAATCAGAGTCTGATTGTCTGCCGTATATAAAAAGGCGATTTTAGCTTGTCAGGCGGTATGCTCTGCGTAGACCATTTTTCTTCCACCTGTTGACCTTCCCTCCCTGTCATACAATACGCTTAAACAGGATATTTTAATTTATGCAGATTCCATATAGACTTTTAGTTTCCCAGGGTGTATACCCTCCGTTGACCATTTATGTTTAAGAGTTTTCCTTGCCCCTTCTCTGCCCCAGAATGGGAAGGGAGCTCTTTCCCACTGTATGGGGGGTGGGCGGCTTTCTTTTATGGTTATGTGGGGAGCCTTACCTTTACCCCCCTTAAGGTGGTAGGTCTTTTTTGTAAAATTGTTAGTCAAATGTTGATCAAATATTATAAGTTTTTGTGATATGCATGAAACATGTGCAGAATATGATCTGCTCTCATGCTGAAAGCAAGTAGAGAAACATTGTGAAAAAATGATGTAAACCTAAGCTAAGCAAACGACCAGTCAATGGAAATGTTTATTATAATGTATCAACAATAACACATTATCATAGTTATTTGGTGCTTATACGAAACAGGTATCAGGGATTGTCACCATTGATTTTATTTATGTTAACAGTGCATGTCACTACAAATAATGATGGTAGCGAAATTAAGTTTTGTTTATTCTACCTAATATAAAGTATATACACAAAACAAAGTAAACATCTGCTGAATTTGATATTAAGCAGCAAAATATTTCAAAACATAAAAATGTGAAACATAAAATGAATACTCTCCATTGTCACTTGAAAAAATTGGTCTTGGTAGGCAGTTTATTAGATGCTCAAATAGTGGTCTTGGTATGGTGTGCTTAATATTATTGTATGCAAAATTTAAAAACACAAAAGAGGGTACAATCAATATTGAAAAAGTAACATCTGTCACAGAAAATAGTAATTTATAAATATCAAAAGGAATATTATTCTGTACTTAAAATGTTAAACTTACTGTTAACAATAATTTAAAATGGTGATCAGGATGAGTCCAACAACTTAGTCCTTGAGCTTTCTTATTGGTCATAGTAAAAAGAAATTGTAGTCTTTCAAGTTTGTTGGTCGCATTGGGATTCTTGGAATGTATCAACAGATTCCTGCATATGAATCTTTGTTAATTTCACACAATACAAAATATATATACAAAACAAAGTAAAGCATAGTATAGGGTTAGTTGTGTCCTCTAATTATCAACCAACTATTGCTAAAAAGAGAAAAGCACTGGAAATGTTTCTTATAATGTATCAATATTGAATTGTTCTCATGAAACACAAATCGAAATAGTGATAGTTATTTGGCGCTTATAAGAAACAGGTATCAGGGATTTTGGTGTATCAGATGTTTTTACAGTGAACTTAACTTTCAAGAAACAAATTGGTATGCAATGACATAGGCTAAGAATCTTAGACAAAATATATTCAAATGAAAAAAAATGTTGAACACTTATAACTTTGTATGGACTCTCAAAAACATTTGTAAAAAATGTGTAAACAAATGTAAAAAAAAATGATCCGCTCTACTTGATGACATCAAGCATAGTAATATTTTAGTGAAGAAAATATGAAATTGATGTTCAGTGATTAGTTTGGATGAATGAGAAAATGTAATTGTTTGATGCATAAAAATAACTCATTTGCTGTATTTAATATTAAGCAGCAAAATATAGTGATTTGAATATTTAGGAAAACATCAAACCAGATTATGTAAAAAAAAAAAGATGAAATTAGAAAATATATATTTTATGCTTATGAGTTTTGCCAATTAAAATTTTGTGGCAGAAATTGGGTGATTACCAAGTAATTTTATTTTGGTAAAATTCTTAAATTATTTCAATGTTTATTATAATTTCTAATTAGTGACTTGTTATCATCAAAATCCGCCCCAAAGAGTGTCCTTTCTTTTATTAGGTATCAGAATAGGTATCCAGATTTCTACTTCTATACAAATGTGATATTGTAGTACAGTAAATGTCAAATTGTTTTTCAAGTATTAGTTTGTAACGTTTGTACTGACTTCATCAGATGTCATGTAAGGAACTGAATTCTATTTAAGACTTTATCTGAAGTGTTTTTATTTTGGTAGATCATGTGTGATTACACTGTAGTAATTGCGCTGATAGCATGTTAACTACAAATGACAAAAGATAAATCAATTTCTGATTCAGCTACACAATATAAACTAAAGGAAATCAAATTTGCAAAATAAAAGAAAAATGTAGTTATGGGTTAGTTTGGAGTTAGAATAAAAAGCCAACAAAACAGTTAGTTTATATTGTGTAGACTGTTTAATTAACTTTGTTCATTTCTGATAGTATTGAGAGTGGTCAATGAAAATCTTAATTTCTGACAAAATACTGTAATTTTCTTGGATACCCATTCGTAAAAAGTACCTTTTTTGTGAAAAAAAAAAACACTCCCCAGATCACCTTCACCACCTAAAACACAAAAACAAAAATATCTTTATTCTTCAAATATTGTGGTTGACTGGAGGACGGGCTGAGCACTCCCAAAAAGGTAGGAGCCGGGGAACTTCTCCTCCCAGAAAGGGGGCCCGGGAAGGCTTCCCTGTCCCCATATTTTTTTTTTTTTTGTGTAAGGTTGATCTCTTTCGGAATGGAGTAAGCAGAACCGACAGGGGGGGGGGTCAATCAACCATACAAAAGGATATCTATCTCTTAGTTGAAAGAGGGAAGGTCTCCCTGTCCTCCCATACCCCTTCTGAGAGAAGTTTCCCCAGCTCTCAGCTTTGGGGTGGGGGGGGGGGGGGGGTAGGAGGGATTAGCCCGCCCTCAAGGCAAATAGTCTGACTGTCTGCCTTATATAAAAAGGCGATTTTAGCTGGTCAGGTGGTATGACCTGCATTGACTATTTTTCCTCCACCTGTTGACCTTCCTTAATATTTATTTTTAATAATAAACACATTTTATTTTAATATTAATATTTATTTGTAATAATAAACACATTATATTATTTTAAATATTAATATTTATTTTTAATAATAAACACATATTATTTTAAATATTAATATTTATTTATAATAATAAACACATTTTATTCTACTTTAAATATTAATATTTATTTTTAATAATAAAAACAATTTCATTTGAATATTAATATGTATTTTTAATAATAAACTCATTTTTATTTTAATAATTATTTTTAATACTAACTCATTTTATTATTGTAAATGTTAATATTTATTTTTAATAATTATTGTTATTTAATAATAATATCTTCTATTTTTTTACTGTTTATGTCTAACTTTTATCGACTTTTTCTTTTTTAATAGCATATTCTTTAAATGAATAGAAAAATAATTTCCCAAATTTTAGACCCCGGTTATTTGGCTGATAGTCGATAAAAATGATTAAAAGAGAGATTCATGAACATTAACGTTGTCATATAAAAAGAAAATGCTAATAAGAAGTGTTTTTAATCAATGTAACATATTTATTCAACTCTGTCATATATTTGTTTGATGACAACTTTTTCGAATCTGTGTACAGTAAAAACGATATACTTACATAGGATTTTGAAAGCATTTAAACTGTCGAAGAGTTTTATTATAAATAAAAGAGTTTAGTTTGTTGAACTTAATGGACTTTTTTGTTGTATCTATTAACTGTTTATTCTTTTTATCAAACAAAAAGAGAATTTTTATATTGACATGTGATGGACTGTTTTTCTAACATCGAAATTTTAAAATTAGTTTTATTTAAAAAAAAAAAAAAAACTCGCCATTAGTGGACGGTCAAAAGACAAATATATAACAAATAAATGTTAGGAAAGGCAAGATAAGTTACTTTTCTATCCAACTGGATATATTTTTTGTGTTTTTATTCAATGTAACATATTTATTCAGCTCGAAAAACATACAGTGTTTACCGATGTATTCGAAAAATGCCACCAGTTGTTTACATAGCCATTTGCCGGAAGTGACGGTTTTTTTTTATATAAGTTTTATTCAAACAGGCTTTAAGTTCAAATTAATGGACTTTTTTTTGTATTTATTAACTGTTTTATTCTTTATGGACTCTTTTTCGAACATCGAAATTTAAAAATTAGTTTTATTTAAAAAAAAAAAAAAAGACGGTGTTGTTTTTTTAATTGAATTCTACACTTTTTCAACAAACTGTTACAGACATAATGGACTGTTTGTCAAACATCGAAATTTTAAAAATAAAGTTTTTAGTTTTATTTAAAAAAAAAAAAAAAGACGGTGTTGTTTTTTTAATTGAATTCTACACTTTTTCAACAAACTGTTAGACATAATGGACTACCCCCAAAAAAAAACTGCGAATAAAATATATAAAACTCGTAATTTCTGTTTTTAAAGTGGGTTGTTTATTTTCCTTATGAAATATACTTCCAAAATAAACTATTACAGTCGTTTAAAACATAATAGAAGTATTATTTTTTATTTTTTAAAAACAATGTTTACAAAATGTCTAAGCGCGTTTCTTCCGGCCGGCTGCGAATATCATAAATAAATAACTGTTGCCAGAATTTATCGCATTTTTATTTTTTAATAGCATTTTCTTAAAACGAATAGAAAAATAATTTCCCATGAAAAAAAAAAAAGAAAATGCTATTAAATATAATAAAAATAACTGAGATAAAAATATAAAAAATACGTACGTAACATCAAAAACACACCGACTGGTTTTAAAGAGAAAGTGGGTGTAGAGAGAGAGAGAGAGAGGGAGGGAAGAGAAAGCGGTGTATAGTGAATTTTGTTCCTTTTCGAAGCAGCACAAAAATTAAGTGTTTCCATAGTAACCAAACCGGTGCACAGTGAAGTTTTTTTAAACGAATAGAAAAATAGAAAGAGGGTGATAGAGAAAGTGAGAGAGAGAGAGAGTAAGTGTGAGAGAGAGAGACGGTGTTGGTTTTACTCCTCCCCCCCCTTCCAGCTTAAGAGGTATGAGGTCACGTGGTAATATACAAAATGGCTAATTATTTTATATTACATAAATATTACGATATTTTTATTATCGTCTAATATTTTGAAAGGTGAATTTTTTTATTCCCGTACATTTTTTCCTGACATTTTTCGTTAAAACTCGTGTATAAATAATATTTTTAACCAGGTAATAACGATGGAAACATTGGCATAAAGTAAAAAAAAAGATATAACTGAGCCGAAGAGAAAAATGCAAAAGTATCGGAGAAAGATTTTTTTATTAACAATTGTTCGCCATTAGTGGACGTTGACGTCACGTCACGTGACATGACTAAGCTTTTTTTTTTTTTACGTATGAATTACATTGGATCATTCAAGAATTACGTAATAAAAAGCATTACAATGACAGTTTTTTTTGGGACCCCCTTGGAGATAACTGATACGTTTACCCCTTTCTCCTCGTCCGTTTGACGTGAAATTTCGATATTTGTCATCCGGGACACGGGGCTTCGATATGATACCAAATTTATCAAGTCTGGTTGTGTCTTTCAAAAGTTTTAGCGTTACATACAAACATACAAACTCACAGACATTTGGGATTTATATATATAGAAGACTAGCAGGGCTACCCGGCGTTGCTCGGGACCGTATAAACAATGAAAAAACAAAAGCAGATATTGAACATATGTTTTATTCTTAGGGGAGACGAATCTTTCATCTCTATGTATTATTTGTTTTATCTACCCCCGGACTGGTATTGTTCATGTTTTATCCCTAGCATAGGTAATTTACAGCATGTATATGAAATTGTTTTACCTTAGGGAGAAGAGAACAGGTAATATACAACATAATGTGTCTATATTACATCCCTGGCAACGCCTAGAAACCAGCTAGAACATGTATTTCAGTCAATCTTTATTACATCCTGGGCTATGCCGGGAAACCAGCTAATCTCTATTTAGTGACTTGACCACCAAAATACCTCCCTAAGTGTGTCCTTTCTTTTGAACTTATTAGATATAGGTATCTAGAAATGTGTGTGAAATTTTGTTGAATGCATTGTTCACTATGATTTTCTTATTGTTCTACACAATATCAACTGTAGCGAAATAAAACAGTAAACTTAGTGTAGTGTTAGAATAAAGAGCAAAGGAAAAAATTAGAATCATATTCTGTAATTGCAAATCTAAATTTGCTAGCGTGTACCAGTATTTGCCAGGTTGTGGAAATTTGGAATTTATAACGTATGTAGTGGCCTTTTCCTAGATACCTATTGCTAAAAATTATACTTTCATTTTGTTAGAAAAATCTCTCTTCGGATGCCCTGCATCATCCAAAATAAAAACAAATATTTTTATAATTGTTTCAGTACATTGCTACACATTGTGAAATTTGTTGACGTTTGTAAAAAAAAATCATGAATGTGCTTATATTCCAAAAAAGAAAATATCAGTGCACAGTATTGAAAGTGTTTGAGATTCAAAAGTCTGTAACATTTCTACTAACTTCATAAGATGTCATGTGAGAAACTTAATTGAATATCAAGACATTATCTGAAGCGTTTTTATTTTGGTGTAACGTATGTGTTTACAGTGAACCGTAACTTTTAATAAACAGCTTGGTATGCAATGACATAGGCTAAGAATCTTAGACAAAATATATATAAATTGGAAAAATGTGTGAACAAATGAAAAAAAAATGATCCGCTCCACTTGATGACATCAAGCACAGTAATATTTTAGTGAAGAAAATATGAAATTGATGTTCAGTGATTAGTTTGGATGAATGAGAAAATGTAATTGTTTGATGCATAAAAAATAACTCATTTGCTGTATTTGATATTAAGCAGCAAAATATAGTGATTTGAATATTAAGGAAAACATCAAATCAGATTATATAAAAAAAAAGATGAAATTAGAAAATAAATATTTTCTGTTTATGAGTTTTGCCAATCAAAATTTTGTGGCAGAAATTGGGTGATTACCATGCAATTTTATTTTGATAAAATTCTTAAATTATTTCAATGTTTATTATAATTTCTTATTAGTGACTTGTTATCATCAAAATCCGCCCCAAAGAGTGTCCTTTCTTTTATTAGGTATCAGAATAGGTATCCAGATTTCTACTTCTATACAAATGTGATATTTCGGATCTGTAGATAAACAATTTGTTGCATATATAAGCTGAGAATTGTTCTCTCTCATTCTCTCTCTCACACACCCACACATTCTCACTTTTATAGATATAATAGATAAATTATGCTAGATATATTTCCATGTGTCTGAATAATCTATATACAAATTTTCAAATCTGTAGATAAAAAATTTGTTGAGTATATAGGTTGAGAATTGTTCTCTCTCTCTCTCTCTCCTCTCACGCATGCTCACTTTTATAGATATAATAGATAGATTATGCTAGATATATTTCCATATGTCTGAATACACTATATAAAAATTTTCTAATCTGTAGATAAAAATTTGTTGAATATAAAGGGTGAGAATTGTTCTTACTCTCTCTCTCTCACACACAGACATATTCTCACTTTTATAGACATAATAGATAGATTATGCTAGATATATTTCCATATGTCTGAATACCCTATATACAAATTATCTAATCTGTAGATAAAAAATTTGTTGATTATATAGGTTGAGAATTGCTCTCTCTCTCACAGACACACACATTTTCACTTTTGTAGATATAATAGATAGATTATGCTAGATATATTTCCATATGTATGAATACCCTTTATAACAAATTTAAAATCTGTAGATAAAAAATTTGTTGAATATATAGGTTAAGAATTGTTCTCTCTCTCTCTCTCTACCTCACACACACCCACACACACAAACATTCTGACTTTTATAGATATAATAGATAGATTATGCTAGATATATTCCATATGTCTGAATACCCTATATACAAATTTTCTAATCTGTAGATAAAAAATTTGTTGAATATTTTCAACCCTTATCCTCGAGTGGCGTCTGGGCCTTGATAAGTAGTAATGCGTATTTAGCAAAATATAAATATATATATATATAACAAATTTACTGAATTTCCATTACTAACGATTACTGTATTGTCCAATTGACTACTGCGCTTTTCAACCCTTATCCTCGAGTGGCCTCTGGGCCTTGAGAAGTAGTAATTACTAACGATTACTATATTGACCAATGGACTACTGCACTTTTTAACCCTTATCCTCGGGTGGCCTCTGGGCCTTATTGTCCAATTGACTACTGTGGACTTTTTAACTCTTATGCTCGAGTGGCCTCTGGGCCTTGATAAGTGGAAATGACCAAGTAACAAAAAATAGGTATATAACAAATTTACTGAATTTCCATTACTAACGATTACTATATTGTCCAATTGACTACTGTGCACTTTTCAATCCTTATCCTCGAGTGGCCTCTGGGCCTTGATAAATGGTAATGCGTATGTAACAAAATATACATATATATAACAAATTTACTGAATTTCCATTACTAACGATTACTATATTGTCCAATTGACTACTGCACTTTTAAACGCTTATCCTCGAGTGGCCTCTGGGCCTTGATAAGTGGTAATACCATCGAGTGGCCTCTGGGCCTTAATAAGTGGTTGTGCCTAAGTAACAAAAAATAGGTATATTACAAATATCCCGCATTTCCATTACAACCGACTACTACGGTGCACTTTTCAATCCTTATCCTCGAGTGGCCTGTGGGCTTTGATAAGTGGTAATGCGTATTTAACAAAATATTAATATATATATAACAAATTTACTGAATTTCCATTACTAACAATTACTATATTTTGTCCAATTGACTACTGCACTTTTCAACACTTATCCTCTAGTGGCCTCTGGGCCTTGATAAGTGGTAATGCCTATCTAAACAAAATATAAATATATATATAACAAATTTCCCGACTTTCCATTACTAACGATTACTATGTTGTCCAATTAACTACTGCCATTTTCAACCCTTATCCTCGGGTGGCCTCTGGGCCTTATTGTCCAATTGACTACTGTGCACATTTAACTCTTATCCTCGAGATGTATCTGGGCCTTGATAAGTGGAAATGCCTAAGTAACAAAAAAATAGATATATAACAAATTTCCCAAATTTGACTACTGTGCACTTTTCAACTCTTATCCTCGAGTGGCCTCTGGGCCTTGATAAGTGGTCATATATATTTTTTACAAAATAAAAAAAAAGGTTGGAGTCGCTGAATAACTCATCCTCCCGTTAAAGCGGTTCCATCCTCTTTCCCCAATTTGACTACTGTGCACTTTTCAACTCTCGTCCTCGAGTGGACTATGGGCCTTGATAAGTGGTAATACATATTTTATGAAAAATATATATATATATATATATATATATATATATATAACAAAATAGGTTGGAGTTGCTGAATAACTCATCCTCCTGTTAAAGCGGTTCCATCCTCTTTCCCAAATTTGACTACTGTGGACTTTTTAACTCTCATCCTCGAGTGGCCTATGGGCCTTGATAAGTGGTAATACATATTTTTTTATAAATATATATATATATATACCAAAACAGGTGTGAGTCGCTGAATAATTCATCCTTCTATTAAAGCGATTAAATCCTCTTTCCCAAATTTGACTACTGTGCACTTTTAAACTCTCATCCTCGTGTGGCCTATGGGCCTTGATAAGTGGTAATATATAGTTTGTACAAAATATATATATATATATATATATATATATATATATAACAAAATAGGTTGGAGTCGCTGAATCACTCATCCTCCCGTTAAAGCGGTTCCATCCTCTTTCCCGAATTTGACTAATGTGCACTTTTCAACTCTTATCCTCGAGTAGCCTATGGGCCTTGATAAGTGGTAATATATTTTTGTTATAAATATATATATATATATATATATATATATATAAAAAATAGGTTGGAGTCGCTGAATAACTCATCCTCCCGTTAAAGCGGTTCCATCCTCTTTCCCGAATTTTACTACTATGCACTTTTCAACTCTCATCCTCGAGTGGCCTATTGTCCTTGATAAGTGGTAATATATATTTTTTAATAAAAGTATATATATATATATATATAAAAAAATAGGTTGGAGTTGCTGAATAACTCATCCTCCCGTTAAAGCGGTTCCATCCTCTTTACCGTATTTTTTATACAGTGCACTATTCAACTCTCATCCTCGAGTGGCCTATTGTCCTTGATAAGTGGTAATATATATTTTTTAATAAATATAGATATAAATATATATATAAAAAAACAGGTTGGAGTCGCTGAATAACTCATCCTCCCGTGAAAGCGGTTCCATCCTCTTTCCCGAATTTGACTACTGTGCACTTTTCAACTCTAATCCTCGAGTGTCCTATGGGCCTTGATAAGTAGTAATATATATTTTTTACAAAAATATATACATACATATATATAACAAAATAGGTTGGAGTCACTGAATAATTCATCCTCCTCTTAAAGCGGTTCCATCATCTTTGCCGAATTTGACTACTGTGCACTTTTAAACTCTCATCCTCGTGTGGCCTATGGGCCTTGATAAGTGGTAATATATATTTAAAAATAAATATAGATATAAATATATATATACCAAAATAGGTTGGAGTCGCTGAATAACTCATCCTCCCGTTAAAGCGGTTCCATCCTCTTTCCCAGATTTGACTGCTGTGCACTTTTCAACTCTAATCCTCGAGTGTCCTATGGGCCTTGATAAGTAGTAATATATATTTTTTACAAAAATATATACATACATATATGTAACAAAATAGGTTGGAGTCACTGAATAATTCATCCTCCTCTTAAAGCGGTTCCGTCATCTTTGCCGAATTTGACTACTGTGCACTTTTAAACTTTCATCCTCGAGTGGCCTATAGGCCTTGATAAGTGGTAATAGTTTGTACAATAGTTTGTACAATATATATATCTATATATATATATTACAAAATAGGTAAGAGAGAGAGAAGAGGGTGAGAGAGAGAGAAGAGAAAGAGGTAGAGAGAGAAGAGGGTGAGAGAGAGCAGAGAAGAGGGTGAGAGAGAGCAGAGAAAGAGGGTGAGAGAGAAAGAGGGTGAGAGAAGTGAAAGAGGTAGAGAGAGAAGAGGGTAAGAGAGAAAGAGGGTGAGAGAGAGAAGAGGGTGAGAGAGAGAGAGGTAGTGAGAGAGAGAGATAAGAGAAAGAGGTAGAGAGAGAGAGAAGAGGGTAAGACAGAGAGAGAGAGGGGTAGTGAGAGAGAGAGATAAGAGAAAGAGGTAGAGAGAGAGAGAGAAGAGGGTGAGGGAGAAAGAAGAGGGTGAGAGAGAGAGAGAAGAGGGTGAGGGAGAAAGAAGAGGGTGAGAGAGAGCAGAGGGAGAGAGAGAGAAGAGAAATAGGTAGAGAGAGAGAGATGAAGGTGAGAGAGAGCAGGGAAAGAGGGTGATAGAGAAGAGAAAGAGGTAGAGAGAGAGAGAGAGAAGGGTGAGAGAGAGCAGAAAAAGAGGGTGAGAGAGAGAGAAAGAGGGTCAGAGAGAGAGAGAAGAGAAAAAGGTGTACACAGAGAGTGAGAGAGAGAAGAGGGTAAGAGAGAGAGAGAGAAGAGGTTGAGAGAGAGAGAGAGATAAGAGAAAGAGGTAGAGAGAGAGAAGCGGGTGAGAGAGAGAAGAGGGTGCGAGAGAGAAGAGAAAGAGGTAGAGAGAGAGAAGCGGGTGAGAGAGAGAGAAGAGGGTGCGAGAGAGAAGAGAAAAAGGTAGAGAGAGAGAAGAGGGTGAGAGAGAGAGAGGTAGTGAGAGAGAGAGATAAGAGAAAGAGGTAGAGAGAGAGAGAAGAGGGTAAGACAGAGAGAGAGAGGGGTAGTGAGAGAGAGAGATAAGAGAAAGAGGTAGAGAGAGAGAGAGAAGAGGGTGAGGGAGAAAGAAGAGGGTGAGAGAGAGAGAGAAGAGGGTGAGGGAGAAAGAAGAGGGTGAGAGAGAGCAGAGGGAGAGAGAGAGAAGAGAAATAGGTAGAGAGAGAGAGATGAAGGTGAGAGAGAGCAGGGAAAGAGGGTGATAGAGAAGAGAAAGAGGTAGAGAGAGAGAGAGAGAAGGGTGAGAGAGAGCAGAAAAAGAGGGTGAGAGAGAGAGAAAGAGGGTCAGAGAGAGAGAGAAGAGAAAAAGGTGTACACAGAGAGTGAGAGAGAGAAGAGGGTAAGAGAGAGAGAGAGAAGAGGTTGAGAGAGAGAGAGAGATAAGAGAAAGAGGTAGAGAGAGAGAAGCGGGTGAGAGAGAGAAGAGGGTGCGAGAGAGAAGAGAAAGAGGTAGAGAGAGAGAAGCGGGTGAGAGAGAGAGAAGAGGGTGCGAGAGAGAAGAGAAAAAGGTAGAGAGAGAGAAGAGGGTGAGAGAGAGAGAAAGAGGATGAGAGAGAGAAGAGAAAGAGAGAGAGAAGAGGGTGATAGAGAAAGAGAGTGAGAGAGAGAAGAGAAAGAGAGAGAGAGAGAGAGAAAGAGGGTGAGAGAAGAGGGTAAATGTGCATCTTTTTTTATAGTAGGTAATGCTTGGGAGACTGTGCACATTGCCTCCTCCCCCCTCCCCCCTATAAACGCGGTTCCATTCATAAGAAAACAAACTCGTATAAAAGTAATTTTCGTGTATTTAAGCGGCCTTATACTGATAGCCACCCCTCCCCCTTCCAGTTTAACAGAGTTAGGAGGTAAAAACAAAATGGCTAAAGCCTTGTTTACATGGTAAACTATAGCAAAGAGCATAGTCATCTTTCTTCGCCGGTAAAAAACTTCAAGCAAAAATAAAAACATTTTCCCTACGTCAATTTTTATGTAATTTTGGGATTCTTCTTTTTGAAGTGCGATAAATCCGTTGGTAATAACGGTTCGACTCTTAAACTAATATTTAACTGTGTTATAGTATCAATGATACTCCTCGCAGGCAGCTTTAATGTACGTCAGAGGCTCAGCGTAGCCGACATTTTACTGAGCTGACGTCACGTCACGTGACAGCTAATGAATAATGTTAAAATGACAGGTTTTTTGGGGGGCCCCCCTGGGAGAAAAATGATCAGTTAACCCCCTTCTAGTTGTCCGTTTGACGTGAAATTTCGATATTTGTCATCCGGGTGATCAAGGTGCAATATGCTACCTAATTTGTCAACTTTGGTTGTGTCTGTCAAAAGTTTTAGCGTTACAAACAAACATACATACATACATACATACACACCGATTTTTGCCTTTTATATATATAGAAGAAGATTTTACTTTATATTTTATACGGCAAAGGGAAATAATAAGTGTTGCCAATTTGGGAGCTTTCCCGCTAGATCTGGAGATTCCGTTTGTAATCTAGTGGGTAAAATCTTGATCAAGCAACTACTGTTTTTTTTTCTAGAAGATCTAGAGATATTTAAACTGCAATTTAAGATTTTAAAAAAAATAAAGAAAACCACTTGAAAATACTTCAAAACATATATTAAACACTGTGATAAATTAATCTCTCAATCTCTCTTTAAATCCTTCACGACCGAGACAATTTTTATTTTTGTTCCTTTTCTCCGCATTAAAAAACGATCCTGGTGTCTAACCGTGGCCTTCGTTATAAAGATGGCCGGCCAGCTGAAAAAATGACGTCATCGCCGAGGGCCCAACAAGCAAGATATGTGGAACTCTTAGACTGTCAATAATGAACAGTAATTTTTACAGACAGCGTTACAAAACTTCAAAATTGGATTGAAATAAAGAAAGAACACGATGATTTGATTTATACTGAAACTCATCTAATATTAATAATAAAAAAATAATAAAACACAAATTGTTTGTTTAAGTATTATAAGCAATTGAATATTTCGTTGTATTATAGATTTTAAAGATTAGAATGCGTTCTTTAATTACTTATAAATTACATTTTTAAAAAGTGAAGGAACACGATTTGATTTGTAGTAAACTTGAAGTTTATTTAATATAATTAAATGAAAATTATGCATGTAAGATTATGAATATTTGAAGCAGAACACAAGCAAAACATTTGAAATATTAAAATTAAACTATTTTTTTAATCAAATGAACAATATTTTTTAAATCAAAATGAACAATATTTTTTTAAATCAAAATGATTTTTTTTTAATCAAAAGGAATATTTTTTAATCAAAATGAACAATATTTTTTTTAAATCAAAATGAATATTTTTTAATCAAAATGAACCACAATATTTTTAAATGCAAATGAACCACAATATTTTTTCAAAATCAAAAAAAATATTTTTAATAAATTCATGAAATATTGCACAGTAAAAAAATTAACCTAAAGAAAAAATCATATTTCTTATTTAAGATTATTTCACCACATAACAAAAATAACATGCAAAATCATTTTTTTATATCCATATTTTCAGTTTGTTAAAATACGTGGGTTTGTATTACTGTACACATAGATTCGAAAAAGTTGTCAAAAAAACAAATATATAACAAATAAATGTTATCAAAGGCAAGATAAGTTACTTTTCTACCAAACTGAATATATTTTTCGTGTTTTTATTCAATGTAACATGTTTATTCAGCTCGAAAACTATACAGTGTTTACCGATGTATTGGAAAATTCAAGATGGCGTCTGACTCCCTCTTTAACACGGTAAGTTTGGGAAAAGGTATTATAAATAAAAAACTGGTTAAAATACTGTTAAAAACTCGTTCAATATATGTTACCGTGACATAGCTTGACATATATTTTTTTCTAGTTTTTTTTATTTATAACACCTTGTTTGACAACTTTTTCGAATCTATGTGTACAGTAATACAAACCCGAAATGAACGCGCGTTTTTTTTTTTTTTACGTGTATTCTGTGTTTACAAAACTTCTGTTTGTTGCGATTTTGCAAAATGCAAAGTCGCTCGCTTTTTCGGCTACTTAAGCTATTTTTTTGTAAAAATAATGTGTTTTTTTATGTAATTCAATATCTTAGGACTTTACTTTACTAATTATCTTTAAAATAGACCCAGAAAACTAATAAAGGATTTTTACAATGAATTTATTTAACTTCAAAATTTAGCTGAATTCGTTAGCTCGCTGTGAAAACAATTTTTATAACTTTTTTTTTTTTCACGTATACAAATATTTTTTACCTTTTGGAAATTAGCTTTAGTCTTTAATCTTTCAAATACAATCCAAAAGTAGTCAAAACCCTACAAAAAAAAAAAAAATGAAAAATCGGCTTTCAAATCTTTATTCGTCCATTTTTGTCCGTACCTAACATTCAGAAATGTAGCATTTATTGCCTTTCGTAACAATTATTTATTGACTATTTGTTTTTTTCCCCATTTTTTTTTTTTTTTTTTTTTTTGGTTAACCATTCTTACACTTGCTAAACATCTTATTTTTTTTACAAGTACTTTTAATCGGGGTGGAATGTCCAGATACTATGGATTAAAATACGATCTATGCACTCCCCTTAATTTAAAATTGTTTATTTATTTGGTAAAAGTGTAGAGTATCTTACAGTTGTAGTTGAATTTAATTATTTACCGACATATATACTATTTTCTTTTTAATTCAATCCTTTTAGTGTGTTCTACCAGGTTCGGCTCGGTCACAACCCTCAGATGTGGGACGACCTTCCACCAGCCTAGTCACTTCACCCTAACAACATTGAAATCCTAGGTGTATCAGAATTTTTGTAGGAACTTTTGACACCCCTAACACGAAACTGAATAAAATATTTTTAAAAAACTCATAATTTCTCTTTTAAAAGTGGGTTGTTTATTTTCTTTATGGATTATACTTCCAAAATAAACTATTAAAGTTGTATAAAATGTAATAGAAATATTATTTTTTTATTTAAAAAAAAAAAAAAAAGTAATGAAATTAATTGAATTTTACGAGCTCAGTATTTTTCAATTTGTAAACTTTAAAAATCTATCAAAATGTTTCTATTGATTCTATTTTTACGATATTTTCAGGATCAATGTGAAATTTTATGCACTTTCCAATAAACCGAATATAATATTTTAGACAAACGTTTTTTTTTTCAATTCACGCCCCCCCCCCGTTTTCAAATGTCTATTAAAAAGTAAATAATTAATTTATGTTGAATAGTTTTATATATCACAAATTGAAGATAAAAGATCAATAAATAATATATTCAAATTTAAACAAAAAAAGTAGGTTTTTTTTAGAAATTTACCTGTAAAGTCCGAAGTTTAAAACCTTGTTTTTTAAACCACGTTGTTTTTTGGGTTTTTTTTTAATGAAACCTTGGTCCTTGCTCCCTTAATTGAAAATAAAATAGGGTTTGAATTACATTTTTCGAGTAGTTATAAGCTTAGAAAGACAGGGGGTCGAATTAATTCACGCCTCCCATTTTGAAATGTCTATTAAAAAGTAAATAATTAATTTACTCACCAAAGTGTTATATATCACAAATTGAAGATAAAAGATTAATAAGTAATATATTCAAATTGAAAGCAAAAAAAGTAGCGTTTTTTTTAGAAATTTACCAGTAAAGTTCGAAGTTTAAAACCTTTTAAAAAAAAAAAACATGTTGTTTGTTTGTTTGTTTGTTTGTTTTTTTTTTATGAAACCTTGGTCCTTGCTCCTTTAATTGAAAAAAAATAAGGCTTGAATTACATTTTTCGAGGAGTTATAAGCTTGGAAAGACAGGGGGTGGAATTATTCAATATTTTACACGAAATTTCTGACACCCCTATTGAAATGCCTTTCATCAGTAGATTAGCCACCACGGGACTGTGTACAATGGTTGAATCAAGAAAGGCGTGTGAAGTTGGACATTGATAAAGTGTCTGCCAATTCCATGGATGATGAAGAATTCATGTGGCTACTCTTGGTCAAACTGGCATCTTCCTCCATAAAATCAAAGACTGGGGCGCTTTAGTGTCTGGAAGGATTTTTTATTTGTCGTTGATTTGTGCAGTCACCTACTGGATTTATTAGGCCATCTGACACAGTAGGGCAGGTCGATTTGAAACTTTTTTCAGAAAATTAATATGGCACTGGTGATGATAGTTGGGATTTGATGTGATAAGAACATATACCAAAAATTAGATTCCCATCTTGAACAGAAAATTGAGCATTTAATTTTTAAAATCATGTAGAAAAATGCTGAAAAATCCTTCATTTTCATAGCATTTTTCACAACACTGACTTTGAAATTTCACTATTTTTATAAAATATTCAATTAAAATTGATATATTTATATGAAATACATTGAAAGAAAAATAAATACATGAATTATAATTTTAATTATGAATCACAACTAGCAAAATATCTAAACTTTTACTGTATTGATTAAAAAAAATTGTAAAAAAAGCTAATTAGCAACTAAGTCTTTTAAATTTCACAATTCAAAAAGATATATGGAGATGTATTACACAATATAACAACTTGATACAAGTTAGAGAACCATGTATTTTAATTTTTTATTAGAGGCAATAATATAAATTTATAATAGAACTAAATTGTTCTGTATAATTTCCTTTTGAGGAAAATGAAGGTCAAATTTGCTGGCACGATGACTTTGTAATAATGTGTCTATGTCTTGCTTCCTGCTCATATACAACTTTTTGAGAAAAATCAATCAAATTTGACTAGTGTGTGGCTGCAAAATTGATAGCAGTAATCTTTTTCATTTTTTTTTTTTAATATTCACTATTTCTAGAAAAAAACAACACACACAAAAAACAATTATTTGAAAACACTTATTTTTTTAAATATTTTTGCGATGTATTATGAATAAAGCTAACTATTGTTTGGGTAAATTCAGAAAACTAATAAAATTTAATGGATAAATATTTATTTACCTAATCGACAAAATCATTTGAATGCCCTCTTCTCTCGCATTCAATTTCTGAGTTCGATATTATTATATTTTTCGAAAGTAGTGTAAAATCACTATATTTTGAACAGTTTAAGACAGTAATTTGGATTTTACTTAACTGTTTTGTTCTGAATCATATTAAAACATTTTTCTCTACCCTGCAACCTCTCTCCTACAGAAGAGACGTTGCGAGCCTATCTTTGTTTTATCGTTATTTCCATGGCAGGTGCTCGTCTGAACTCCAATCTCTGGCCCCCCCCTCGCCAATCTATCACGAAAAACACCCGTCTAGCTGAATCCACTGTGAAAAATTTCCCTCACTCTATATCTGTGCCTAAATCAAAACGCGGATTCCATGAACAAAGCTTCTTTCTTAGAACTGCACGCCTGCGGAACTCTGTTCCGTCTGCCTGCTTCCCACCGGACTACAACTTGGATGTGTTCAAGTCCAACGTTAACAAATTCCTAATGAACCTCCCCCTTAAGTAAACACTTCTTCAAATCTCCACACTAACGTAATGTACTTGCAATAACCCTTATCCCTGAGTGGCTTCCGGGCCTTGATAAGTGGTAATCACTGTGTAAAAAAAAATCATACTGTTGTTGGTTAAAAAAAAATATTGTCGGTTTTTATCTCAAACCAACTAACTGCATACACTTGGATGATAAATTTGACCAAAATGTTTAATTTATAATAGTGTTTTACGATAGACAATTCTAGTCCATAAACACATTAATCTTGTGGCTTATGTTAGCCATATTCCTTGATTCAAGAGCCCAATTTTCTAAGTTAACTTCTCCACAAGAAATGGCAACAACATACTCAAAAAGTAGCCTCTGATCTTCATACTTAAATTATTTGTTTCTTCTGCTGTCAGATAATGATGATCGGGAGGGACACTAATTTTTTAGAATTCTACTTGAGGCGAATCTTGATAATTATTAATACAAAGTTTCCCCCAAAGAACCAGTAAATGTTGTTAGGCTTTTAGTTGCTCCATCAATTAATTTAAAAATTGCTGTAAATGGCAGTTCTTCTAGTGGAACCTGAAAATTGGAAAATTTGCATGTTTAATAATAGAGCCAGATTACATAATAAATGCCAATATATTATTTTATTTTCCACAAAAAAGGAACATAATTGCAGGTGAATCTATAGAATTAATTTTACCTCCTTGTTAGGAGGACAAGTGCAGACTATGTGCCTTGTTTGATACTTTTCTGTCTTGCATTTTACTGCAAAGTCATCACATCTCAAGACAGAAAGTTTACAGCTACAAGAAAATATATCTGTCTGTCTAGCTATTCCTTCATTCTTTTCACTTTGATTGCTGCAAGAGATTTCCTGTCAATCTGTTTGGCTCTCTTATAGCAAAATATTTTGACCTTCTGTCCTATATAATATTGCCTTAACAAGGGCAATTGTGGATTGACTGCTTGCCGAATATTAATTATTTACTTGGTAATTAACTTAGAAATCTCACTATTTTTTAGTGGGGATAACTGTTTTCGAGGAACTAACTAAACTGGATGACTTGTCGTGAAGTTGGGGGTGCTGTTTCATCCAAATGACAAGGTGGACCAGCAAATTTTGTGAACCACGGGTTAAAACTGAACGTCGTGCTTTTACTGACATTCTAATCTGAAAATTAAAATAAATAAATGGATTATATATAACTGAAGAAAACTGTAATAGGCTATTTTCCAGTTTCATACATAACAAAATAAGTGCTAGTTATAAGAAATAATGAAACACTTTGTAGAGTTGAATTAGATGTATTGAAGAGAGAGGACCAAACCAAATCAGAGGCATAGTGGTGTTTAGTTTAGACATTTTCAGCAGATTTTAGCTCCTCTTTCGATAACATGAATTTATCCATAAAGAGATTCATTCTTGCTGTAGCTGTACCATTTTAAACGAGTGTTTAGTGTTTAGAGTTTGAAAACCCAGTGCTTGTGTATCTTTGTTACTATGCTATTTTTAATAGTATTTTCAAGTTAAATTTAATTTTTATGGAATTTTTGTTTATTAAATTTTTAGGTGAAAGTGCAGAATAGTTACAATACACCCTCCTTCCAATATTAAGAATGGCTTTCTAAATAACAAAGTTATTTTAGCACAATAACATAGATGCACAAATAACGAAAATCCTTTAAAGGAGTTTCCTTATTTACTCGTATTAATCTTTGTGGATTATCTGATTTTAAAACTATAATTTTAGAAGAAAAACACTGCTTAAAAACAACTACTCCCTAAAAATAAAAGAAATTAAAATTTGACACTAATTTTCTGCAAAGTATTTTTTATTAAGAAGAAAAACTTGGAAATTTACGTGGTTATGTTTCGTAAAGAATGTGTAGAATAAAATTGTATGGACTATTTTTTTTTAATATAAAACTGGAGTATTACCATATTTTAATAAAAATTTCAAATAGAATATGATGTGAAATATTAGGTTGGTGCAAAAACAATGTTTTTGACGTTCATTTGAACGTCAAAAAATGCCATTATTTTGGCACTAACCTGATAGAAAAACAAATTAAATAAGATAAAACAAATATGTTTAGATTCACTGCAGACAATTGAAATATAATAATATATATTTTAAACAAGTCTTTTTCGTTTTTCCTTTTGAAATAATTAAGCCTAAATCGTAATGTGTTCAAATTAAATAATAAACTAATAATTAAGTGTCAATATCAATAACGAGCGTGTTTTGTGACGGTGGAATCTAAAATGTTTCCACCCAAAAAAAGTTCCTGAAATGAAAACGCGAACTTTGGTCGTTTTTATTTAAAAAACATAATTTTATCTTTACACTTAATATTTATTTTATTAATTCATTATCCTCACTCGTTTTATTTAAAACTGTAGTTTAAAATATATTCTAAAAAATGATTCCATTTTCTTAACAGTACGGATTGTTTTAATGACGGGCGTTCTTGACAATTCACCGAAAAAACTTTTAATCGCTTCAATTTTTCAACTTTTAAAGTCATTTCCTCAAGCAAAGATAACGAGTTTGAGAAAAAATATTTTGTGTAGGTCTTTTTTATGTCAAACCCCAACTATCATCACCATTGCCTCACCGGCGTTCCAAAATCGACCTGCCCTACTGACACAAATGGTCCATGTTCCTCCCTGCCCTTACTATTGTCATGTTCTGCAGGGGGTTTGCAGGAAGTGATGAAACTTGCAGTTTATTAAAAATGCTGACCCATTTATAGGGTCAGAATTTTTCCTTACCAGACAGCTTAGTGCGATGTGTCTTACTTTCCTGCGGTAGTGGCGCGGTATGGGTTTCCACTCGTCTGTCCTTTGGTAGGTGAGTGATCAAATCAGGTTACTCGGGGACTTTTTCCTTAGGTTGGAAAGTCCGTATACATTATTTTCTGGACCTGATCTCAAGTTTGGGGCATCTTCTATAGGTTTGTGTGGGTTTCACTTTCGAATTAATTCATAGATCTATTTCTGCATTGCTTATGTGTTAAGACATATTTATCGCCAAGGGTTTCAATTTCGTATGCTACGGTGATTTGCCTCTCATCTCGGAACATCAGGGACGCACCTCTAAAATTCGTCCACTAAGATCATCTGCTGGAGTCTGCTATAATCTGAGTCCGCACCTTTAGCTAAACTCCACCTATTAAAATAAGTCTCCTTTTGACGGAAGAATTTGATATATGTCTGGCTTCCTTCCTTCTGATATGACACACCTTAGTGTATATGTCTCAGTTATTTCATTGTAACTTCCTTTCAGTGCTGTCTGTAGGAGGATTGACCACACTTCCTTGGGCCACTTCAAACTTCAGCTATCTTTTTGAAGTGCTGAATGTCCACGTCTGTTTGCCTCATGGAACACTGGTACGAGCCGGACATGTTTCGTGATGTCAAACTCCTCTTTCCTTTCCTTAAACACGGCTTCGTCAACTATAAAATTATCAATGGGGTGCTTTTTCACTATCCTAACTAATTGGGTTCTCCGCATGCCTGGCCTTGTCTAACTCGTAGTGTCTTGCTATTGATAGTATACTGTCTTTCCTCAATTTACATAGCTCCTCAAATGAAGGAAACTCTAGGAACGTTTGTACACCTGACATTTGAAACTATATAGTCTTTTTTATTTCACCCTGTTCTCATTCACCTAACGTGTCTTTGGAAAATATTTTCCGAATTGGGAGCCCCCAAATTTGTTACGCCTCGGAATATACTGGGAGTGGCATGAGACTGATAGATGTAACAAAGTATAAAATAAAAATTTAAAACCAATAGGAATGGAGAGAGAATGGGATACTTCTTGTCAGGATACATAGAGAGTGCACGTGGCCATGGAACACAGAAATAAGACAAATGCAGAAATTAAATTTTAGAACCTTTAATTATAGATAAAACTTATACTAGCTGAAAAAAGGTCAAGAAATAAAAAAAAACTGGAACATGCAAAGCAAAACAACAAAACGAACGAATTGAGCACAAAACATCGTCTGTATTAAACATAAGTAAATAAAATGTTTGCGATATCAGAGTCACTAGTCAGCATAGGGAGAGAGAGAAATATGGTAAAAGAAGTAGCTTACAATTCACTGCTATGTCATTTTATCATCTGCGGTTGTCGTAGCATTATTAAGCGTCCCTCCTGCATATTTTGTGGCTTTTTATTCTTCTCGGCCACAAACTTTCAGCTATGTATATTATACAACAAACATGTTTCAATCATGTTCTTGTGTAGTTATTCTGTCGCTGAGACCGATGCATTGTACACTTGACCTCGTCGCTAGTCTGCTCCCAACTGTACTGACATGCAGAAGTTAAAGTGTAATGTGAACCGACATCTTGCTGCCCAAATCCCTACATAGTACCCCAGTAGTTGTTGCCCCTGATAGTAGCCCTCTACACCAAAGTGGCAATGTGCCTTGTTTGGGGTGAAAATGTAATAAAAAAAATAAAAAAATTAACTAAGAACAAAAATCCTTTCAGTTTTATCAGCTGCCCATGTCTAAAGGAAGGGGAGAAGCTTCATCATGAGGGCGCACTTTTACTATTGTCTTGGTAGGAGAAGAGATAGTGTTCATTTTACTTGGGTTTTTACAAGCCTAGTTCTCTTGAGCTGGCCTATCCTCTCGCACCAGCCTGCCTATATCCCGTCACTCTCCCATATGCAAACTCCTTTGCTGACAACAGATAAAATGCAATATAAAAACAAAACAAAAAATTAATAAATACACGTAACATGTGCTTGGCTTTTAATTGTTCAATTAAAACTTTTACCGTTTTCTATAATTACATAACAAGAATGCTCTTTTAGAGATAGACGCCGTTTCTTTATTAGCTACTATCTGTTGTCTAAAAAATGTTTTTTCGTAAGATTTTTACTAGGCCATTTTCTACTACAAAAGACAAAATTTGTATATATTTTCTAAGAATATGTCAGTTTTAAACAATTATTGAGTTCCTCATATTGTGTTTTATTCTTGGCTTTCACTCTATTATAGCAAAAGTCATTTGGAATATGCGGGAGAATGTGGACTTCTCCATTATGGAGGTAAAGCATGATTACGTTGACACACCAGTTCTCGTCAGATCACCAAAGTTAAGCACCGTTGAGCCTGGTTAGTACCAGATGGGTGACCAGTTGATAATTCTAGGCGCTGTATGTGCTTTCTGCTAATCTCGGCATTATTTGCGGAGATTCTGAACCTCCATTTGCCACTGGTATTTAACAATGTCGACTCAGGAGAGGTGTGGTTGGTGATTGTGCAACTCTTGCCACAAAAATTTCATGCACAGGCACCCATACCATAACATACCTTACCATAGTCTGTCAATCACGAGTTCTTTCAGTTCTGTTTCCTGTTATATTGCCTTTTATGGCAATAGTTATTTGAAATAGTTCATGATTTTTTTCTTTTTTATTGTAATAAATCTTAGAATTCTCAATGCTGAGAACATATTTTGAAAGAATGTGGCTATTATTGTGTTTTTTTTTTCATATGTATCACTAAACTCAATTTATGAGAACAAGAATATTTACATACTGTGTAAGAATATGGCTTTTCCTTTTTTGTTTTATTTTACTTCAGTCGAAGTTCTCAGAAATCAAGGGGCCCACAATCTGGGGCTAACACTTGAAGTCTATATGAATACATAGATATTCGAATGTTCCATTAAAGTTCTTTATCTCTCAAGCACTGAGTTAGTCTCTTTTTTTTTTCATTTTTCTTAAACTTTTTTTTCTAGGGGGTGGGACATCCAACCAGATGTCTGACATTTACTCCTATTTTAGTGAGTCCAACCAAGAGATCTTTTCAGGATTCTAGCCGTCCCTTTCAGTGCAATCGTTTGTATTTCACTTGCACTTGGTTCACCGGGTATGCTTGCTATGTACTTTTAAATGTTCTTTTTCATAAGCCCAGTTGCTCCTATAATGACTGGTATAATTGAAACGTCTTTTAGTTTCCAATTTCGTTTCATATCATACATAAGTCCTTGATACTTTGTTATTCCCCCCCAGTATGAGTTCTCATATGAGTCACTAACGATGATTTTTCTGAACAAGAAAATCCACAGGCTTCACAAAAATGTTTTTTCTCTTTTTATTTTAATTTTACTTTTTGTTAGTTTGAAGAGATCAAGGGGCTCCCTCCTGAGAGTTCTCATGTCTTATTAACTTTGATTTTTCAGAAAAACAATATCAACACACTTCACAAAATGTGGCTTTCCCCCTTTTTTTTTAAGTTTTCTTCCTTCGACGATTGTAACGCTGGGTATGGGGCAGCCAAATCAGCTGCCAACATTGCCCTGCTTTTTATTGAAACCAACCGAGAGCCCTTTTTAGTATCCTCGTTGTGTGAGTTCTCATATGTGTCACTAAATATGATTTTTTTCAAACAAGAATATCCACACACTTTACAAGAATGTGGCTTTTCACTTTTTGGTTTTATTTTACTTCAGCCGAAGTTCTCAGAAATCAAGTGACCCACTACCTGGGGCTAACACTTGATTTCTATATGAGATACATAAATATTCGAATATTCTATTAAATTTCTTTATCTCTTAAACACTGATCCCAATTTGATTTTTCATATGTATCACTAAATCGTATTTTTCTGAACAGGAATATCCACAAACTTCACAATAATGTGGCTTTTCCCTTTTTTGATTTATTTAACTTCAGTAAGTTTTAAGAGACCAAGGGCTCCCTCTTGGAGCTAGCACTTGATTCTGTTATGATTTAAATTTATATCCGAAGGCTCTTTTAAGAATAGATGCTGTTCTCTTTGTGGCTGCTTTCTGTATTTAGTTACAGCTTGGTCTTCCAGGGATTCTAAGTATTTCTGAAGACTCTTTTTTATTAAGCCAGTTGCTCCTATCACAACCGGTATAATGTTTATTTATTTCAAAGACCATGTCATCTTTAGATAATTTTTTAGGTCCTGATATTTTGTTATCTTTTCCCGTTCAGCTCTATTAAGGCCAAAATCATTTGTTGAAAGAATAACCGCAGTTCTTTCGGGGTTGTTCCATATCTGGCTTGATGGGCTTGTCTTTTATGTATCTGCCTGCCTGTATGTCTTTGTAATAGAATACAGTCACTTTTCCGTTTGATATTATCGGTGGTGGTTCATGTTCCCAGATGTTCTATGATCTGTCACGTTGCATCTCTCCACAGATCTTCTAATCGAGGTATTTACATGCTTTGTTGTGGCGGACAGTGCAAAGACCATATGCCAATAAGATTGGGCATCCAGATATTAGGTGGCTTGAGTTCTCAATCGTTGACTGGCAAAAGCTGCATTGATCATTTGCTTGTAGGCCAGCCATTATTTAAGTCCATTTGTAAGTAAGCTCTGATCTTGACTGGCTACAATGCGTCTTCATTAAATGGAAGTCTCCGCTCTGGAGTCATTGAAGAGAAGCATCCCCATCTATAAATTACTGGTTAAGCTACCACAGGAACTTTCCGGCTCTTTTATGTTGTTCCAATCATTGTTTTCCTGTGTCTATCTCGATTTCCGTGTATTTCTTTTCTTTTTTTTTTTTTTTTTGCAATCTGTGTTGCTGGTTCATCATATACCTCGGCAGTATTTTCCAGTATAACACCCCCAAAGTTTTCAGCAAGCTTTGTGATTAAGGTTTGTTGGGGTAGACGTTCATGGTGGTTCCTCACTATTTCTATTGTCATATCTGTTGAGCTTTTGATATACTGCCCCATGGTAGCTCGATATTCATGGTTTATTTCAGTAAGACCAAGGGCACCTCATTTCATGATAGGTATATCCTGTCCATACATTGGTTTCAGTATATTATTTCATGTAAGGTTAGGAGTGTCCGGGTTTTGCATCTATTGGTATTGCATTTAGGTTAGTCAATAATACTAATACGCAACCCATATGAGATGACAGGGATTGTAATCTGATTTATCGCAGTTATTTTGTTTTGGGGGCTTAATTCAGAGTTGAGTATCTTTTTAAAGTTGTACCATGTATTCTTGCTCCCCTTTATGCCTTTTTCTCATGGTCCACAGTTATATTTTCCTCTATACCAAAGTATTTGTATGTAGCATTCTCACCTATATCTTCAATAAAGCCATTGTTGAACTGAAGATGGTCAAATGTTGTCTCTGTATATCCGAGGGCTCTTTTAAGAATAGATGCTGTTTCCTTTATAGTTGCTATATGTATTTTGTTGGAGGCATTAAACTGAAGATGTTCCGATGCTGTCTTCTTTCACTTTTTATTGTCCATTTAGCACATTGGCCAAATCCAAACTCGATGTAGACTTTCCCTGTGAAAGATTTCTATCAGGGAGATAGGGTGTTTTCTGTCTCTGCATAGATTTTGAGATCGTTTATAAAGAGCATTCATAATGGTTTACTCTTATTTTTTTCTGCCTCTTCTAAGATTTTTTCCAGCAGCACCTTTTTAAGGAGTTGCGTAATGGCTAAATTGTAAGGCAGAAAAGCAATGATGACAGGCTATCTCCTTGGAAGAAAGCTCGCTGTCCTTATGCTCTCATGGACAGTATACATCTCAAAATATTGCAGAATCTGAGAGACACACTGTCAAATGCTCTTTTGTGGTCGATCCAGGCTATTGATAAGTTTCTTTGGTGGTTTTTGCAGTCCTCAAGAAGTGTTTTATTTAGGAGTTGATCTCGTGTACCAAGTGTATTTCTAGTACACCCCTTTTGCTCTTTCTCAAGGTAATAACCATCGGTCAGGTGTTGGTAGAGAGGGCCTGTGCATATTCTTGTCAGCCCCTTGTATGTGGTTGAGTGGCAACAGATAGGCCTGTATTTATTGGGCAAATAAGTTACTTGGCTACTGGGTATCAGAGTCGTTTTGCCAATAATTAGCCATTTTATTGAGTCTTCCTCACAAGAGACAACTCTATTAAATGCCTGGGCTAGTGATCATGAAGTGTCGTGAGCTTTTTCAGACAGAAATTTTTTATCTTTTCAATTTCTGGGTTTTTAAAGTTGCTGAAATGTTTGATCTTTTGAAGGGAATACTCTGTTTTAAGTTTATTCCCTTTTTTAAATATTTTTCCTGGGCTTTTATCTATATATATAAAAGCGAAAATGTGTGTATGTATGTTTGTATGTGTGTTTGTGTGTCCGCTAAAAACTTTCGACAGACACGACGAAAATTCACAAACTCGGTATCATATTGAAGCTCCATCCTTCGCTCGAAAAAGATCGAAAAATTAGCCAAAAGCGCTCATTTTTTTCACCCCGAAATCGACAATTTTCGACAGGGGGGGGGTCAACAAAAATGGTCCTCTAGTAACGAAGACCGGTTCTACGCATGCGTGAGATGACGTCATGACCTGATTTACTTTAAATAGTTGAAAAACTAACTAAATTTAATCTACGTCACGTTAGGTCAGTTGGTTAGCACATTGGTTCATTATCTAAATGTTTTGGGTTCGAATCGTGGTGTAAGACGTCTTCTTTTTTTTCAATTTTTTTATTTAAATATTGGACCGGTGTTATTTAAGGCATTTTTCACAATGTTCGTTTTTCTGTGTTTTTTTTTTACTTCGCTTATCCACTCCCCCCGACCACATACCCAAAAACACCTGGGTACCCACCGATTTTTTAAATTTTAATATCGGAAAAGGCTTATTTTACCCATTTTTCACGTGTTTGTTTTTCTGTTTTTTTTGTTTTGTTTTTTCGATTTTCACATTTAACATCATTCATTTGCCTTAAGTTAGTTTTTTTTGTTTCTTTTTCGATTTTTTGATTACACCCCCCCCCCCGCTTAACTTTTAACATTGTTTTCTTTTTTTACTTCTCTTATAACAATGCTTATGTCGTCGTCATCGTAACGCTCGACAACTTCCGTGTGGACTCCTGTCAATTTGGTTCTTACTTTAATAAATTCAAACATCTTTCAGTAACTCATTCTGGCTGGCTGATTTTATTTTCAAACTTCGCCTCAGGGCTTCAAGTTCAATCCTACCAACTTTTAACCCCCCCCCCCGGTTTCTTTTTTATTTAACACCACACACACCTCCAAACACCCGGACAACGCCGGGTACCCCTGCTAGTATAACAGAAAACGTTAATTTGTTCTCCCTGTTTGTGTAAATTTCCTTGTGCCTCTTTGACCAAAGTTAACCTTTGCCTCATCAAGAGCCTTTAATTCTATCACATCTTTGATGAGATAGAATTAAAGTTATTCTTCTGTGAAACGATCGAAACAAAGTTTTTGATTGTTGTCCCTGATACTTTTCTTTGGGTAATCGAGAAGATCTTGCCATTTGTGTTATTCAGTGATCATATACTTCGGCAGTATTCTTTAGTGTGGCACCTCTAAATTTTTAACAAGCTTTGTGATTGAGGTTTTTGGGGCAAGTATTTATAGTGATCTCTCACTTTTTTATTATCATATCTGTTGAACCCTTTATGTACTGCCCCATGCTTACTATGGTGGCTCAGTATGCATGGTTTATTTCAGTGATGCCAAGGCTACCTTTTTACATGGTAAGTATATTTGGGTTATGCATTTGTTTCGGTACATTATTTCATGTAATGGTAGTAATTTCCATCTTTTAGTATCTAACCTATTGATATTAGATCTCACTTTTATCATTTTACTTTGGTGTTTTATGACATTAAGGGACTCCATCCTAGTTCTAACACTTGATTTCATTGAGATTAGGATTTATATCTAAGGGCTCTTGTTATAATACTTGCTGTTCCCTTTATGGCTGCTATATGTATTTTGTTACAGTTCAGCTCAAGAGATTATGCGTTCTCATATGCTTTACTAAATTTGATTTTTGAGAACTAGAATATCCACACACTCCACAAGAATGTGGCTTTTCTCCAGTGTGAGTTCTTAGATGTTTAACTAACGCTGATTTTACAGAACAAGAATATCCACAAACTGCACAAGAATGAGGCTTTTCCCCAGTGTGAGTTCTTATATGTTTAACTAAATCTGATTTTACAGAACAAGAATACCCACAAACTTCACAAGAATGAGGCTTTTCCCCAGTGTGAGTTCTCACATGTTGCACTAACCTTGATTTTTCAGAACAAGAATATCCACAAAATTCACAAGAATGAGGTTTTTCGCCAGTGTGAGTTTTCATATGTGTCAATAACGTTGATTTTTGAGAATAAGAATAACCACATACTTCACAAGAATGAGGCTTCTCTCCAGTGTGAGTTTTCGTATGTGTCACTAATCTTGACTTTTGAGAACAAGAATAATCACACATTTCACAAGAATGTGGCTTTTCACCAGTGTGAGTTCTTAGATGTTTTACTAATGCTGATTTTTCAGAACATGCATATCCACAGACTTCACAAAAATGAGGCTTTTCTCCAGTATGAGTTCTTATATGTTTTACTAAATCTGATTTTTTAGAACAAGAATATCTACACATTTCACAAGAATGTGGCTTTTCCCCAGTGTGAGTTCTCATGTGTTTCACTAATGTTGATTTTTCTGAACAAGAATATCCACATACTTCACAAGTATGTGGCTTTTCTCCAGTGTGAGTTCTTATATGCATCAGTAAATTTGACTTTCGTGAACAAGAATATCCACAAACTTCACAAGAATGTGGCTTTTCCCCAGTGTGAGTTCTCATATGTATTACTAACGTTGATTTTTGAGAACAAGAATAACCACATATTTCACAAAAATGTGGCTTTTCTCCAGTGTGAGTTCGCATATGCTTCACTAAGTTTGATTTTTGAGAACAAGAATAACCACAAACTTCACAAGAATGTGGCTTTTCGCCAGTATGAGTTCTCATGTGTTTCACTAACGTTGACTTTTTAGAACAAGTATATTTACACTCATCGCAAGAATGGGGGTTTTCTACAATGTTAGTTCTCATATGCCTCGCTGACGTTGATTTTTGAGAACTAGAATATCCACACACTTCAAAAAAATTTGTCTTTTCCACACTTTGTACCTGCATTTTTACAATTGATCTGGAAACAGAATTGATTTGAAAACAGAAACGCTACTTTTCAAGTGTAAAGCATTTATCTGGTGTTTATTCATTAAGTGATATTTTTTACTGGTTTCTTGTCCTTTAAAAAATATTATCTTTTCAAAAGTCACATACCCTTTTGCAATTTGTGATTCAATCTTTTGAACATTAAACACACGTATTACAAAATTTACTCTGATCTTCGATATTGCACAAAAGTATAAAAATCTTCCCACAAATTGTTTTCCCTTACTTTTTTAATCTTTTAAGAAAACGATGATCCATTTACATTCACTAAGTAGGTTCAAGCAGGAACATCTGTAAAAAAATGAAATTCAATATTTTTAATAGTGGCATTGACTTAGTATTTTGTTTGTTTAGTGTTATTAATATTATTGAATTGAACTCATAACCTCTAGATAAGTTATATTAAAAAGTCATATGAGAGACACTAGAAAAATTAGCAAATATTTTTTAACTTAACACAGAACCAGTTGATACAGGTGTTTCTCAGTATATACTCTAGATAATAATTCTCTGAAGTTAAAACGTGTGCCGCTTATACATACATATACATACAAGTCTTAATATTAGTCATTTTATAATAACAGAAAAGTTCCATAGGTTCATCAAAAAAATTTTTCACTACATACAATTGTTTCTTCCCTCCTCAATCATGCTATCCATTCACGTGTAATCAACTTTTTCTTCACCATATTCTCTCTGCTTCAATTTTTGCTATCAAGTAAGATCTTTGAGTTACTTGCAGTTTCATCAAATACTTTTGTATGCAAAATCCGATCCCGCATTTTGCTTAATCCTACACTCTGATGAGAAAGAAAAGTATTTCTTCGAAACCCCGCGGATTAATGACTATCCACTTATTCAGTGTTTCCTTTTCAAATTAAATATGTGTTTAACTCTTGTTCAAAGTGTTTTTTAACATATTTTTTACTAGTTACTCTTATATATATATATATATATATATATATATATATATATATATATAGTCAGACTTTTCATCTAGAAAACAACTTTAGGTTAAGGCTCCTAAAATGTAAACGAGAATTGCCTGCAAGGGATCGTGGCATAATGGATAGAGTATTTGGTAACATTTAGTTATAAATTTACACCTATTGAAAGGTTGAAGTCTCAGTGTGGGAGACATTCAAAATTATAATAAGAGTAAAAATATATATATATAAAATTTTAAAAAATATATCTACAATTTCTTAAAAGAGATTAATTTCATTGCCCAAAATGTTATTACTTTGGTTTGCAAAACTGTTATAATGTTCAATGGATGAATATGTGAATTTATAAAAATAAATATTGACATATTCTTAAAAGGGGTTACTTTAGTGTCCAAAAAATCTTTTATTTGGTTGGAAAAACTACTTTAATGTTCTTGACGTTTTAGTTTTTTAAACTATATTTTTGTGTTTTCCGCTCATATATTACTCAATTTGTCAATCCTATTCTTTAAATCTACAGTTTGTTTGAAAAATAGATCCCTTTACCCCAATGTATGTGAATATTAAACCAAAGACACCTTCAATTTGCCATAGACAAAAACTACTGGAATATTCTATATTTTTTACTTTTTATTTAATTATATATTTTCATTTTTTATATTCCTCAATTTTTTAATTCTACAGTTAGTTTGACCATATACCCACAATTCATTTGAATATTATATATATAATGTTACAATATTTTTGCACTACAATGGGATATGATCCCACACAGTCAGGAGATTCTATTTATAAACGATGCTGCTAGGAACTGACGAATCAAATTAATTCACGTTCTGCCAGAAACCAATCAGAAACCAGAATTGCTCCATAAATATTAAACTTTTCTGTAGCAATTTCGCATATGCTATCTTTGTGTCAACACATGAAGAATCTTTTGCTTTGTGGATTCCAACTCAAGAACTGTCTACTGCGAACCAGTCACCTCCCAGGACTTGTGTAGAAAAACGAACCATCAGAAATTATTCTGAAACTAAACATGGCTTACACTTCTAGATATATTTGTAGCTAAAGAAATATATATATATATCTATATATATATATATATATATATATATATATATATATATATATATAAAAATCATTTTTTTAATAACACAAAATTTCCATAGGTTCATCAAAAAGTTTTTACGGTATACAATTGTTTCTGCTTTTCTCAAGTAAACACATTTACATATCAATAGACGAGTATGTAAAATTATAGAATAAATATAGAGAACATTTTCTTAAAAAGAGAAGACCCTTCTTTACCTTATATGTGCTGCCGTGTTGCACTAGCTTACATACATTTGCCATCTATCAGTGGGGTTACTATCTTTAAGAGTATATCTGAGAAAATTGACCACATCCTGTCTGCTCATCCTTCGGCTAACATTCACATTTGCGGTGACTTGAATGTCTATAATTTGGAATGGCTGCCCCCACTCAAATAAGACCGATGACGAGGGGAGGTTCTGTCATGATTTTGCCATTGCCTATGACCTCACTCAGATTATTCACGAACCCACCCGTGTGCCCGATACTACCAGTCAGTATGCAAGCCTTCTAGACATTTTCCTCTTCCTCACAACTTCCCCTGAGCTAGGTTCATATTCCGTTCTATCTCCTCTGGGATCCTTCGACCAGTCCGTTGTCACAGTTAAGATAAAAATGAAAGTAATAAGTCTTCAGACGTACCTCTCCACCGTACTGTATATCGATACTCTATGGCTGACTGGGATAGCTTCTGTACATTCATATCTGATCTACCTCTGCATTCCATGGTTAAAAAGGATGTATCCTCTATGGTATCAGACCTGACTGAATGGTTAATTGTAGGCATAGACCGATTCATACCATCTAAAAAATTCCAACAAAAACCTAATAGCCAGCTATGGTTCTCCCCAGAATGTGCTACTGCCATCGCGCACAGAAATCACTTTTTCCATAGCTACCAACGTAATAGATGTACTAGGACTAAAGCTGCTTTCAGGGCTGCGAGCAACCAGTGTAAAAGAGTAATAAAAAATGCAAGATAGCTATATGCAAACAGGATCCTGAACAGAAGTGTGCGTTCTATCCCAAGCATCATCAATGGACTTGAGGTCATCTTGTCAGCATCAGACAAGGCCAAACTATTTGCAAAGAACTTTGCAGTTAATTCTACCCTATATGACAAAGGCCAACAATTCCCTGCATTTCTTCATATAACAGACAACACGCTATGCAACATACAAATATCTTTGCATGAGGTCGCCAAGCTAATCAAGAACCTTGATTCCAGTAAAGCAACTGGCCCTGACGGCATTCCAGTTATAGTGCTGAAAAAGCTCCAACCACAATTTGCCCCCATACTTACAAAACTGTTTAAGCGTTGCCTTAAAGAGAAGTGCTTTCCAACACCCTGAAAAACCTCATCAGTATGCCTTGTATTTAAGAATTAATGTGAAAAGTCATCTCCCTTTCAATACAGACCAATAAGTCTCCTGTGTGTCATGAGTAAGTTGTTGGAATCCATATTAAATAAAGAAGTAATCAACCACCTCAGCAGAAACAACCTTCTTAGTGACATGCAATATGGTTTCCGTTCTGCTAGATATACAGCAAATGTGCTAACGGTTATATCACATAGAATTAGTGAATCTTGACAAAGGTTTCCTTTCTAGGGCAATTGCTCTTGACATATCGAAGGCCTTCAATAAGGTATGGCATATAGGCCTACTTCACAAGATTTCCAGCTATGGAATCACTGGTAATGTTTTCTCATTCATTAAATCATTTCTCTACGATAGGTTCATAAGAGTAGTGGCTGATGTGCAGAAATCAGAGGCCCACAGTATTAATGCTGGAGTCCCTCAGGGGTCCATCCTGAGCCCAACTGTTTTCCTGATCTTCATCAATGATCTCCCAAAACACATAATTAAATCATTCGTTGACATCTATGCTGATGACACGACCATCTATGGCAACACATTAAAGGCCATAAATGACAAAGTTCTCTCTAATTCTCTCTCTTCTGATCTTGCGCACATGGTACAGTGAGGGAAGAGGTGGCTGGTTACTTTTAATGCATCCAAAACCAAGCTTCTATCTCTACATCATCAACGCTCTGATACCCATCTGGCATCAATTGAAATGGATGGCTCTCGTCTTGAGTAGGCTCCATGTTTTGACAAGCTTTTGGGTTTGACCTTTACTCCTGATCTGAAATGGAACACGTACATCAGGTCTGTCGCCAAGGACGCTGGGAAAATGGTAGGATCCTTCTACCGTTCCAGAAGATATCTCACTGCTGATGCAATTCTCTCTCTGTATAAAAGCCAAGTACGTCCAAGGACGGAGTACTGCTGCCACATCTGGGCAGGAGCTGCTAGAAACAGCCTATCCTGCCTTGACAGAGTACAAAATAGACTTCGTAGCTTAGTGGGTGATGCCCTTTTCTCTTCCCTGCAGCCTCTTTCCCACAGAAGAGACGTTGCGAGCCTGTCTTTGTTTTATCGTTATTTCCATGGAAAAGGCTCGTCTGAGCTCTAATCTCTCGTCCACCTTCACCAATCTTTCACAAGAAACACCCATCTGGCTAAAACTACTGTCAATAATTTTCCCCACTCTTTATCTGTGCCTAAATCCAAATGTAGATTCCATGAGCAGAGCTTCTTTCTCAGAAGTGCACGACTGTGGAACTCTCTTCTGTTTGCCTGTTTCCCACCTGACTACAACTTGGACGTCTTCAAGTCCAACATAAACAAATTCCTGACAAACCGCCCTCTTAAGTAAGACACTCTATCAAATCTCCAATACTAATGATTACTACAATAGCATCTCATTGATCACTGTACACACAATAACCCTTCTCCCTGAGTGGCCTCCGGGCCTTGATAAGTGGTGACCTCCATGTAAAAAAAGAAAAAAGGAAAATATAATGTCATTTTAATCTTAAAATAAATGGCAAGCAAAACTGTGTGGTGGAATAGACACTTGACAGGAAGGAAATTATTTTTAAAACTGAAACTCCTTATGACGATAAGGCACAGCAGCTTGTATTGCTGCTGTGGTAGAAAGATAAATGCCCACTAAACATTTGCGGTGCTCACTATCCTCGGTTATAGAGATGGTGAATGTAAATAGCAACAATCGAAACTTTTCTGAGAAAATACAGACAAAGAATTAAATTTCCTAAAGTTGAAACATTAGAGATGACGTGATGTAACAAGTTTTTGACAATAGTTTTGAGGATTTTGTTTGAGGTTAATGGCTATGTTACATTTAGATTTGGAGAGGGCAAATTTATTTTTTACTTATCTATTTTATTTTTTGTCATATTTCAAATAAAGAATCCTCCTACCAATCATGATAAAGTTAATACTTAGAAAACCATTCTTAATATAGGGAAGGGGGTCCTTGTCTACTAATGTGTACTTTTACTTAACTATTTAATAAACAAAAACAGCATTTTGAAGTATGGACCAAAAAAACGAAAAAGTGGTAGAAAAACAAAATATAACAAACACATGTTATCAAAAGCAAGACAAGTAACTCTTCTGACTACCTGGAAGAGTTTTGTTTTTAACTTATTTTGAAGCGTTTATTTACATTGAAAAAGTAATGCTGCCAAATATATTAGAACAAGACTGAACTAGTTAAATTGGGGAGTTCCAATAACCACTCAAAATAAAAAGTTAGAAAAAATGCGGGTATAAAACAACCCAATATATGTCACAGTGACTTGTAAATTGTTTGGTCAAAGTTCAGAATAGTTAACCACATGGGAGCTCTGCACCTCCCCCCCCCCCCAAATAAAAAACGTGAGTAAGCAAAAACATATATGACAACCTGCTCCTTTTGGCCCTGTCACAGACTTCATAGCCTAGTAAGGAATGCCCTTTTTCTCTTCCCTGCAACCTCTTTCTCATGGAAGAGACATTGCAAACATGTCTCTGTTTTATCATTATTTTCATGGCGCCTGAGCTCCAATCTATGAGCTCCCTCCCCAAACATTCACGAAAAACACTCACTTGGCTGTACACACTATCAATAATTTCCCCCACTCTTTATCTGCACTTAAACCTAAACATAGCTTCCATGAACAAAGCTTCTTTCTAAGAACTGCTCACCTGTGGAACATTCACCTGCTTTCCAACTGACAACAATATGGCTGCCTTCAAGTCCAATGTAAACACGTTCTTGATAAGCCATTCCCCTCAAGTAATCCAATTCACCAAATTTACACTTCTAACGATTACTATGATATTGTCCTTTTGATCACTGTACACTCTTTAACCCTTATGCTCGAGTGACCTCTGAACCTTGATAAGTGGTGATTTCTTTGTACAAAATAAAAAAGACTACATATCTTGTTGATTCCTTACTAGCCATGAAGTGAGTGCTCATTTTACATTAAATTTATATAAGAAAATGACCCCTTGGTCTAATATCTTAAATATTTATTATATCTTTTCCATTCTTTCTTTGCTGACAACTTTTAAAAGTCTGTTGAAACGTAATAGCCTCAAAAAGTAGATTTGGAATTTTTTAGGCGGTAATCTATGCTGGGCTTGATTATAAAGATTTAAGAATTTTTTTTTGGTTTTGCTAACCGGTGATGGCCAATAAATGGGTGTTCATTTTATATAAACTTTATAAAAGAAAGAGATCCCCATTCTAAAATGTAAAAAATTGGATAAAATACTAAAACATCAAAAATCTAGCGACATAATAGGTAGACAAAAAAGACTTAAAAATGTAAAAAAAAAAAAAATTAAATATCAAAAAGGCAGTTTTTATGCTTAGTTGTCTCACAATTTAACCAACTTCGAATTAGTTGGTGTAACGGATGAAGAACCGTCCCGGTGGGAGTAAAAACCAGTGTAAAGCAAAACAGTTCCACCATTAGATAATGATGGATTGCAAGTTTTAGTAAAAAAAAAATGTGGTGTATGTTTTACAATACACAGATTCGAAAAAGTGGTCAAAAAACAAAAATATAACAAATAAATGTTACCAAAGGCAAGATAAATTACTCTTCTACCTATCTGGAAAAGTTTTAATGGTTTTACTCACGTTAAAACCTGTAATCGGTTCGAAAATCATAGTGTTTATCAGTATATTTTAAAAAGAAAAATGGTGGCATGCTCGCTGTTGAACACCACAAGTCTGAGAAAATGAGTTCAAACGAACAAATTATACAAAATACTGTTAGAAACTCACCGAATATATGTCTGGCTATGTAACGGTAACATATATTAGCAAGTTTTTAACAGTATTTTGTATATTTTTTATTTAAACTCGTCTTCCCAAACTTAGCGTGTTCAACAGCGGGCATGCCGCCATTTGCATTTTTCAAATATATCGGGAAACACGTTTTTCGAGCCGAATAAACATGTTACATTCAATATAAACACTAAAAAATGATCCAGTTTAATAGTAAAGTAAATTATCTCCCTTTGATAACATTTATTTGTTACATATTTGTTTTTTGACAACTTTTTCGAATCTATGTGTACAGTAAGACAAACCCGAAATATGTAATAAGGTTACGGTATTGATCAAATTTTTATTTAGAAAATAGGTTTTATAAAAATAAGTAATAATAAAAAAAAAATGTTATTATTTAACAGTTGTTTTTTTTAGTTTTAAATTTTGTTTTAGTATTATAAAAAAAAATATTATGAAATATTTATTATTTAAAAAAATAGAAAAAAATGGTGTTTTTGTTATTGTCTCGTTTTTTTCAGTTTTTATTTTACAAAAATAGATAATATTTGATTATTTTTTTTGCATAAAATAAAATGTTTACAGTTTTTTCACTATTTAAAATTTTGTTTTTAGTTTATAAAAATATATTAAAAAAATCAATAAATATATTTTATTCTAATCATGCAAAACAATAATCAAATATTATTCATTTTTGTAGAATATATTTTCTACTCTCACTGGGACTGCTCTTCTATTATGTCACAAAAACGCCATTAAAAACGTGATATAAAAAATTGAATAATTTGACCTATTTTTCGAAGCTTATAACTACTTAAAAAATGTAATTGAAACCCTATGTTTTTTTTTCAATTAAAGGAGCAAAGACCAAATTTTATAAAAATAACATGTTTAATAACAAATTATGCAATATTTCTTTTTTAAATTGTTTTTTTTTTAAGATTTTTAAAAAATACAACAAATTTTACTTGCGTCGATAAAGTATATGTATGTATCAATTCCAAAAAATCACTTACCTATAAAAAATACTATTCAATGGGTACTTCCATTCTTCATTAAGAATTTATCCGTATTTATATTTCGTATTCCATGTCCTTTTTAAATAATATACTTTTTATGCTAGTATTAAAAAAATCTTGCGACTTCAGCTCGTAACAATTAGAAAACAGGGGAGATAACTGTCTCCCTTTCTTAGTGTTATTAACTATGGTGGCCTGTAAGCGACAGAATTAGTGTCTATTTCATTGCTGGCTGTAAACAAAAGTTAGTAGATATGGGCCACATTAGTTGAACAATAGTCCCATTTCACTTATCAGTTTTTGCCGATAAAAAAAAAAAACAGTCGACAAAATTTTCATTTTTTTTTATTCTCTTAAAGAAATACATGAGTTTTTGATTTAATATATTTTATTTCTTTTTTATGGAGTGAATTTTTTTTTAAATATCTAAAAAAAAAAATTGAATAAAATAGAAATAATTTTCGTAATTAAAAGAAACTTTCTGTGCAATATAGCAAGATTATAAGGTTTAAAAAAATCAACGTGGTGTAAAAAAAAAGGGTTTTAAACTTTAGACTTTACAGGTAAATTTGCAAATATGTGTACTTTTTCGCTTTAAATTAGCTTATTTTATTTACTGATCTTTTATCTTCAATTTGTGATATATAAATTTGAGGTGAGAAAATTAATTATTTTCATTTGAATAGACATTTCAAAATGGGGGGAGTGAATTTTTCAAAACAACCGGTTTATTGGAAAGAGCATAAAATTTCAGATTGAACCTGAAAATATCGTAAAAGTTGAACCAATAGAAAAATTTTGATAGATTTTTAAAGTGAAAAAAATTGAAAAACATTTAACTCGTAAAATTCAATCGATTTCATTGCGTAAACAAAATTGCTGCATGAACGCGTGCAGGCACTTTGTAAACACTGTTTTTTAAAAAATAATATTTCTATTATTTTTTAAACAACTTTAATAGTTTATTGTGGAAGTATATTCCATCGCAGTTTTGTGTTGAGGTTGTCAAAAATTCCCCCAAATTTCTGATACTGCTGTAAACTTTATTTGTACTTTTAAAAAACTTTCACATGGGTAAAAATAGACTTTATCGATCTTTTATAATATAATTTTTTTTTATTTATTTAACCAAAAGTTGTTTCTTTTTGTACATGTCTCATGTATTTTAATCAAGCATCGTAAAAAAGATATTCAATACCTGAGTGACAAATGGAAAAAAAAAGCATCTCGAAAAGAAAAGAAAAAAACTTTATTTATTTATTTATTATTGTAAATCTCATTTCCAAAAAAGGCGATTCGAAAAATCTTTATTAAAAAAAAAAACGGGGACGATTTTTGAGCATATATTTTGGTTAAATAAATTTTAAAATGTGTAATGAAATTCAAAAAACAGAAACAAAAAAAAAAATCTCTTCTATTTTATAAAAAAAAAAAAAAAAAAAAAAAAAAAAAAAACTAACAGTGACGTTTAACTTAAAAGTTTTAAGTTAAAACATTGCCGGGGACGATTTTTTCGCATACACCGCCATGTTCACAGTCTCGCAGAACAACATGGATGGCAAAGTAAAGCAAAGCCCAATATATTTTATTAGATTGCAATACAAATGAACGTTTTTCTTTTATGTTTCCGATTATTTTAAATGTGATTTAGGTACTTCTACAGTTTATCGCCGAAAATAGAAACGACATTTTTCGGGCACCTGTCGTTAAAATCAGAGGGAGAAATTAGGGTGCTACTGCAGAGAGTGATCCGCGCTATTTTGTAAATGGTATTTCCATGTTTAATTAAAATTTTATATGTTTTTTTTAATTCAATTGTAAGCTTAAAGTATAGAATAGGTACAAACCACCCTCCCCTCCCCATGGTAAGAATGGCTTTTTAAATAATAAAATTATTATTTCAGCACGGATCCGGATCACTCTCAGCATGGAGTACCAAAATTAGTATTTTAAATTATGACCGAATTCGGAAATAAATAACAAAAAAAAAAAAAATACAAAATTGTTTTATTAAAGTTATATTTTCTTACGCAGACTTTTCAGTAAATGTCTTTACAATTATATTTTGATGAATTTTTATACGATAAATGTTTTTGTTTTCAAATAATGCTCACCCAGTTTAAATAACTATGAATACGTCATTTTTATTTTCTGTTTTTAATAATAAAAAAAATATATACGTTTCATGAAAAACTTTTCCGTTTTCATTAATTAAATGGAAATCGGATATATGTTCTCTTTCATTTTATTTACTTTTTTTTTTTTTTTTTTTTTCATAGTTCTTTCCGGAAGTAATTAATAACTAGTTTAATTTTTTTTAATTATTTATTTACTACTTACTTCGGTCATATTTTAAAATACTGATTTCTCCCTCTGATTCTAATAACGGGTGCCCTCCAAAAACACGGCGTCTCCATTTTCGGCCAT
This sequence comes from Euprymna scolopes, assembly GCF_053919585.1. NCBI lineage: Eukaryota > Metazoa > Mollusca > Cephalopoda > Sepiida > Sepiolidae > Euprymna > Euprymna scolopes. The sequence continues at coordinate 131,733,564 of NC_136500.1, read as the reverse complement.
AAACTGTAAAAGTACCGTGATTTAATGGAATTCTTTTTGAAGTGTAAAAAAATAAAATAAAATAAAATAAAAATTTACCTTTCATTCCAGGAATTCAATGCGAACAAATAATTAAAAACAAACAATGATTTTGTTTCTTTTGTGTGAAAAACAGAAAATCTGCTTTGTTTGTTGATACAACTTTTGTTATGTATGTCCAAGTAATTAAGAAATAAAATATATGAAAATATAAAAGAATCAAAATTAAAAGATAAAAACACGATTTAAACGTGAAATTATTTAAAGAGAAAATCAACTTCTAAAAACAAGCAATGAATTTGTTATTGTAGAAGGTGTAATCATTATTTTGTTCCTCGTGTAAAAAATGTCCGTTCATTCGTGTTCGATCTGACAGGCTCAACGAAAGGAGAAACGATCATCTACATGCGATATTCGTTTTCAGCATACCTGAAACTAATAAAAGTAATTTTAAAAGGTGAGTGTTTAATTTGAATGTTTTTTTTAATTTATTTTATTTACCACAATTTTCTTTAAATGATAACTTTTATAGGTTTTTAACTAAGCTGTAGATGAAATTTTGCAGAGACAAGTAGTTATTGAGATATAAAAAAAAAAAAAAAAAAAAATGATCAATTCTTTGGACGGGGAGCAGTGGCGTGCCAGTCTCAGAAAAGTGGATTTTTGGTGGACCTGAACGAGATTTCTCACCCCCTAAAAATCCGCGTTTTTCACCTTTTTTCTAAGTTTTTTTTTTTTTTTTTTTTTCCGGCGATTATCATAAATTACAGACTTAAGTATGATGTTGTACAAAAATAAATTAAATGACTAAGAGGAAGGTGTTCTAATTATGTGACACATCGGTAAAGAAATGGACCGTAAGTCAGGGAGCAATGGAGTAGAACTTTATAATGAGAAAGTGAACCCCTTTCTTAAAATTCATTAATTTTTTTTTTTTTTTTTTTTTCAAAATTTTTTTCAGTAGATCTGTAATCTATAATAATCGTCAAAAAAAAAGTTTTAAAACAATTGTAAAACACGCATTTTTAGGGGGTGGGCACTCTCGTACAGGTTTTCCCCGCTAGGTGGCAGGGGTGAAAGAGAAGGGGGAGTCTCAGAAAAGTGCATTTTGTTTTCGCTAGATGGCAGTGTCGGTCATTGATAAGAAGATTTGTTTATGGCGCGCATAAAAAAGATGGCCGCCAAAGAATACAATGTATAATACAGTTTTTTATATCTCAATAACTATTTATTTGCGCAAAATTTCAATGCGATTTTCATATTCAGCATTCGAAAATCTATCTAAATCATCATTTAAAAAAAAAATTGTGGAGGTGGACCTAATGTAAAAATTGTCCAATTTGACAATTATATATTATACAGCAAATCTTTTGGTTTTCAATTGCATTACACGGACAGCGCCATTGTTAGGGGCTGATATCCCTAATTTCTTCAAGGCCAAACAACACGGAAAATAAATAACAAACAAGATAATTTGGTAAATTTTTACATTATCAGCCCCTAACAATGGCGCCGTCCATGTAATGCAACAGTGTCATATCTTTTTATGGTACTTGTGCATAATTTGAACCAGACGTAACACAGTGTCCGATCGGCTTTGCCTGGAACGTAACGACAACAGGCGAGTGTCGCTGAGCGCCGCCCATTGCCAAAAGTGTAACAAACACTTCACTTCACTTAGGTGTATCAGAATTTTGGGGGAATTTTTGACACCCCTAAACAAAACTGCGACTAAAATATGAAAAAAAAATCGTAATTTCTCTTTAAAAAGTGGGTTGTTTATTTTCTGTACAGAATATGCTTCCAAAATAAACTATTAAAGTTGTTTAAAAAATAGAAATATTTTTATTTAAAAAAAACAAAAAAAACAGTGTTTACAAAGTGCCGGTGCGCCTTCATACAGCCATTTTTTTATGTAATGAAATCAATTGAATTTTACGAGTTAATTTTTTCAATTTTTAAATTTAAAAATCTATCAAAATTTTTCTATTGGTTAATTTTTTACGCTATTTTCAAGGTCAATGTGAAATTTTATGCTCTTTCCAATAAAGTGAATGTAATATGTTAGACAAAGGTTTTTTTTGTTTAAATTCACCCCCCCCCTATTTTGAAATGTATATTAAAATTTTAATAATTAATTTATGTACCAAAGTTTTATGTATCACAAATTGAAGATAAAAGATCAATAAATAATATATTGTAAATTAAAACAAAAAAGAAGTGTTATTTTAAATTTACCTGTAAAGTCCAAAGTTTCAAACCACGTTGTTTTCTTTTTAATTGGAAGCTTATGTTCTGCTTATATTGTCCAGTAAGTAATAGACGATGACGACAATTTTTTCTATTTCATTCAATGTTTTGTTTTTTTTAGATATTTAAAAAAAATTCACTCGACAAAAAAGAATGAAAATATAATAAATCAAAAATTTATGTATTTCTTCGAGAAAAGAAAAAAAAATTCCATGAGTGTTTGTTTTGTTTTTTTTACAGGCAAAATCTTAGAAGTAAAATTTGACTATTTTAAAACTATGGGAACACATATTCTTCACGAACATGGCTAGACGACTAACGCGAACGTGTGGTTTTTACTTCCCTCATGCGCATCCGTAGTTCAAAACAATAAAAAAACTACTTCCAGTTTGGGATAAAAACGTAAACTACTTGCGTCATCGTGCGTTTTTCAAATAGGCGTTTAAAAAAATTATTTCATTTAAAAAATAAATGGATTTTAAAATATAAATATGGATAAATTCTTAACAATGAATAATGGAACTACACATTGATTTTTATAGGTAAGTAATTTTTTGGAATTTATATCGATTTTTTATAACCGACGTAAGTTAAATTTCATTTATTTTCTTCAAATCTTTTTAAAGAAAACCGATTTAAAAAAAAAAAAAAAAAACAAATATTGCATAATTTGCTATTAAACCTGTTATTTTTTAAAAAAAAATTGTCTGTGCTCCTTTAATTAAAAACAAAATTAGGGGTTGAATTACATTTTTCAAGTGGTTATAAGCTTGGAAAGATAGGAGGTTAAATTATTCCATATTTTTTGACACATTCGTAAGGTCGGTTTCTGACGCACCTAAACAAACACTAAAAAACAAAGTGAAAAAAAGAAAATGAAGGAAACCTATGAACATATTTTTACAGAAGAAATAGACAAAAATAAGTAAATAAATAAATAAATAAAAACACCGACCTACCGTAACAAGTTTTATTTATGTATTTCTTTTTTTTTTTAATAACTAAGTTTTTTTATGCAAAATTGTTTTTTATCCAATATAAAAATTCGTAATTTCTCTTTTTAAAGTGGGTTGTTTATTTTCTGTATGGAATAGACTTCCAAAATAAACTATTAAAGTTGTTTAAAACATAATAGAAATATTATTGTTTATTTTTAAAAAAAAACAGTGTTTACAAAATGTTTTAAAAATGCCGGTACGACTTCATGCAGCCATTTTTTTTTTTACGTAATGAAATCAATTGAATTGTACGAGTTAATTCTTTTCAATTTTTAAACTTTAAAAATCTATTAAAATTTTTTCTATTAGTTCAATTTTTTCGATATTTTCAGGGTCAAAGTGAAATGTTATGCTCTTTCCAATAAAGCGAATGTAATATGTTAGACAAAGATTGTTTTTTAAATCCCCCCCCCATTTTTAAATGTCTATTAAAAATTAAATAATTAATTTATGTACCAAAGTTTTATATATCACACATTGAAGATAAAAGTTCAATAAATAAAATATTCTAATTTAAAACAAAAAAAGTGTTTTTGGAAATTTACCTGTAAAGTCCAAAGTATAAAACCATTTTTTTTAAACCACGTTGATTTTTTTTTTTAAATGAAAGCTCATGTTATATTGTCAAGAGAATACCGGACGCTGACGGTATTTTTTTCTATTTCATTCAATGTTTTATTTTTTTAGATATTTTTTTAAAAATTGCAGTCGATAAAGAAGTATTAAAATATATCAATCAAAAACTCGTGTATTTTATTAAGAGAATTAAAAGAAAATCGGTCAACTGGATTTTTTGTTTCAGTGGAAAAACTTACAAGTGAATGTGTGATTTTTACCTACGGAGGACCAAAAATACTAATTTTGGTTAACAGCATGCAATAAAGTAGAGACATTAATTATGTCCCTTTGACGAATCCATATTTGATGAATTCCAATGTAGCAGTAGCAGCCTTTAATCTTATGGCGCAAAACATTTTACGAAAATGCGATTTTCTACGACCCTCGTTTTAAAAAATCCTTTTATTTAAAAAAAAAATACATGGAATTTAAAATATAAATATGGATAAATCCTTAACAATGAAGAATGGAACTACCCATTTAATAGTATTTTTATAGGTACGTAATTTGTTTTCATTTATATATATATATTTTACATAGGCGTCACCACTTATCAAGGCCGATAGGCCACTCAAGGATAAGGGTTAAAGAGTGTAGAGTAGTCAAAAGGACAATATAGTAATCGATAGTAATGGAAGTTCGGTAAATTTGTTAACTTAAGTGGAACGGCTCATCAGAAACTTGTTCACGTTGGACTTGAAGACAACCATATTATAGACAGCTGGAATATACATATATTTATCGAAGCAAGTCAAAATACGTTGATTTTCTTTAGAATTTTTTAAAAGAAAGCCGATTTAAAAAAAACAAATATTGCATAATTTGCTATTAAACCTATTATATTTTTATATGTTGTGTTTGTTCCTTAAATTGAAAAAAAATAAAGGTTTGAATTACATATTTTAAGTAGTTATAAGCTTCAAAAGATAGTAAGTTGAATTATTAAAGTTCTTATCATCATTTATAATGGCCGCTTTCTGATACACCTAGGTAAGCAGTTTGTTGGGGGGTTTTTTCTTGTAATTTTTATTTTCAAGAAAAAAGGACAATAAATAGTATTTCTTTTCAAAGGGAAATTTTTTTTCAAGAAAAAGGTAACTTCATTTATTTTGGGTCAATTTTTACGACGTGCCCGAGCGTATTATAAGCACTCAAACCTCCCCATGTTAAGAACAGCTTTCGGAATAAACACACCCCAACCCCCTCATTTGAAGAACGGTTTTCGAGGTTGGAGGATGTTTATTCCAAAAGCCGTTCTAAACATGGGGACGTTTGGGTGCTTAAAATATGTTGGGGCACGTCGTAAAAATTAACCTAGTTTTTTTTTCAATAAATAAGTTTTTTTTATGTACAATTGTTTTTTTTATCCAGTTCAAAACGAAACAGGTAAGTAGTTTGTTATTTGCTTTTTTTTGTAACTTTTTTTTCTAGAAAATAAGAATAATAAATTTCAAAAGGAAATTTTTTTTGCAACAAAAGGGTTTTGTGTGTGTGTGTGTGCATGTGTGTGTGTGTGTGTGTGTGTGTGTGTGTGTGTGTGTGTGTGTGTGTGTGTGTGTGTGTAAACGCCATCTGTGATAATATGAACCATTACCTCCCCTTAAAGAACTCTTCAGTAAAGAAGTCTCGGAGATACCTTCACTTCCGTTTGACACGGAACTGGAGTTCAATAAAAAATGGAGACCGTATTCCGCTTCTCATAAATGACTCTCATGTTTTGGTATTCTTTTACATAATGTTTCATGGTGGCAAGCGGTGGTGTTTCCCATTTGGGAAACCTTACAAACAGGTCGTCCCAATTATATACACACGACAGTAAAAGAAATATAAAATAAATAAATGAATAAAATTGGCCACGTTCAGACCACATGGGAAAAATTAATACTTGGCGCCAAGCATCAAACTGTGAGTAAGCATTGTTTTTCGTGTTTCGTGTTTCAAATGTAACGAAAATAAATAAATATATATATATATATATATATATATATATATATTACTGTCATTAAGAAAAAATATACATACATTAGGAAGTATATGTATAAGTTCTCAGACTTTAAGTTTTCCACGGAAAACACATATACATGTATATTTGTTCTGTCAGTTTATTTTTAAAAAATAAATAAATAAATAAAATAAAATAAATAAACGGAAGACTGAATTTATATCGTCTGGAACTAAACGAAATAAATAAATACAATGGCTATAAACGATCCGTCGATGAATTGGTCGTCCACAGACCTAACCGAAGTATTTCGATTATTTAAGCAACGTTGTAATCTTTACTTCTCAATTAAAAATATTTCGTTGGAAAAACAGGTCGACCACATCCTGCTACTGTCCGGAGAAAAAGGCCTTAAAAGATACAATACTTGGCCATTCGAAAACGAGGCCGACAGGAATAATCCAGAAATAATTTGGGAAAAATTCGAGGAAAGACTGCAGCCGCAATTAAACTTCCGAATCGCTCGTTTTTATCTATGCCAGTATAATCAAAAGGAATCAGAGAATTTCGATGACTTTCTGGCCCAGTGTAAATCGCAGGCATTGAAATGTAAGTACCGGGATATCCAGGAAATGGAGGAACGCCTCATCGAGCAGGTTATATCAGGAACAAAGCACCCAGAACTTCAAAAGCAGCTTCTAGCGAAAGGCGAACAATTGAGACTGCCGGAAGCTATGTGGTAGGACACATGAAGTTTCCATAGCCCACATGAGACAGTTGGCTGAACTAGAGCAGAATAAGCATGAAATAGATGCAATCAAGTACAAACAGTGTAACAGATGCGGAGGCTCCCATCCGAGGCAAAAATGTCCAGCATGGGGTACCACATGTTCCGCGTGTGGACAACAAAATCATTGGGCTAAGGTCTGCGCAAATAAAAATAAAAACGCAGCAGGACGTTTTCCGACACGCACAACATGGAAAGACGGAGGTAATAAACCAGAACACGGAGAAGCACAAATGGACCAGTACAAACACTGGAAACACGGCAACCGTATGCACTTGGTAAATACCTCTCAGAGGGATAATGAAGGGATTTATAACAAGTTTGAACAAATGTCTTTCAACTTTATTCAAGAACAAGGCGACAGTCGGACAGAGGTTTTCACAGACCTTGTAATCAAGCTTCCCAACCTCTCAGGCACCCATTTTCTGAAAGCTAAGGTTGACACAGGAGCCGAAGGCAACATGCTTCCATTACGTACCTTCCGAAAGATGTTCCCACACCTAATAAGTGCAGTAGGACAGCTACTCCCCAGTGCAACAAAGGATGAACCAACTGTTCTAACAGCCTATAAGGGTTCTCATATTACCCAACATGGATCCGTTAAAATAACTTGTTCACACAAAGGGATATGGAAGACCATCAAATTCTTTGTAGTGACAACAGAAGGGCCTAGCATCATAGGACTACCTTCAATCAGAGACCTGAGACTGTTAACTTTACACTGTGCAATCCAGGAAACACCAGTCTCAGTACGTTCAATACAGGATCTGGTAAATATGTACCCAAACCGTTTTAACAATATCGGCAATTTTTATGGTGAATTTCACATTGTCCTGAAACCAGACAACACCCCTGTCATACATGCACAAAGAAACTGTCCTATACATATGAGGGAGGAAATCCAGACCGAATTGGAAAATATGACAAAACAAGGCATCATACGGAAAGTAACCGAGCCTACACCATGGGTCAGCAGCTTGGTTTATGTGCGGAAAGGCAATGGAAAGCTCCGTCTGTGTTTAGATCCAAAAGATTTAAACAAGGCCATCATGAGATGCCATTACAAGACCCCAACAATGGAAGAATTGCACATAAACTCTCTGGTCCCAAATATTTCTCCAAGTTGGATGCCAAGAATGGATATTGGCCCATCAAACTAGACGCAGCCTCACAACTGTTGACTACCTTCAACTCCCCTTTTGGAAGATTCTATTTCCAGCGGATGCCTTTTGGTCTGGTGATGTCTCAGGATGTGTTTGCCCAGAGGATGGACATGATTCTGGAGAAGTGCTCTGGCACCTTAAGGCTAGTTGACGATGTCATTGTGTTTGGAAAAACCGAAGAGGAGCATGATAGGAACCTCCACATTCTAATGAGAATTGCTCAAAAGGAAGGACTGTGCTTCGACCGCGAAAAGTATGTCATCAATAAGAAACAAATTTGTTTTTTTGGCGCAATCTATGATCAGAATGGTATGCACCCTGATCCCAGCAAGGTAACAGAAATAAAAATGTTACCTAGTTCAGCAAACACTACCGACCTGCAGAGGGTGTTGGGAATCATCACATATATGGCACCTTTCATTCCACATCTGTCCGATCTCACAGCACCTTTGAGAGATCTCCTAAAGAAAGAAGTGGAATACCAGTGGACAGAAAGTCACCAGAGATCCCTCCAGCAAATCAAGGATCTAATTTGCAAAGACATGCTACTATCATACTTCGACCCTTTCAAGCAAACTGTTATCTAAGTCGATGCATCAAGTAAAGAACTCGGCGCCGCACTCCTGCAAGGAGGTAAACCCATAGCTTTTGCATCCGAGTCCTTAACAGAAACTGAACAACGCTATGCCAACATATAACGGGAGCTCCTTGCAGTTGTTTTCGGCTGCGAACGATTTCGGACTTATATCTATGGAAGTGCGTTCCAAGTGGAAAGTGATCATAAACCCTTGGAAATGATCAACTTAAAAAATTTGGTTGCAGCTCCACCTCGCCTCCAACGCATGCTACTACATTTGCAGGAGTATGATATGACAATTGTATATCGCCCTGGAATAGATATGGCACTAGTAGATGGATTCTCAGACACGGGCACCTATAGCAACCATACGACAGTTCAAACCACCAGATCTGGACGTGTCGTCAGTCTCCCCAAAAGATTCAGAGATGAGAAAGTTACTAACTGACTTTTTATTTTATTTTTTATCTCATCATTGTAAATAAATTCCTCTTTTTTTCTCTTTCCATTTCAATTATTGAAAGAAGAGGGATGTGATAGTATGAGCCATTACCTTCCCTTAAAGAAAAGAACTCTTCAGTAAAGAAGTCTCGGATATACCTTCACTTCCGTTTGACACGGAACTGGAGTTCAATAAAAAATGGAGACCGTATTCCGCTTCTCATAAATGAATCTCATGTTTTGGTATTCTTTTACATAATGTTTCACCACCCACAGCCATCCTTCACTGATTTTCGCTTTGCGATTAGGCACGTTTTGCCACAGCCAACGCATTTTTTTCTGCGATTAAATTCTTTTCTTGGCAGTGTGCTACTATTGCTTCGGATGTCAGCAATACTTTCTCCAGAAAGGAAATATTCATTTTCTTTTTTTTTTTTTCGAGAAGATATTTAGATAATTAGCAGGACATACGTTGCAAACGTTCGTTGCATATTGAATTAAAATATTAGGGGGGGGGCATCTTCCAATTTGTTTTCAAAAGTTCGTCTACTGGTTTCCAGCGCATTGATTGACTGATTGACTTCTAACGTCAGATTAAAATCAGACCCGAATGCACAAAGTCATGTTCCGAGCAAAGCTGATCGGACGCTGAGTTACATCTGGTTCAAATTATGCACAATAGGCATTGCCAAACAAATATAAAAAAAAAAATGCATGCTTCCATGACGTCAGACTTGTGTTAACTATACGAACTATGGAAAAGCAGAAGCGACTTAATGATTTTTTTAAAACCTTTTTTTTATCTTCGTCAAACTGCAATTAATAATTAATCTTTGTTATAATTTTGTTAGGTTTTAAGATTTACACAGTTTAATGATTAATAATATTATAAACAATTGTATATTAAATATGAAATACGGTTTTACTGAATGTTGATTTGGTTAACTACCGGCTTCCATATTTTGTTTCGTAAAAAGAGACAAGCAAAATATGAGGGGGGCTACAAAATGCTTAATATTTGTGCAATAATATTTTCAAATCGGTTTTAATCTGGCGATAAAATGGCTGACAAAAGCCATTAAAAACTTAATATTTAAAAAGAAATTTAAACACAATTAATTAAAAATCTATGCTGTAAGGAAACATCTTGATATAACGGAATTTTAATCATTTTAATCTTTTTAAAATTAATTAATTTTTTAGGAAGTATTTTCTTCTTGGCAACTTAACTGATTATAGTCTATATTAATTCGAAAAAAAAACGTTATTAAAAAAAACTTATATCATTTTTTTAATTGGTACTTCAAGGTAAGTTTTTGTTGATTACGTGTATTTAATTTTTTTTAACAATAAATATGTTTTACTTATTTGAACTCTTATGTTTCATTAGGTACGGACAAAAATAGGCGAGCAAAAATAGGGGGACATAGTTTTGAAAGCCGATTTATCATAATTTTTTGTAGGTGTCCGACTACTTTTTGATTGTATTTGAAAGATTAAAGACAAAGTTAATTTCCAAAAGGAAGAAAATATGTGTACTATAAAAAGGGGGGGGTATCATTCCCACTTTCCTCCCTTTAATACACTAACAATCTAAAAATAGGGTCTGTCTAATTAACCAATCAGGGACCCCCGTTTATCGGGTTCGCTTTTAGAACAATAGTCTCTTCCTCTTTTAACCACAGCTCGTCCATGAAGCAACAGGTAGGAAAATTCCTCTCCTAAAATTTTGTGTCTATACGAACATTACAAGAGCCGTCTAATTCTTTGGACGTAAAAGAACTTTATAGCTAGACTTTCTCTAAAGCCGCAAACACAATAAGTTTTGCAAACTTGTAAATTTTATTGTTTTAATAATTAATATTTTTTTTCTACATCTTGTTTTGTGTCGTTAGTGAATCCTTTTTTTTCAGTCTGCTCCAACGAACTTCGCGGCAATTTTCGGACTACAACCTCCATTTGCCAGTATTAGTACACCTGAAAAAAAAAAAAAGGTGTGAAAACTTTTTCACGGCGAGCTTATCAATTCAGTTAAATTTTGAAGTTAAATAAATTCATTGTAAAAATCCTTTAAAAGATAAATATTAGTTTTCTGGGTCTATTTCAAAGATTATTAATAAAGTCCTAGGATGTTGAATTAAATAAATTAAAAAAAAAAAAAACTTGTTTGTGCAAACAATAACTTAATTAGCCCTCAAAAAGCAAGTAATTTACCATTCGCCAAAAATGTAACAAATAAAGGTTTGTAAACACGATTATAAGAAAACCCAAAATTTCAGCCAATTGAAACGTTTCAAAATGAAGTCATGATAGTAAAAGGAAGTAGGGGTGTCAGATTTCTTCCCCCCCCCCCCATGCGTGCATCCATATTTTTCGTAATGTTCCTGTAAAAATTATTTTTTATTATTATTGTTGCAAATTACGATGCTTTATTTACATAAAAAAGCAAAAATAAATTCTTGCGTTTTTTATTTACTACTGAAAACCATAACTTTAGTAAAGGTATTTTTTGTTTAAACAAAATAATACATTTCCACTAAGATTAAAATAAAAATAATTAGTTTATTATATTTCGCGATCATTATTTGATAAACACTTAAAATGACATTAAAATTGGTTAATGTCCTGATTTTTGATGAATTTTTTTTAAGTAAATGGAGGGGTCGAAATTGTTTATACATTTTGAGCATAGGCATTCATTTTGCCCGTACCTAGGTTTCATAATAAATAGACGTTTCGATAGATTTAAATATATTTTGTTCAAATTTCGAAAAAAATAAATATAGGGGGTGGGACACGCACTAAAAAAAAACATATTCCCCTGATATATTTTACAGAAATTGCATTTTATATGTAATTTCATTCTAAAATGGATAAGTATCGAAAATTTCACGAAAATCTGACCATTAGTTGATGTTTGCTAGATTTATTAAATACGGGTATGTTTTCAGGTTCGAAATGCTTACTACATGGGAACGTTATTTTAAAGTGCCCACTGCTAATTATGTAAACACGATTTTCGTCTCGCAATTTCATTATTTTCGTACGATGAAAAATTTTTTTTTTAATTATTACTAGTTTATTTTGCCCTTCTTTTAAATGGTACAAATGTTATATTGATAATATTAATTTAGGTACTCATGCAGTCATGCATGCACTTATTGATCCATGCTGAAATAATAATGTTATTATTTAAAAAGCCATTCTTAACATGGGGAGGATGTTTTGTACCTATTCTGTACTTTAGCCTTACAAGTGAATAAAAAACATATCATAAAACTTTAATTAAACTTGGAAATACGATTTAAAAAATAGCGCGGAGAAGTAAGTGCATTAGCACCTTAATTTATAATAAAGTTACATCGTTTTACATATGGGGGGTACTTTACTTCTGTGGTGACTTTTGGAGGTGCCTAATGCACACCTACCATTTTATAAACACTAAAATTTATTTACTTGTTGGGGTTTGTTTTACTGTACACATAGATTCGAAACAGTTGTAAAAAAACAAATAAATGTTATCAAAGGCAAGATAAGTTACTTTTCTACCTAACTGGATATGTTTTTAGTGTTTATATTTAATGTAACATGTTTATTCAGCTCGAAAAACATACAGTGTTTACCGATGTATTGAAAAATTTTAAATGGCAGCCGACTCTCTCTTTGAGGCGGTAAGTTTGGGAAAATGAGTTATAAAAAAAAAACAAAAAAAAACGAAATACTGTTAGAAACTCGCTCAATATATGTTACCGTGACATAGGCTGACATATATTCGGCGGGTTTTTAACAGTATTTTGACGGGTTTTTATTTATAACACTTTTTCCCAAACTTACCGTCTCCGAGAGAGAGTCGGCCGCCATTTTGAATTTTCCAATACATCGGTAAACACTATGTTTTTCGAGCTGAATAAACATGTTACATTAAATATACTCACCAAAGTTTTATATATCACAAATTGAAGATAAAGGATCAATAAATAATATATTCAAATTTAAAACCAAAAAAAAAGAAGTGTTTTTCGGAAATTTACCTGTAAAATCCAAAGTTTAAAACCTTTTTTTTTTTTTTTTTAAACACGTTGATTTTTTTTTAAGTGGAAGCTTATGTTATGCTTAGAATGTCAAGTAAATATGGGCGCTTACGACAATTTTTTTCTATTTCATTCAATGTTTTCTTTTATTAGATATATAAAAAAATTCAGTCCATAAAGAAGTATTAAAATATATCAATCCAAAACTCATGTATTTCATTAAGAGAATAAAAAATTTGGGTTTGTATTACTGTACACATGGATTCGAAAAAGTTGTCAAAAAACAAATATATAACAAATAGATGTTATCAAAAGCAAGATAAGTTACTTTTCTACCTAACTGGATATATTTTTCGTGTTTTTATTCAATGTAACATGTTTATTCAGCTCGAAAAGCATACATTGTTTACCGATGTATGAAAATTCAAGATGGCGCCCGACTCTCTCTTTAACACGGTAAGTTCGGGGAAAGGAGTTATAAATAATAAACTAGACAAAATACTACTAAAATCCCACCGAATATATGTCAACTTATGTCATGGTAATATATATTGAGTGAGTTTCTAACAGTATTTTGTCTCATTTTATATTTATAGCACCTTTTCCCAAACTTACCGTGTTAAAGAGAGAATCGGGTGCCATTTTGAATTTTCCAATACATCGGTAAACACAGTATGTTTTTCGAGCTGAATAAACATGTTACATCAAATAAAAACACTGAAAACATATCCAGTTAGGTAGAAAAGTAACTTATCTTGCCTTTGATAACATTTATTTGTTATATATTTGTTTTTTGACAACTTTTTCGAATCTATGTGTACAGTAATAAAAATCCAAAAATTTTTCAAAATAGGTCAACTGTTTTTTTTTAGTTTAACAATAAAAACTTATAAGTGAATGTGTTCAGTTTTTTTTTTTTTTTTGGCTACGGAGGACCAAAATACTAATTTGCGTTTACAGCGCACATTATAAAGACATATAAATTATGTCCCTTTAAGGTACCGAAATATCAAGATGAATAAAATCAGACCTGTCTCCCTTTATTTGAACAGTTAAAAAAAAAATGTGAGTTCGTGTTTTTGGGGTTTTTTTTTTATCCTTGTTTAAAAAAGTATTTTATTTAAAAAGGACATGGAATATAAGTACAAATATGGATAAATTCTTAACAATGAACAATAATTTTTATAGGTAAGTTTTTTTTTGAATTTATATATATTTTTTATAATCAAAGGAAGTAAAATTTCGTTGATTTACTTTTAAAAAAAAACGATTTAAAAACAAATATTGCATAATTTGCTATTAAACCTGTTATTTGTTTAAATTTTGGTTTTTGCTCCTTTAATTAAAGAAAAATTAGGTTTTGAATTACATTTTTCAAGAAGTTGTAAACTTCGAAGGATAGTAAGTCTAAATATTACAGTGTTTACCGCAGATTTTTACTGGCGATTTCTGACACTGCTAGTTGTTCAGTCAAGATCTTTTCGTGGCACTGTCCACTTGTACATCTCCAGGATAAACCATCCTTTACATACGATCTTTTTAAGTAAACATTAGTGTTTACAATTGTTGCTCCTCATTTTGGGGGGACAGCAATTTCTTCTTGTGACAATATGAGATTGTCTGCATCGATATTTTCATTTCTTTTTCTAACATGTATCGATTTATTTTCTTGCCTGGCATTTCTCTGTTTGGCGAGTTTGAAAATATATTAGTTTGTCAGCTTTTCTTTTTTTTTTTTTTGTTTTGTTGGTTTAGTCGATTTCTTCCAATTTGAATGCCGTCTGCTTCTATTTAGATAGCGCTTTTTCATTGGCTAATCAAACTCCCAAAAATTCAATTAAAAAAATAATGAATAAATAATAAATAAGTAACTAATAGGAAAAATAAAAAGTCCTCCCCCTTTATATCACCTTCAAAATTACTAAAAAAAAAAAAAAATTAAATAAATATAATGAAAAGTCGTTACATTAAATAAAAACACTAAAAAATTATCCATTTAGGTAGATAAGTAACTCATCTTGTCTTTGATAACATTTAATTGTTATATATTTGTTTGGTTAAACTGTATGGATAGAGTCCCGACGTCCCGTCTCGTTCTGAGTTCGGGGAAAAGCCATCTGACATAAGCGGTGTCGAGGCAGAAAATTACCCTAACCCTAAAACCCCTTCAGCATGGATTTGACAAGTATGAGCAAATTTTGGAGTTGTTACAATGAGGCGAAATTTTTCTTACGAGAAAATAACATCTTACGAAAAGAAGGAACGAAAATTATTGGTGGAGGTGCCCTTCCCATGGAAAAATTATTAGCAACCCCAAGAAAATTAAGGGGCTCCGGAATAATTGTGGAGATAGATGAAAGTCAGTGTCGGAACGAAAAGAAAATACAACCAAGCAAGGGCGCAATACGACAGAAGTTTTTTTTTTTTTTTTTTTTTTTTTTTTAAATTCTAATTATTTGAAGTGTTTATATATATATATATATATATATATATATATATATATATATATAATTCTAATTATTTGAACTGTCGAATTAAAAAAAAATTCGATATACCAAAAATTGTAATTATTTGTGGAATTTATAAGGGAGTAAAAATACTAATTATTTGAATTGTTTATTTTTTTTTTAATTCTAATTTGAAGTGTAAAAATAAAAAAAATCTAATTATTTGAACTGTTTTTTTTTATGTTTTATTTTTTTCTTAAGTTAACAACTCGGCACTTTATTGAAGGGGTAATTTGTCGCCTCGACACGTCAGACGATTTTTCCTCCAACTCAGAACGAGGCGGGACGTCGGGACCCTGTCCGTACAGGTTAACCATTTTTTTTTTTTTTTTTTTTTTTTGACAACTTTTTCTAATCTATGTTTACAGTACAAACCCAGAAATTGTTGGTGTTGTATGCAAATATTGATTGTAAACTCATTTTTATATCAAAACAAAAGAGAAACAATGGGTTGGACGCGCCCCATTAATAATAATAAAAAAAAGAACCCCAAAAAGCAATTAAATTCAACTAATACTTGTATTGCAACTTGTTTTCTACAAATAAACGTTTATAAGATTAAATCGAAACGATTTTCGAAATCGACATTTAACATGGCGACAGGAAAAGCAGTTCGCAGAAAATTCAAACAATTATTTTCATTGAATTGTAATTTCAAGTTTCGTTTTTATTTTTGGTATTCATAAACAAGATTTCCGTGACTCGTTGGCTCGGAACAAGCCGAAGAAGAGCGCTGATCGAATTTAAAACAATAGGAATGATAATTAAAAAAAAAAAAGTAAAATAAAATAAAATAAATAAATAAATAAAAAGTCGATTTTTGTTGTTGATGTTTTTTGCCCCCCCAAAATAAAATTTTAAAAAAAATGGTACTCATGCAGTGCACTTATTGATCCGTGCTGAAATATTAACGTTATTATTTAAAAAGACATTCTTAACATGGGAGGGGGAGGGTTGGTACCTATTCTGTACTTTAACCTTACAATTTAATAAAAAAAAATATGATAAAACTTTAATTAAACTTGGAAATACGATTTATTTAAGTATTTTGAGGGGTAACAACGGGCGACGATACTTTTACT
This sequence comes from Euprymna scolopes, assembly GCF_053919585.1. NCBI lineage: Eukaryota > Metazoa > Mollusca > Cephalopoda > Sepiida > Sepiolidae > Euprymna > Euprymna scolopes. Next base: position 131,717,150 of record NC_136500.1, on the reverse strand, counting down.
TTTCATTTTAAAAATCATGCCTTTGTCTTGCAAAAGTCGGCATTCCTATAGAGTGATCCACGATCCAAACTTAACTCAGCAATCAGCATCGCCCGCCCGATTTGCCCGGAACATGACGTAAACAGCCGAAGTAAGCCGAGCATCGCCGAGGAAATTAAACCGAGCGTCGCATAACAAGAAAAGGAAAACTTACCTTAAATTTTAAGTTTTATTAACTGTAAAGAAAAATGTTTATAACAAAGAAATAGTATTTATTTCACTGACTTTTTTTTTTGTTATATATATATTTTTATTTAATAATGGGGTTTGTATTGTACACATAGATTCGAAAAAGTTGTCAAAAAAAAACAAAAAACAAATATATAACAAATAAATGTTATCAAAAGCAAGATAAGTTATTTTTCTACCTAACTGGATAATTTTTTAGTGTTTTTATTTACTGTAACACGTTTATTCAGCTCGAAAAACATACAATGTTTACCGATGTATTGGAAAATTCAAAATGGCGCCCGACCCTCTCTTTAACGCGGTAAGTTTGGGAAAAGGAGTTATAAATAAAAAACTAGACAAAATACTGTTAGAAACTCGCTCACTATATGTTACCATGACATAGGCTGACATATATTCGGAGGCTTTTTAACAGTATTTTGTATATTTTTTTTATTTTTAACTCCTTTCCCCAAACTTACTGAATACTTGGATGCGAGCTAAACAAAAACTTTGCCGTCAATACAGCACATCTAGGGCTCTCTCCATTTCATATTTATTTGAATTTATGTGACGTGAAAGAGTCGGCCCAAATAAATTTAACGAGATACTTTGTTGTATCGAAAAGAAAAACTGGGGTTTTTTTTTTTGTACATTTTTTGGTAGTACTGCAGTACCTTCAAAAAGTTTTTGTTCAGCTAAAAATAGCATCTTCTTCCGGCATTTATTGGCAATTCGTTGCTAACAAACAAACGAAAGCCTGGACCAGTATTGATAGTCCTTGAAAGAACTCGTTAGGGACTGTGATTTCCTGATCGTGATGAAGATAAAAGTAAGGGAGGAGTACACACGGGATGTATTTATAAACAGAATTTCATCTTCCCACATCAGACAACAAAAAATTTGACTTACATTTACAACCAAGCTCTCACGCTAGAGACCATGTGCTCAATCGGACTCCTTGTCTGCATCTATATTCAAGGCTAAACCCAAGATATTACCGGGCCAGGTCCTCTGCCAGAAATTTAGTATAGAAAAACTGTAAATAAAAGAGGCATTTTGCACGTGTCTGCAGATTCTGACAGTAGTTGCTAAAAACCATGATGCGTCTATTCTGGCTTCGTCAGTTCCTTTTTTATTAATTTCTCGGAGAGTTTATCTTCTCCCCTCTTATGGAGAAAAATCAAAGGTGAACGTATGAGTGATCTGTAAATTTCATAAACCCTGACAAAGGTAAAATACTCTAGTTAGCAGTCTGGCCAAGTTCTCAGAAAATTTTGAAAGCCAGCAGTTCCTATTTGTCCTCTACTCTTGGACATTATCTTGTATCTCTGAATCTGAATAACTGTAGCACAATAATATCAAGCTATCGATTATGGCCAACCAATGCAGTGATATTATTCTCTGGCATAAATTTCTAAACCAACTTCCTTCAGTAGAAATACCTCTCGGAGGACCTCTTCCTCCTCTCACTGTTTATGGAGTAAAATATCCATCACTCCTCAATCTTTACAAACCTAACATCAGTCACCCAATAGCAGTTAAATCAAGGAGGCATACAGTACCTGATGCCTAATTTATTAATCAGAAATAACCCGTATGCTAAAGGAAGGTATTATAGGGCCCGCTGAGTGTCTATAGCGAACCCAAGCACTTGTAATGTCTTCTGAAAATTACAAGAAACTTGTGGATTACTCTCAAACAGTAAACCGGTTCACTCTCCTAAATGCTTATCCTCTTCCTCGAATGGAGAACATATTAAATAAGATTGCCACTTACCAAGTGTTTAGCACTATTGATCTAACCAGCGCTTATCATCAAGTTGCCATTGAAGCGTAAGAACGAAAATAGACATCCTTCAAAGCTTCTGGATCCCTCTACCAGTTTTGTTGAATTCCATTTGGAGTAAATAATGGAGTAGCAAGCTTCCAATGAGTAATCAATGATGTACTCAACAAGAAGACCTCTGAGGAACCTTCACCTACATCGGCAATGTTACAGTTTGCAGAGAAAATCAGGCTAAGCATGATACTAATTTAAAAAGTTTTATGAAGGCTATGGCAAAGTATGGACTAGAACTGAATGAAAGCAAGTGTCACTACTCTCTTGCTTCTGCAGACTTGCTTGGGTATGCTATAAGCAAAGCTTCACTAAACCCAGGCTCTGATAGGTTAAAAAAATCTGATGGACTTACCTGTCTCTCAAGACCTTCCTTCTCTTCAACGAGCCTATGATAATGTTTTTGCATTCAACGAGCCTATGATAACGCTTTAGATGCAATATCTAAGTTATCTGAGAAATTGCATCCCCTAAACAAAATTACCAACTTTCCCTCACTAAGGAACAAACCGACGCCTTTAGAGGCCTGAAGAAAAGATATTGCTAAAGCGTCTCTAGTAGCCATAGACTCTACCCTTGAAGCTGAAACTGATGCTTCAGAGCACTCCATCCTTGCCTTTCTAGCCCCGAACTCTCAGCCAGTGGCGTCCCTTTCAAAAACCTCCACTGAGCAAAAGCACTGTGGTTGAAAAAGGAGTGTAAGTAATCATAGAGGTGATCCGAAAACAGCAGCATTTATTGTGCAGGAAGCATTATAAGTTGATCACTGACCTAACATCTGTCTTTTTTATGTTCGACCCCGAAAGGAATGAGCAAAATGAAAATGAGATTATAAGATGGAAGTTGGAACTTGCATGTTTTAGCTCTGATATTGCCATCGCTCAGGGAAACAAAATGTTGCTGCAGACGCCTTGTTTCGAATTTGTTCTTACACTCCTTACATAGACTTATGCCATCTTGGGGAACCAAATATCTGCCATACTCTGTGGAAGATATGAGAACAGTTACAAAGGCCTGTTGGGTCTGTTCTGAAGTAAAAGCGAGGTTCCTTAAGGTGGCACCTCAGATTCTTGTAAAAACAAGTTAGCCATCTAAAAGAATAAGTGTATGCTTCAAATAACCATTACCTTCAAATTCTTGCAACCGATACTTACTGACAGGTGTTGACAAATACTCTCACTTTGTTTTCACTTTTCTCTATACCAATGTTTAAACTGCAGCTGTCCAGAAACACCTAATTAGCTTATTCTCCATATTTTAAAATCCTTCTTTTGTACATTCTGATTGTGAAATTGTTTTCATGTCGGACGAACTAAAGAAATTCTTGCTTTCTTGAGTAATTGCTACTAGTTGAACGATTGCCTTCAATCTTCAAGGTAACGGACAAGTGGAAAGATATAATTGAATCATCTGGCAAATGACGGGCAAGTGGCTCTATGGGTGAGAAAGCTTCATATTACAAATTAAGTAAGAGTATCATTGCTTTCCACTTCCACTAATTTTACTCCCCATGAACATCTCTTCAATTTGCAAAGGAAATCTGCCACTGAAGATTCCATGTTGATGGGCTAACAAAAGCTTCTGTCTTTTTAAAGCGACCTCTACATGGAAACAAACATATGCACCTAGTCGAAACTGTAGACTTACTTGAAGTCAATCCGAACTTCTAATAATGGGTGAGAGACGACAGTATCTCTAAGCTACTTATCTACATTGGGTGAAAGGCGAGCAGTTTGAAGGCAGACTGGTCTTGTTTTGGAGAACTAACAACTACAGAATGCACGTTTGCAGTCCTACAAGATTCTCTGCCAAGCGTGCTAAAAAACTCCATCCTCAAGAATTCGACTTCTACTCCTTTCCACTCAGATAGTCAACAGATCATCAGAGGAGGATGGGGTGCTGAATCTTCGAAGCTCTCCTAGTTAGTCAAAGCCCTCCATATTTAGCTTAAAACTATCAGCTTTGAACTTTTGTTTCTTTTCTATTTTTTCCGCTCCTGAGATTCCATGTAGTCTTATGTCCCAAGACAGTCATACGCCCTCAAACTTCACTGAGTGCTGGAAAATCTGCTAATAAAAGAAATCTTTAACTTTCACTTATGCTCTCCTTGAGCTTTCTTTCTTTGTGTTTTGTTAAATCAACTTATATTGCAAATACAATTTTTATCATTACCTTGCGTCGTATTTATAAAACTAATAAATAATCATATTTTGTAAAAGAATTTGTGACCAGGCCCAGATATTGTATTTCAATTGTACTAGGAGAAACGGGCTTAATATAAATCAATCTTTTCAAATCAATTTCGTTTCAGAATAACAGCTTTCATCAATTCAAGATGATTAAACAAGTATTTATTCCTCATACCAATGAAATAATACCATAAAATTTCCACCCAATATCAATAATATACAACTTGGTTTACAACTAATAAATCACTTTTCAAAGTATAATGTACAAATGGTAATTATTACGATAAATATAGCGCTACATTTGATAACAGTAAAAATGTCTGAAATTTTGATAACATTAAAAGTCCCCCCTTGACAAACATTCACGAGAAACACTCGTTTGGCTGTAAACACTATCGATAATTTCCCCCCACTCTTTATATGTGCTTAAAACTAAATGCAGATTCCATGAACAAAGCTTCTTTCTTAGAACTGCACGTCTATGGAATTGTCTTCTGTTTTCCAGCTGACTACAATATGGCCGTCTTCAAGTCCAACGTAAACAAGTTAAGTAAGAGTATCATTGCTTTTAAGTAATCCAATTTACCAAATTTACACTTCTAACGATTACTACGATATTGTCCTTTTGACTGCTGTACATGCTTTAACCCATATCCTTGAGTGGCCTCTAGGCCTTGATAATGGTGATTCTTTTGTAAAAACAAGTGCATGAATTTAATAAATAGAACAGTGTATTTAGAAATATGCTAGAAAGGACTTATCCTGCCTTGATAGACTTTGTAGCCTCGTAGGGTATTCCTTTTCTCTTCCCTGCAACTTCTTTCTCACAGAAGAAATGTTACGAGTTTGTCTCTGCTTTATCGTTATTTTCATGACAAGTGCTCGGCTGAGCTTCAATCTATGGTCCCTCCCTCGCCAAACTTTCACAAAAAACACCCATGTAGGAGAAAACACCATCACTAATTTTCCCCCACTCTTTATATGTGCCTAAACCTAAATGTAGATTCCATGAGCAAAGCTTCTTTCTTAGAACTGCACGTCTATGGAATTGTCTTCTGTTTTCCTGCTTTCCAGCTGAATACAATATGGTTGTCTTCAAGTCTAACGTAAACAAGTTCTTGATGAGCTGTTCCATATAACTTAACAAATTTATCGAATTTCCATTACTAACGATTACTATATTGTCCAATTTCTACTGTACACTCTTTAACCCTTATCCTCGAGTGACCTCTTGGCCTTGATAAGTGGTGATTCCTATGTAAAAAAAATACACATTTTGGAAATTATTTCGTCAAAAAGTAAAAGTAAAAATGATTTTAGAAGTCATCTTTTCCTATCATTAATTTGTGGTGATATGTGGGAAAAGTTTAGTTATACCATTTACTTACTATAAAAGGAAAAGTTTTCTAAAATATGTCTCGAGATTTTTTTGTTTTTAAATTTAAAAATAGTTTTTTTTCAAGTTTGCATTTATTTAACATTGTCAAATCAACGATTGTGCTTTGTACGTTATATTATATGTTTTCATTATATATATGTACATATTTCTATGAATCATATTCAAATATTAAAACATGAAAGATCAATTTAGGATTCAAAACGTTCCTTTGAGTACAGTTTACACCTACTTTGAATTAATTCACTAGATATATTTATCATTTTTTTTATAGTTCTTTCTATTGGTCCAATTGGCACATATGGTTAGTGGAATTTGTCTCAAGCATGTGGCCCCCTATGTTGCGTTCAAGTTGTGTTTTATTTCTGTTAACATAATCCAAATATTTAACTTTTAAAATTCATTTTATGATTCAAAAGTTATTTAAGTGCAAATGGCATGCATGATTACTGAATTTTATCACGTCATTTTGTTGTAATGAATTAGCTATATACATGACATTATAGCGTTTGGCAAATCTCAGAATTTTTGTTGCAATAGAGAAACGTCAATCATTAGTCTTTTATCAAGCATGCTTTCGTATAATATTAAACGTCCATATAAATAATCATATAATTTAACAGAATCATTGTTATACAACATATTGAGCTGCTTTAAAAAAAACGTCCAATATTTTACAAGAACATAATTATAGTTTCAATTCAATACGTGTACACATGTGGCTCGTCTATCATGCATTTTTCGCCTGTGTTGAGCAGATGATATTACAGTGTAAATTATGCAAATACTTTCTAAGAATATTGGTTCTTTAAACATCAGCATATCAAATTTGTTTGGAGAGGAAGAGACACATAGTTTAAAGGAATCTAGTTTTTAGCCAGGCTATAGAGCTTTCTTTATCAATATAGTCCTGAGTGAATTCCTCCAGCAAATACTTGGCACGTTCTTGGTTGGCCCATTCCCCAATTTATTTCCAATGAAAATTCTTGGTGTATTTTTGGATAGACTTTTGGGCTATTCCTGTTTTTTGATTCTGACTTTGCAAGACCGTCCTGTCTCAATATGGCACTACCAATATCAGTGCCATGAGTTAACTGGTGAAATTAATCAGATTTTTAATTAATTATGCAAATTAACACATAAGTTAATTATGAAAACAATTAATTTTCAAATTACTGTATCAACTGAATTTGAGTAACAAATTTGTTAAAATCAGTAAAAAAATGAAAAAATGATAAAAGATATAAACTGCAGATACTTTGACCTGCCAATCTTTTGCCAAAACCAAAACAATTTTAAGTGTGCAGAGTTGGCAGAAAGAAAACAAAATGACTTTAGATTTTAATAAAATAATTAACGAGAAAGTGCATTTGCCAAAATACTGGGCCCATAAGACGCTAACGATATTCAACTTTATTTTAACCAAGTTCTTTTCACATACTATTCTAAGAAAAACGTGTTTTAATAAATCTTGATTTTTTTGGTGAGTGGATGTTTTTCAGGTTTGTAGCTACATCCATCTGGTAACCTTAACTACAGACTGTAAATACTCGTATGATCAAATCACCTCAGGCCTTTTTTGTGAGACTTTTCTGACACAACGTGGGGGGCAAAAGAAGGTTTAAATGGCTGGAACCCTATACAGGACTCACAAAATCCTGACCACTCCAGTATCATGGCTAAACTAGGGCCACACATGTTTGGCCAGTTTTATGGTGGAGCTTGTTTTGCTGATTCTTGTTTCATGATGCCTGTGCAGTATTTCGAGGTTTGGATTTTAGAGGTACATGAGATATTGTCTGGTGATGGTCGCAATGCTAATGATCAATCACCTAGGCAGATACAAACTAAGCAGACGTTGGTTTCTGTATGTTATTCTCTCCAGTGTCACCATTTCGGTGTTTTATTGTCCAGTCTGTTGATGTCCTTTTGTGGTCAGTCGACGATGCCAAAGTTGTATGCAATCATAGGCATGGTTAGGTGATAATGGTAGAGTCTTCTTTTTGTTTGTAAGTTCTATATTACAGATTTTCATTATACAGCATATATATTGCCTGTCAAATTTTTCTCTCATTTTGGCATGCTGGATTGAATCATTCTCTTCTTTGCCAATATTTATATTTTTCTGCTCTTTTATGCCCTTGATGTTAGTATCTTGATCAAGCTATTTTCCATGTTTTTGCATATGCTACACTATATCTTGTTTCTCTGTAAAAGAAGGGTTAGATTTGACAAGAATATGGTTTCACTCTTTGGTTCATTTTTTTTGTCGAAATTCTAAAAAAATCTAGTGGTCGTCTGCTTGGGTTAAACACTTGAACTTAGATATTTGAATGTTCCATATACATTCATTATCTCTCAAACACTGAATAAAGAAGTTCTTAACATTTATCTCTCTTAATTGACCATTTTTATATGTTTTAGTACATCTTTCGGTTTGATCCTTGGTTTTCCTGAATTCCCAGACAGAAATTAATCTAATCTAGTGAAGTTTCTACTTCACATAACATAACTTTAAGAAGACACACAATTCCTAGTGTGGGTTAGCCATACTAAGATCTTATTTTTTCTTCAAATACTATGTGATTTAAATATTTTGTTAGTGTTTACTTTTAGTAAAAATACTCTCATCCCATGTTGTACTGTACAGAGAGCTCTTAGACAGACGAGGATAGTGCCTAGTAGGTATTCACGTTCTCTCCAGAATGTTTGCCTATGGTTCAGCATAGCTTGTTTCATTGTAGAATAAGAACAACATATTTAACAATAAGATTTCTCTTCAGTATGCTTTTGCAGATGTAGGAACATACTATGTTTCGTTGTAAAAGAAGAATCACACACTTTACAAGAATATGCTTTCTCTCCAGTATGTGTTCGCATGTGTCTCAGCATCTGTTGTTTCTGTGTAAAAGATGAGCCACATACTTCACAAGAATATGGTTTCTCTCCAGTATGTGTTCGCATATGCAATACCCTACTTTGTTTTGTTGTAAAAGAAGAACCACATACTTCACAAGGATATGGTTTCTCTCCAGTGTGTGTTCGCATATGTTGCAACATATTTTGTTTCTGTGAAAAAGACGAACCACATACTTCGCAAGAATGTGGTTTCTCTCTTGTATGTTTTTTCATATGTCCCAACATACTTTGTTTTCGTGTAAAAGAAGAGCCACACATTTCACAAGAATATGGTTTCTCTCCAGTATGAGTTCGCATATGTAGCAACATGTTTTGTTTACGTGTAAAGGTAGAGCTACAAATTTCACAAGAATATGGTTTCTCTCCAGTATGTGTTCGCATATGTCCCAACATACTTTGTTTTGTTGTAAAAGAAGAACCACATACTTCACAAGGATATGGTTTCTCTCCAGTATGTGTTCGCATATGTTGCAACATATTTTGTTTCTGTGAAAATGAGGAGCCACATACTTCACAAGAATGTGGTTTCTCTCTTGTATGTTTTTGCATATGTTCCAACATACTTTGTTTCCGCGTAAATGCAGAGCCACAAATTTCACAAGAATATGGTTTCTCTCCAGTATGAGTTCGCATATGTAGCAACATGTTTTGTTTACGTGTAAAGGTAGAGCTACAAATTTCACAAGAATATGGTTTCTCTCCAGTATGCGTTCGCATATGTTCCAGCATACTTTGTTTTGTTGTAAAAGAAGAACCACATACTTCACAAGGATATGGTTTCTCTCCAGTATGTTTTCGGATATGTAGCAACATATTTTGTTTCTGTGTAAAAGAATAGCCACATAATTTACAAGAATATTGTTTCTCTCGGGTATGTTTTTTCATATGGATAGTCACATGGTGTTTTTGTCTAAAACTAGAACCACACACTTCACAAGAACAGGAGACATTTTTGGTATCAGATTTACAGTTCATTGTTGATATCGAAATATCTTAGATATTTTATTAAAATTAGATGTCTTTTATACTATAGTTTTATGCGAGAAACAAAATAGCTTATAAATAAATTACATGTTTTTATTTTTATGGATAAAAAATTTAGTGATTGGAATGAATTTCTGAATGAAAAAAGCATGTTTGCACATTTGAGAAGAAAATGTTTTGTCCAATATATTATAACATTTGATTTTACGAAAAAAAAATATATCCACTATGTCTCTTGTTTTCTTAAAACTAATCATTAAAAATTAAAAAAAAAAATTGTAAAATATTTCCATATTTCAAATCAGCAAAGGAGTGTATATCCAATTCCAATGATACTTGTTTTCTCATGAATAATATTCTGCAAAATCAAAAGAATTCAAAGATAATAAATTTGAAATATATTTTGCAATATAATAACAATTAAAATATATCCTAAATGCATATATGACAAATAAATGCATAGTGGTTTAAAAACATAACGTTGCAACATTCTACTTATAGACACTTGCAGTAGGAACTGATTAATTAAATTCAACCATGTTCTGCTTGCAGCAAATCAGAAACCAGAATTGCGCCATGAAAATATTGAATCTGTTAGCATTAAAGCACTTAATTTTTTCATGTCAACAGGTAAAGGATCTTTAGCTCTTTGCCTGCAAAATTATAAAATCTAGGATCTCTACAGAAGAGCTACCAACTGAAAATTCATCATCTCCAGGACTTGTTGACCCATTGGAAACTCTTGTGAAATTAAACATGGCTTTCAATTCAATGGGTTATAGGCCCGGCGGAGACTTTATTTTGATTGGTCAGAAACAAAATTAGAATGGTAGCATGTGAAAAGTTTAAGATAAACCCAAAAGTCATACATGGTAATTCAGGCTCAACCTAAAAATAAGAACGAGCCTAAATTTATTGAAAAAAAGTCAGCTATCTTTGTAGAATGAATACAGTGCTTAGATGACAGAAGTCTATCTCTGGAAATGTGGGAAGCCTTGGACAATGGCTGCAAAGCATTGAACATATTAAAAGAGCATTATTCATCGAAAGGAAAACCTAGAATTATTACTTTATATACTGAACTGAAATTTCTAAGATGTACAGAAGCCAAGACGATTACAGATTATAGAGGCCAAAGGAGAAAATTCATTAAGAATGTCTGTCAAAGTTATTAGTCACAGTCTTTAAATCTCCGTGGTACTAAAATGGTTGCCATTTGATTTTAAGCTGATAACTACCATAATAACTGAAAGGAAAATCCAGTCAATTCGAGGAAAGAAATAATGAGGAAACTAAGAAAATAAGAAAAAAAACGAATCTAGAATCATCATAAAATTTAAAAATGCCCATTTAAAAACACCAAAATTAAATTATACCTTTACTTCGAATAAAAATCACAACTTTTCAAAAAACAATTTTTCTCTAAAGAAAAGGATGAACATTATTTGCTGTCACTGTGGGTGACCTAATCACAAGAGTTTCCGATGTAGATAGAAAAATTTAAAAGGGGACCCCATTAAAAATGTGGAGAGCTCCAGTAGTGAACAGGCATTTTTATTTTCATGTATGGTTGACACTTAAACAAACAGTAACAACTTTCTTGTCGATTATGGTGCAACAGCACATGCATCTAAGCTTCAGCCTCTGTCCCATCAACAAAACGTTGCATCCCTCTGCTTGTTCTACAAGTATTTTAATGGTGAATGCTCTGACGAACTGCAGACACTCGTGCCCCCACGATGCAGACACCCTCGACAAACCCGACAGGCAGCTAAATCCCACCCCCACACTGTAGAGATCCCTAGATGTAAAAGATCTTTCTATCCAGTAGTTTCTTCCCCAGAACCGCTAGACTCTGGAATTCCATTCCAGGATCCTGCTTCCATAACTGTACTGACATGCAGAAGTTCAAGTGCAACGTGAACCAACATTTTGCTGCCCAAATCGATACATAGCACCCCAGTAGTTGCTGACCCTGATAGTAGCCCCCTACACCAAAGTGGCAATGTGCCTTGTTTGGTGTGAAAATGTAATAAAAAAAAAATTTTTTTTAAATTATGAAGGAATCGGATTTTATTTATTTTGATCCCAATTTTAACTCTCAGCAGTCACTTTGTAGAGCTAGCCGACAGCAGTCAATTAAATGATATTATTTTGAAGAGAGGCGATGCTAAAATCTCACTTAGGAACAGTAAAGGCAAGCTTTGTTTCTGTATTCTGGAAAACGTTCTTCTAATCCCGATATTTAAAAATATTTTTTCAGTACAAACCGCCTCTAAACAAGGTGCATCTATAAATTTTAGCACCAATAAATCAAAACTGGTGTACCGGAATTGAACTGTATTTGATATTAACAAAAACGGAAGACTATATTATTTAAACAGTGTAGTCCCATCAGAAACGGTATTCCATGATTTACAAACATGACAAAATTCTTGGGTACTGATATCAAAAAGCTGCTAAATGTGGTTGACGGAATGAAAATAAAAGCTTATAAAAACTTAACAAACTGCAACATTTGTACATAAAGTAAAATGGCAAAGTACCAAAACAAGGTATTAGATAAGAAGGCCACGAAAATCCTATCGCTGGTACATTGTGACTTGAACAATCCCATGGAACAGATGGGCAAAGAAAACTTTAGGTATGCATTAAATTTTGTAGAATATTATTCCGGTTTAATAATGGTTTATTTCTTAAAGAACAATTCTGATACTTTATTTGCAACGAAAAAATATTTAGTAGACATGGCCCCTTACAGTGCAGTAAAATTTATCTGCTCCCACAACGGTATAGAATTCACTAATAAAGACTGAACTTTTATTAATGATCGTATCAAACAAGAAAAATCTGCCCCTAATTCACCTCACCAAAACAAAACTGCTGAAAGATCATGTAGAACACTTTCTGAAATGGTGAAATGTCTACTCATTGAAGCAACCCCCCCCCAAAAAAAAAACTCTGGACGTATGCACTAATGATTGTTGCATAGATACACAACTGGTCCTTTAACAAAAGGCTATCCAGAACCCAATATGAAGCTTTCTGCTGTAGAAAGGCAAATTTAGTTTTAAATGCATGCATTCTGTTCAACTTCAAAAGCAAATTAAATACCAAAACTGGTCGAGGTTTATTTGTTGGTTAAGACAAAGATAGCCTAACTTACTTAATATTTTTTTCCAGAGAAAAATAAAATAAAAAGACTCCAGTGTGTTCAACTTTTTTTGCATTAATAGATATGAAAAGAAAATTAAATACCAAAAACGGTCTAGGTATAATCCATGGTTATGACAGACAGCCTGGCCTACTTCATATTTTTTTCTAGAGAAAAATAAAATAAAAAGAATCTGATGCGTAGAATTTACAGACATGTTTAATTTCAAAGACGAAAATCCATCGTATGAAGAGGATGAATAAATATCTCCCATCTTCATAAAACAAGTGACGACAATGAAATTGAAAACACAAGTGTATTTATAATGATGATGGTGATGATGCTGGTGTTAAAGTCGAATGTTACTCCAAAAGAAGTAGAAGGCGACCTGATATTTTATGGTCAACAATTTGAAAGATTATCAAATCGACTATTCCTATTCCATGGATAATATGCCAAAAAGCTTTAACGAAACAATTACTTCAGAACACTGTGATCAAGGGAAAATAGCAATGAAAAACGAAATAGATGCATCAACAGAAAATAATCTCTATTCGGTAGTACCTGTCCCAAAGGATAAAAATATCATTTCTACAAGATGAGTCTTTACAAAAAATTTAGCAGAACACTACCCAAACAAAAGTAGTAGACGGCCTGATTTTTTTGTGACTGACAATTTGGAAGCTTTAACAGAAAATAATACCTATTCGGCAGTGCCTCTCCCTTAGATAAACATGTCATTGCTTCTTGATGCATCTTAATAAAAAAGACTACAGCATCTGGCGTTGAACAGCACTAAGCAAGATTTGTTATTAAGTGATACTCTCAGATTTATGGCATAGAATATTTTTCTGTTTACCCCAACTACAAACCTAACAACAATCAGAATTTTATTGTAAATCGCATCGCAATATAAATTTAACATCCATCGAATGAACGTAAAAATACTTTTTTAAATGCCCCAATAGACTGAAATTTATATTACTCCTTCAGAGGGATACATAATGAAAAATAAAAACTGCATGTACAGGCTTAACAAATCCTTGTACGCTCTGCAACAAAACAGAATTTGTAAAACACTATTGCATGATTATATGATTAAACAATTAAAAATATGCTCAGTGAATCCCGGTTTGTATACCCAAAATGAACTCAGTAAATTACTGATTTTATGCGCTGATGACATTTTAATTGCATCAAATCTATATATATAAAAGGCAAAATGTGTGTGACCATTTCGTATATGTCTCGGAAAGGCTTCTTTTGCACACGCTCCCGGGGTCGTTACTATCGCTTAGAACTGCTTATATACCTCCTATATAATAATATCTAGGATTTGGCAATGCGTGTAGCATCTAGATTTATTTACAGCGACTTTTACAAAATTATTGCTATTTTAGCTTCTCACATGTTGTATAAAAAGCGAAACTAATTCAAAGCTGACACGGTGTTCTCGGCATCGTGCCGGGAACATCCACAAGCAATCAGCTTTGATCAATTTGGGGCTAAACTCCATATATCAAACAATTGCTAATCCCCTTTCATTTGGGGAGCCGGTTTGCCCCCACCATCATCTTGGGGAAGCGAAAACTCTCCCGCATTGAAACAAAGTAAACAAACCCCAAAAAGCTGTCCCGCATTAAATAAAATACTGCTACGTCATCTCATAACGCTCCCACGATGACTTCATTTAGCGGCTATTTGTCAATCAAACCTCTTTCACTCACTTTGTAAGCCTTATTTTGACACTCTAATAAATTCTTCTTACTCCTGGCCTAGACGGTTAAATGGTTGGCATTTGTTTCACCTTCGCGTCAAGGCTTCCGGGTTCAATCCCGCCTCCCGACCAAAACTATTTTTTTTTGTTCTTTACATCTTTAAACACTCGGACAACGTTTTTTTTTTTTTTTACTTCGCTTATTCTTTAGATTATCCCCCCCCCTCCTATACACACAGCGTTTTTTTTTTTTTGCTGTTTTTTTGTTTGGGTTTTGGTTTTTCCGATTTTTTTAACATCGTTTCAGGGTTATTATTTACCCCCCCCTACACATACCTACAAACACCCAGGCAACGCCGGGTACCCCCCGCTAGTAACATAAAGTAAACCGATTTTAAGAACAGATTAAATAAAAAACATTCAAAATGACCAATCTCGGCCACATATCATAGTTTCTGGGCAAACAATAAACATGAAAATGGAATTATTAAAATGAAATGAACAAGGTGCATTGATAACATTCTATTAAAATATGCAAGAAACGCATTACACCGATCAAGAATGCTATCAATAAAAATATAAACATAGAATCTGAAATAATTGATGATAAACAATATTGTGAGATAATAGAAAGCCTTATATACGCAAAGACTGCTACAAGACCCAGCATATATTACAACCGTAACAAAGCTATCAACTATTAGGATTTAAACAGAACTAAACAAGTCCTTCATTATTTCAAAGGAACTAAGGAACAGCATTTAGCATTCAGAACATCAACAAGTCCCCTAAAATTAGAAGGGTTTTCAGATTTAGATGTGGGAAATGATAAAGCACGAAAAAGTATAACTGGATATTGTCTTCAACTATGCAGAAATTGCCCTATTATTTCATGGAAATCTAAAAAGCAACAGATTATATGTCTTTATTTGTGAGGTAGAATATATAGTGCTTTCATATTCTGCACAGGGAGTGCTATACCTAAAAGCTATTCTTAAGACTGTTTTAAAACCAGAATTGATTGAACTTCCTGTAATAATTGTGATAATCAAGCCAAATAATCTTAGCATATAGCACAGTAATTCACCAAAGACCTAAGCATATAGATATTAAATACCACTTCATAAGAAATGAAGTCAAAAAAGGAATCCATTATTGTAAATTACATAGCATCAGAACAAAATATCGGCGATATATTTACAAAACTGGCGACAAAAATAAAACTGAAACGTTTTGCCTCTAAACTTGTCGAAATTTGACTTTAACTTTTCATAAGCCCAAATATATATTAAGAAAAAAATTTTAAAGAAAGAAAATTTGTATTGAGCAAAACGTGAAACTTCATCCACACATTTTAACATGTAACAAATGTTTAAACTTTTACTAAAATAAAAATAAAATAAATAAAAAATGAAAGTCACTTTTTACAAACATTTTCTTTGTTTCATTTTACATGCTTATTATAAGGTGTGCATAAATTCAAATTTTACTATAATTTGTGCAGGAAAATAAGACAAGTTTTTTCTATTCTATCCTTTTTGCTTTGTTTTAATTTTACTTAACAAAAAATAAATACTTTTGTACAGATACATATGGCATGTATATATATAATATATATATATATATATATACATTTTAGAACAAAATTGCATAATTAAAATTAAAAATGGTAAAAAAAAACTTCAATTTCTTTATATTTTATGCACATATTTTTCTTTGACATTTGGACAAATAAAAAATGGCTTTCTTTCTACATATTAAAATTTTAACTAAACTAATTTTCTATAAAATAAATACATATTATATATGCTTGAAGCAAAAACAACGCATTATTACAAAATAAACCGATATTTATTGTTTGAAATTTATATTGAAATATATATTATATATTAAATTTCAATATAAATTTCAAACAAAACAAATCTAATACATATTTATTTTATTCAAACTCAATAAGGAACACAAATTCTAATGTAAATAACTTTCTGTTTTTATTTAGTACTCTTGCATAATTTGACCCAAATTCTTGTGAATTCCCGTCAAGCATGGATCAGGTGAGACCAGCAAGCATCAGTTTCAGCCTAGCATTGTTCAAATGTTGAAACGCTAACTCGACTTTTTATTTTATTTATTTAATTTTTTTTTCTTTTATGTTTTTAGTAATTTTTAAGATAACATTAAGGGGGGACTTTTTATTTTCTGATTAGTTACTTATTATCTATTTATTCTTTTGTTTTTAATTGAATTTTTGGGAGTTTGATTAGCCAAAGAAAAAGCGCTATCTAAATGGAAGCAGATGGCATTCGAATTGGAAGAAATCGACAAAAAAAAAAAAAAAAAAAAAAACAAGAAAAAAAAAAGCTGACAAACAAATATATTTTCAAACTCGACAAACAGAAAAGTGACAGGCAAGAAAATAAATCTATATATGTTAGAAAAAGAAATGAAAACATCGATACAGACAATCTCATATTGTCAAGAGAAGAAATTGCTGTCCCCAAAAAATGAAGTGCAAAAACACAAATGTTTACTTACAAAAAGATCGAATGTAAAGGATGGTTTCTCCTGGAGATGTACAAGTGGACAGTGCCACCAAAAGAACTTGACTCAACAATAAGTCTTTAAAATAAAAAAGACAAGAAAAAAATACGGTTACAAAAAAGAAAACAAAACAAAGAAAAACTTGTACTTATACGGTTAAAAAATCTTTTCTTAGAGAAAAAAAACTTTCTGTTGATAAATATTTTGCAAAAAAAATAACAAAAAATTAAATACTAAAATGAAATAAACATATTTTATTTTTCAAGGTATGTTTTTTTTGTTATTTTTGCATTTGTATTTTTTCCGTTTTTTTTTTACATTAGTCTGCGTCTGTTACGACACTCGGCTGACACTGATAATTGCCAGCCTCGCCAGATCCAAGCTTGACGGGGGTTCACGAGAATTTGGGTCAAATTATGCAAGAGTGCCTTTTATTTTATATGCTGTAACTTATTTTATTTTACACATTTGAATATAATAAATTATTTGCTTTTGAACAGAATTACACATGAGCTAAAAGGACTTTACATTATATATTAAAATAGGAGGTGTTGCAGTATTTTGTAAAATAAATCCTTAAGCACAGTGGTTTAAACATATTTTATTTTCATTTTTTTCAACATTGTATCCATAGCAACTCAGTTCTTTTTTTATTTCTACAAGTATAAAATTGTTCACGGCTACCAAAAAAACAGTATATGTTATGTATGTATTTGTAAGGACCCAAATCTGTTGTAGGTGTGTGAGTAAATATTTCATGTTTTTCTACTGAATGCATATATTAAGTGTATATGAAGCCTAACTGAATGTCTGTTGGTTCTACACTATCTGAACCATGTGTTTTCTTATCTACATATATCCATAACAGTCTATTTCATGGCCCGATTAATCTTATCTAGGTGTTGATGCCTGCATGTGTGTCAGACATGTATTTCAACATACCTTTTAACTGCATTGTTGACTCTGTCATTTGGCTTTACCTGGGAATTTCATGCGTACTTGAAAGGAGCTGGAGTCAAAAACGTTTCAAACAATCCAAGATGATGATTGATTTTTTATAAAAAAATTTTTTCACCAGGATTTATTACGCAGTAGAATGTAAAGTGAATCACTGGCCTCTGGGTTTCTCCTAGTCTCCATTTTGAAACATGTCACCTCCCTCTCAGGGAAGGAAGACCCTTCTAATCCATCTGCTCTGTTTGATGTCTGAATTCAAACTCAACACTTTGCTCCAGCAAACCAGAACACGAGAGAGACGAAACGCCCTACCAGTCAGCTGTTCAGACCTTCAAATCTCTACTTACGTACTGAGCAGTGTTCAGGTGAATTCTTATATATATATATATATATATATATATATATATATATATATATATATATTACATTAATTACGGAGTGTTAGATTCTAATTGTGAGAGCTTTGTTTAAGACTGTACAATGACTTATTCAGTTTCCATACAATTCCATACATTTTTTTCATTTTAAATCCGTAGGGGGAAAGGGTACATATAAATCTCACAGTCAATCAAAGCATTTAAATAAGAATTATTCACATTCATTTGATGTATTTTGAAATTGTATTGTGTGAAAAGTTGCAATAAAAGTCTAATTGTCGTTAAATTTGTCGTTAGTGAGAATGTGGCAAAATAGTCGACCCCAGAAATTTGTGAAAAACCTTTGCTTTAAAACTTTCACTGGCCATGATTTTTTTTTTTTTTGCAAAAACCCAGCGAGAAGAAATTATATTCTTTACCATCTGGTTCGGTACCATTATATATGTATTATTTTAATATAAAGTTTCCAATTTGAATTGCATAACTTTTTTCCATTCTTGCTGATTGTCTGAATTAAGTGCCTCACTATTACTTTCTGTTGCACTTTTCAATGAGTAACAATAACCTATTGTGCAGGTTTGTAACTTTTCAAAGTTTTAGAAGTCTGACCTTTTTCAAGCACTTTTTGTCAGGATTAATATTTTCTTTGTGATCGACAAAAACTCTAGCTGATATTTCCTCATGTTTTTCATCCACTGGTTCGCCATTTTTTAAAATAAATGTGTCATTGAATTTTACACATCTAATTTATGGCATTTTGGTCTGGAAAACAGATTAAGTAAGCCAGGCTGCTTTTATTGTAACCCATGTACATAGCTTTTTCTCTTTTAATATTTAGTTTACGGGTATTTTCTATGAATGAAAATTCGACTGAGTTTGAGATGTTTTGATAAAGTTATTAAAAAATGGCTTAAACTCTCTTGTTTACTGCATCAGATAGATCGATCGATTGATAGATAGCTAGTTAATGAGACACTTAGATAGCTACACCGATAATTTTGTATACAAAATGGGAACTGAAGACGAGACTAGAAGGATGGCAACACACTGGACAACACAATAGAAGAATATGACAACCCTTCAACCCTAATCGCCCAAAAGAAGAGAAAGGAGTATACAAAAAGGGAACTGAAGACAAGACTAGAAGGATGGCCACAACATAAGAGAGTAGGCAGGTTCATTGAAGACCTGAACCAGAGCTACATTGACAAGGAGGCTTCACTGCAATGGCTTAAAAGTGACAAATCTCCATTTGATGAAAAACGATTAATTATAGCTGCACAAGACCAAGGCTTACTCACAAATGGATTTAAGAAAATGGCTGGTCTACAAAAAACCGACCAATCCAGATTCTGTCATTCAGCTGTTGAAAGCCCAAGCCACCTAATGACTGGATGCAAGATCCTTCTAGCCGATGGTCATTACACTGCTCGCCACAACAAAGTATGTAGATACTTACATTGGAAGATCTGTGGAGAGATACAACTAGATAGGTTGTCGAACATCTGGGAACATGATCCACCACCGATAACATCAAATGGAAAAGTGACAGTGTTCTACGACAAAGACATACAGACAGTCAGATACACAAAAGACAAGACCATCAAGCCAGATATAGTAATATGGAACAACCCCGAAAGGACTGCACTCATTATCGATGTCACAGTTCCAAACTATTTTGGTCTTAATAGAGCAGAACGGGAAAAGATAAAAAACGACATGGTCTCTGAAAGAAATAAACATTATACCAGTTGTGACAGGAGCAACTGGCCTAATAAAAAAGAACCTTCAAAAATACTTAGAAGCAATCCCTGGAAAAACAAGCTGTAAGGAAATGCAGATAGCAGCCATAAAGGGAACAGTGTCTATTCTTAAAAGAGCCCTCGGATATAAATTTAAACTATAATAGAATCAAGTGTTAGCTCCAGGAAGGAGCCCCTTGATCTCTTCTAACTAACAAAAGTAAAATAAAAAAAATAATTAGATAAACAAATAACTTACTGCCATATTTTTTATGTATGTTAGAATAATTTACATGCTCGTCTTTTCATATTTCATGCACATATTTTTCTTTGATATTTGGACATTGAACTACATGACTATCTGTTTTTATTTTACATGTTGTAACTAGTTTTATTTTATATTTATATTTTGAATTTATATAATTACTAGCGGGGAGTACCCAGCGTTGCCCGGGTGTTTAGAGGTGTTTGTGGTTTTGGGTAATTCAAAACACCCGGGTGTTTGTGTCGAGGGGGGGGGGGGGTAAAATTAAAAAAATTTGGTAGGTAAGTATGAAGGATTGAGTCGAAGTTGGAAATTAAAGTGTGAAAAAAATACATGCGCCGTTAACCACTGGGCCACCTCGAAATAGTAACGGAAACATGTTTGAATTTATTTAAGTATTAAGAATTGGCAAGTGGCCATACTTAATGACTAAATGAAGTCAAATTTGACTACGGGGCAGTATTTTATTTACTGTCGGGCAGCATTTTTTATTTATTTTGAGGTTTCCCCAAGATGTTGTGGGCGAAACCAGCTCCCCATAACAAGGGGATTGTCCAAATTGAATAGCAATTGTCTGATATAAGGAGAAACTCCACATTGATCAAAACTGATTGCTTTTGGATGTTTCTGACGATCGCGTACCACCAGAATTAGTTTCACTTTTATGATACGAAAAAGCCTAATCTGCATGCGACAATCAAAAAATGTTGAATATTTATCTTTTCAAAGTCGAGCAAATTAAATAGACAGGCGACCCCCATTGTTAACTAGTAGATATTATGATTTAGACGTGATATAAAAAGTTTTAAGAAGTTGTGAGCCGACCGATCACTTCTCGGAAAAAAGTACAGAAAAGCTACCCATCAGAAACTCAGTGCTAATGCACTTACTGATCCACGCTATTTTTTAAATCGTATTTCCAAGTTTAATTAAAGTTTTATGATATGTTTTTTTTTATTCAATTGTAAGGTTAAAGTACAGAATGGGTAAAAAAAAAACCCTCTCCTCATGTTAAGAATAGCTTTTTAAATAATAATGTTATTATTTCAGCATGGATCAATAAGTGCATGAGTACCATAAACTCTTCTGAAATTAAACATGGCTTTCAATTCAAGACAATATTTTTAATTTAATTCATTAATTTCTTTCTGGATATGAGTGTTCATATGCAAAATATGAAGTTACTTAATGAGGCTTTTTTCTTATTTACATTTATATTTATTATATTATATTTATATGGTTTAAGGAAGAATATAGTTGAAGAAAGATGCCAAGTAACGAAAGTCGAAAGAATTTTCCTTATGAATATTGCAATCTCAGTGGCATGGTGACAAATTTTACTTAAAACTAATACCAGATATAAATAGTGTAGCAGACCACAGTCAATCTAATATTGGATGAATTCAAAAAGTTCATTTCGTTATGTCACCAATGCATATAACAAGTTGTGTGTCTATGATCTGCCAGCAGTTAATAAAGGAAAAAAAGGTTATTTAGCCTGTATGAAAGAAGCTTCCTTCTAAACATATATGCACTATTTGCTGGAATGACAAAGATGTGTTTCTCTGGTTGGTAAATGTGTCGAGGGAGAGTAGAAACACATTGATTCATTCTGAGTGCTTTTGCACTAGACTGAGTAAGAACTTAGCAAAAGCAAGCCCTTTACATCATTACTCTGGTTAGTGAAATGCAGACCTGTTTAAGTGAAGAGTGAAAGGGTTGAGATCCCTATTTACAAAAGATGGAAGGAAAGATCCTGAGAGAATATTTAGTCATAAGGGTCCAATTACCTGATGAGCAAGTTTCTGTATGTGTGGCTGTATGGCCACTTGTTGTCCAATTGTCTGATGGTCATTCAAAATTAATCTAGCTACAAAATTATGGAAGTAACCAAAATTCAAAGCACCGAGCAAGTTGAAAAACTATGATAGTTAAACAAAGATTTATGACAAACGAAATAGCTAGTCTTCTGATAGCAGTCGTCAAGTAAAACAAATCAAATGTCTTGTGTACAACTGGAATATCGACATTCATGTTGATGCATATAACCAATAAATACAATCTTTGCACTTACAGACGTCTGTAATGTTGTTATTCTGTCTAATGGAGCCAAACATAAAAACAAGGGAAATGAAAACTTTCACATAACCTTTCCAGGCGAAAGAAAAAAATATTATTTTCTTTGTTTACTATGCTAAAATAAAAATTATTTAAATTATTTGTAATTCTAAATTATATATATAAAAAATTAAATAAAAATTGTTTAAATTATTTGTCATTCTAAATTATATATATATATATATATATATATATATATATATAAAAAATTAAATAAAAATTGTTTAAATTATTTGTCATACTAAATTAGGGAGAAACATAATATTGTAAAAATAAAATAAAAGTTGTTAAAATTATTTGTCATGATTTTTCTTGCACTTCGTTCCGTTACACTCGATCTTTGTTTTTGATCGCAAGGTCAAGGTTGTGTTATGCTTATGAAATGATAATTATCAGCCATGTTTTATGAAATAGTAACTGTCAGCCATGTTTTATGAAATGGTAATTGTCAGCCATGTTGTTTTATGAAATGGTAATTGTCAGCCATGTTGTTTTATGAAATGGTAATTGCCAGCCATGTTGTTTTATAAAATGGTAATTGTCAGCAATGTTTTATGAAATGGTAATTGTCAGCCATGTTGTTTTATGAAATGGTAATTGTCAGCCATGTTGTTTTATGAAATGGTAATTGTCAGCCATGTTGGTTTATGAAATGGTAATTGTCAGCCATGTTGGTTTATGAAATGGTAATTGTCAGCCATGTTGCTTTATCAAATGGTAATTGTCAGCCATGTTGCTTTATGAAATGGTAATTGTCAGCCATGTTGTTTTATGAAATGGTAATTGTCAGCCATGTTGCTTTATGAAATGGTAATTGTCAGCCATTTTGTTTTATGAAATGGTAATTGTCAGCCATGTTGGTTTATGAAATGGTAATTGTCAGCCATGTTGGTTTATGAAATGGTAATTGTCAGCAATGTCTTATGAAATGGTAATTGTCAGCCATGTTGCTTTATGAAATGGTAACTGTCAGTGATGTTTTATGAAATGGTAATTGTCAGCCATGTTGTTTTATGAAATGGTAATTGTCAGCCATGTTGCTTTATGTAATGCTAATTGTCAGCCATGTTGCTTTATGAAATGGTAATTGTCAGCCATGTTGCTTTATGAAATGCTAATTGTCAGCCATTTTGCTTTATGAAATGCTAATTGTCAGCCATGTTGTTTTATGAAATGGTAATTGTAAGCCATGTTGTTTTATGAAATGCTAATTGTCAGCCATGTTGCTTTATGAAATGGTAATTGTCAGTCATGTTGCTTTATCAAATGGTAATTGTCAGCCATGTTGTTTTATGAAATGGTAATTGTCAGCCATGTTGTTTTATCAAATGGTAATTGTCAGCCATGTTGTTTTATGAAATGGTAATTGTCAGCCATGTTGCTTTATCAAATGGTAATTGTCAGCCATGTTGCTTTATTAAATGGTAATTGTCAGCCATGTTGCTTTATTAAATGGTAATTGTCAGCCATGTTTTATGAAATGGTAATTGTCAGCCATGTTGTTTTATGAAATGGTAATTGTCAGCCATGTTTCATGAAATGGTAATTGTCAGCCATGTTGTTTTATGAAATGGTAATTGTTATCCATGTTGTTTTATGAAATGGTAATTGTCAGCCATGTTGTTTTATGAAATGGTAATTGTCAGCCATGTTGTTTTATGAAATGGTAATTGTCAGCCATGTTGCTTTATGAAATGGTAATTGTCAGCCATGTTTTATGAAATGGTAATTGTCAGCCATGTTTTATTAAATGGTAATTGTCAGCCATGTTGTTTTATGAACCCCCTACCTCAATTGTCAGCCATGTTGTTTTATGAACCCCCTACCTCAATTTCCTATGCAGACAGACGCCACGCTAGACGATCTAATAATCACCCCTGCTCAGGTGCATGCTATCATAAAAAACCTTGACTCATCAAAAGCATGTGGACCCGACCTCATCCCAGCTGTGCTATTAAAAAAGTGCTCAGCCGAAGTAGCTCCAGTTCTCTCCAAACTCTACAACAAATGCCTTAATGAATCTTGCTTTCCGGGCTGTTGGAAAACTGCTTCTGTGGTACCAGTATTCAAGAATTCTGGCGAAATAACTGACCCATTAAATTATCGCCCTATTAGCCTCCTCCCACTTTTTGCCAAAATATTTGAGACCTTAATTAATCATGCTCTAGTCTAGCACCTTACAGATGCTAAACTTCTGACCGACCAACAATATGGATTTAGACAAGCCCGTTCCACGGCAGACATCCTCACTGTAATCTCTGAACGCATATACCATTCACTGGACAAAGCGGGAGAGGGCAGAGCGGTAGCTCTAGATATATCTAAGGCTTTTGACAGGGTATGGCATGAGGGTCTCCTCAGGAAGATTAGATCATACGGTATCACTGGTAGAATACTTAACATAATTAAATCCTTCTTAGATAAAAGAAAAATCCAGGTTGTCCTCGACGGTCGTACATCTAAACAATATGATATAAATGCGGGAGTGCCCCAGGGATCTATCCTTGGACCTCTGCTGTTCCTGATATTCATAAATGACCTCCCCAACAAAATTGCCTCTGAGATGGGTATATATGATGATGACACCACACTCTATAGCAGGCACGACAGGAAAACAAATGAACATATATCTAAAGTAATGGCAGAAGCACTAGAGGATGACCTCCAATCAGTAGTGGAATGGGGACAAAAATGGATGGTCACGTTCAATGCCGCCAAGACAAAACTGGTTTCATTCAATAATTACAAGAAACCTTCTCTACCACCTATAGCAATGGCCAACGACTCTTTATCTGAGAGTACGTCTCTCAAGCTCCTTGGCCTAACGTTCACAGGAAACATGAGTTGGAACAATTACATCGAGAGCATTGCCAGGGCCGCTGTGAGGAAGGTGGGCTCTCTCTACCGTGCTAGAAAACTTCTAACACCCGAAAGTATCCTGTACCTCTATAAGGCCACTATTCGCCCATATATGGAGTATTGCTGTCATATTTGGGATGGTGCATCAGCTACTAGTCTCTTGCTCCTTGACAGGGTTCAAAAGAGAGTCGCAAATCTGATAGGCCCTAAACTGGCATCTAAGCTTCAGCCTCTGTCCTATCGTCGAGAGATTGCATCCCTCTGCCTGTTTTACAAGTATTATAATGGTGAATGCTCTGATGAACTGCAAGCACTTGTGCCCCCACGACGTGAAAACCCTCGACAGACCCGACAAGCTGCAAAATCCCACTCCACACTGTAGAGATCCCTAGATGTAAAAGATCTTTCTACTCCAGTAGTTTCTTCTCCAGAACTGCTAGACTTTGGAATTCCATTCCAGGTCACTGCTTCCCCAACTGTACTGACATGCATAAGTTAAAGTGCAACGTGAACCAACATCTCGCTGCCCTAATCCCTACATAGTACCCCAGTAGATGTTTCCCCTGATAGTAGCCCCCTACACCAAAGTGGCAATGTGCCTTGTTTGGGGTGAAAATGTAATTAAAAAAAAATTTAAAAAATAAAAAATGGTAATTGTCAGCCATGTTATTTTATGAAATGGTAATTGTCAGCCATGTTGTTTTATGAAATGGTAATTGTCAGCCATGTTGTTTTATGAAATGGTAATTGTCAGCCATGTTGTTTTATGAAATGGTAATTGTCAGCCATGTTGTTTTATAAAACGGTAATTGTCAGCCATGTTGTTTTATGAAACGGTTATTGTCAGCCATGTTGTTTTATGAAATGGTTATTGTCAGCCATGTTGTTTTATGAAATGGTTATTGTCAGCCATGTTTTATGATATAGTAATTGTCAGCCACGTTGGTTTATGAAATGGTAATTGTCAGCCATGTTTTATGAAATGGTAATTGTCAGCCATGTTGTTTTATGAAATGGTAATTGTCAGCCATGTTGTGTAATGAAATGCTAATTGTCAGCCATGTTTATTCTTACACGATTACATTGCAACACATCTTAATCATGCGTTTCTCTAGTTTATATACTTAAAATAAATTAACCTTTTACTCGAAATGAATCCTTATGTAATATTGTTTAAGATCAGATTTGAATGCCTTATTTTTCTCATATAACCTACTGACCATATTTAGCGACATTACCTATATTTCTAGATTATTTGGGTAAAATAAATTTTTCTCAAAATGATTCCTCATGTAATAATCGGTAAAAAATTTCCGACACCACAGTTGGAAGGTAGATCAGAGTTAGGTAAGGTGTAAAGCTTGCGAAATATTGCTAAGTCGTAGGTACAGGCAAAAATGGTCAGACAAAAAATAGGGGGACCTAGTTTTGATAGCCGATTAATCATAATTTTCTGTAGGTTTTCGACTACTTTTTTATTGTATTTGAAAAATTAAAGACTAAAGTTAATTTCCTAAAGGGAAAAAATATTTGTACACGTGAAAAAAAGTTATGAAAAATATTTTCACGGCAAGCTACCCAATTCAGCTAAATTTTTAAATTAAATAAATTCATTGTCAGAATCTTTTAAAAGATAAATATTAATTTTCTGGATCTATTTCAAAGATAATTAGTAAAGTAAAGTTCTTAGATATTGAATTAAATAAATAAAAAAAACACCTTGCTTGTGCAAAAAAGACTTAATTGGCCCTCAAAAAGCAAGTAATTTACCGTTTGCCAAAAACGCAACAAACTAAAAAAATGTAAACACGATTATAAGGAGACCCAAAATTTCAGCCAATTGAAATGCTGTTTCAAAATAAAGTCATGATGGTAGAAGGAGGTAGGAGTGTCAGATTTCTTTTTTTTTTTTTTTCACCAGACGTGCAGCCATACATTCCTATTCTGAACGTTTGTATCAATTTTTATCATTTTTTAATTGAATTATTTTGTATGTTCTTGTTTTTAAATTATTTTTTTTTAATTATTGTTGAGATTATATAAAAATTATGTTACGCCGAAAGTTTCACATTCTTGCAAGAAAGGAAATTATTAAAATCGTGCATATAAAAATTATGTGAAATCTGTAATTAAAAAAAAAAGTAGAAATATTTTTGCTATTATAATTTTTTGTGTGAAAATATTAAATAAACAATGCTTAATTCAATTGTAATATGGGTAGTTTGAGAAATTCATTTTTCTTCAAGTTATATCGAATTCATTAATACGGACTTTAGGGGCTTTTTCCGTAGTGTTCCTGTAAAAATTATAATTTTTTTATTGTTGCAAATTACGATGCTTTATTTATATAAAAAAATATCAAAAAATAAATTCTTGCATTTTTTATTTCCTACTGAAAAGGTATTTTTTGTTTAAACAAAATAATACATTTTCACTCAGATTTAAATAAAAAACAATTCAGGGGGAGGGGGGAGGGGAGAGAGGGACGATTGTATAAAATAAATTTTTCGTTCTTGGTTTATTGGCCTTCGGGACAAGATCAAAGTGTAGTATCTGTTCTTCATTGTGCTGCAGTGCACTTCCATTTCTTGTTCTCTTTCGGTGGAGGAGAAATCCTTCACGACTGAGACAATTTTTATTTTTGTACCTTTTCTCCACGTTAAAAAACGACCCTGGTGTCTAACTCTGTCCCGTAGGGAAGCATAGTAAATAGGTACATGTAAACGGGAGACGTTTACTATATAAACAAAAAGAATTCATAATTGTTTGGAGTTGTGCTTACATTAAAACAAAAATTAAAAAACAATTGAATTTTATTAATACTTACGTTTTCAACAAAGAAACGATTAAAAGATGTGTTTTTTGATGAGTGGAAATCTAAATTCAAGATTGCGACCGGAAAAGCAAGTTCGCAGAAAATTAAAGTACGTCTAATTTAAATGCACCATTGCGAAACTTTTCAGTTAATATTACGAAATAAATTATTTAATTTCTAGCAATATTTTTATAGTTTAGTGGGGACAAAACAAAACAACATAGTGGTAATAAAAGTTCATTTTGTCCAGTTGACTAAGACAACAAACCACTTTCTCGTAGGAGGGAGTCTCACTCTAGTTATTTATTTTTTTTAAATATGCGAAAATGTCAGTCAACGCATAAGAAAGTGACATTTTTTTTTTTTTTTAGAATTTATAGAAATAGATTAACAGAGAAAATTGTTTTATATAAAAATATAAAATAAATTCGTTCTTATTTAGCATTCAACCTCAGATACATACAGAAAAAATATAGAAAAATATGACACATCCGTCATGGAACGAAGATTTCATATTCCAAAAATCAAGTCAATTGATCAAGTGATTTTATTTTAAAGTAAATAAATTTCGTGTCGCTAACACACACACACACACACACACACACACACATAAAACAACAACATTTTTTTTTATTGTTTTGAATTACGGGTGGACAGAAGGCAGTAAAAACCACACGTTCGCGTTAGCCGTCTTTGCGCGTAAAGAAATTTGTGCCTGCATACCTGAAAACTAGTCACATTTTATTTATAAATTTTTGTCTTTAAAAAAAAAAAAAACATTCAAGAATGTTTTTTTTCTTTTCTCAAAAAATACACGAGGTTTTGATTTAATATATTTAATTCCACTTTATGGAGTGAATTTTTTTTTTAATATCTAAAAAAATAAAAAATAAAAAAAGGACTTGAATGAAATAGAAATAATTTTCGTAAAAAAACGAAACTTTCTCTACAATATAAGAAGATCATAAGGTTTCATTTAAAAAACAAAAACAAAAAAAAACAACGTGGATTTAAAAAAGGTTTTAAACTTC
Organism: Euprymna scolopes; assembly: GCF_053919585.1. Taxonomy (NCBI): domain Eukaryota; kingdom Metazoa; phylum Mollusca; class Cephalopoda; order Sepiida; family Sepiolidae; genus Euprymna; species Euprymna scolopes. The sequence continues at coordinate 131,688,040 of NC_136500.1, read as the reverse complement.
GGACTTTATAGGTAAATTTCTAAAAAAAACACCTTTTTTTGTTTTAAATTTGAATGTATTTATTGATTTTTATCTTCAATTGGTAATCTCCAAAAATACCGTTAGGGCTTACAACATGGCCGCCAGAAGAGTCAACAAAAAACTGCGAATAAAATATATAAAACTCGTAATTTCTGTTTTTAAAGTGGGTTGTCAATTTTCTTTATGAAATATACTTCCAAAATAAATTATTACAGTCGTTTAAAACATAATAGAAGTATTATTTTTTATTTTTTAAAAACAATGTTTACAAAATGTCTACGCACGTTCGTTTGTTTAAGTATATTTCATAAAGAAAATTGACAACCCACTTTAAAAACAGAAATTACGAGTTTTATATATTTTATTCGCAGTTTTTTGTTGACTCTTCTGGCGGCCATGTTGTAAGCCCTAATTGTATTTTTGGAGATTACCCTTCAATTGTGATATATAAAAACTTTGGTACATAAATTAATTATTAAAATTTTAATAGACATTTCCAAATGGGGGGGGGGCTGAATTAAAAAAAAAAAACGTTTGTCTAAAATAGTATATTCGGTTTATTGGAAAGAGTATAAAATTTCACATTGACCCTGAAAATATCGTAAAAATTTAACCAATCGAAAAATTTTGGTAGATTTTTTAAGTTCAAAAATTGAAAAAAATTCACTCGTAAAATTCAATTGATTTCATTACGTAAAAAAAAATGGCTGCATGAAAGCGCGCGGGCACTTTGTAAACACTGTTTTTTTTTAATAAAAAATAATATTTCTATTATTTTTTAAACGACTTTAATAGTTTATTTTGGAAGTATATTCCATAAAGAAAATAAGCAACCCACTTTTAAAAGAGAAATTACAAGTTTTATATATTTTATTCGCAGTTTCGTGTTAGGGGTGTCAAAAATTTCCCCCAAATTCTGATAAACCTAGTGGACCTAATCTAAAAAAATACCGAAAATTATAACCTTTATAATAAATATTTAAATAATATGTTAATGAGTTTGTTTGTTTTTTTTTTATTCTTTTTTTTTCAATTCATGTACTGTTTGTTTGTTTGTTTTTTTTTGTGTGTTTTTTTTTTTTTTTTTTGTTACTTTTATAATAAAATATATTATGGACTGTTTTTTTTTAATGAACTGTTTTTCCCCCAATATCATGTTTATTTTTTTTTTTTTTCAATTCATGTACTGTTTTGTTTTTAACTTTTATAATAAAAATATATTATTGACTGTTTTTTTTTTTTGGTTGTTGTTTTTTTTTTTTTTCCCCCAATACTACGTTTATGAACTGTTGTTTTTTTGTTTTTTTTTATCAAACAAAAATAGAATTTTTATAATGAAATATATATTATGAACTGTTTTCCAAACATCAGATGCCGGTAATTTTTATAAATAATAAAGTATAAAAATACAACTTTTATAATAAAAGTTAGGTAACCGTCGATATTGAAATACCCTGGCCAAAAATCACAGCTAAAGAAATCGTCCGCGTCCATCAAAATTAAAAATCGAATTGAAAGTCGAAAACAAAACGAACCAAACTTTATTTTTATTATTACTAGAAAAGATGCCTTTAGTAAGAACGAATTACTATTTTATCTTTTTTACTAAAATATTTTGTTATTTTTCTTACGGCAATAAAATTGTTAATTCTTCTATTTGAATAAAATTCCCTAAAATGAAATAAATAACGTCGGTACGGGCAAAATGAACGCCGATGGATGCTCAAAATTAATAAACGTTTTGGTCTCTCCCTTTACTTAAAAAAATCACCAAAAATCAGGAAATTAACCAATTTTAATGGAATTTTCAGTATTTATCAAATAATGATCACGGAATATATTGAACTAATTATTTTTTTTTTTTATCTCAGGGGAAATGTATTTTTTGTTGAAACAAAAAATACATTTACTAAATTTATAGTTTTCAGTAGTAAAAAAAAAAATGAATGAATTTATTTTTGCTTTTTTTTTTGAAAATAAAACATCGTAAATTATAACAATTAAAAAAAAAAAATTTACAGGAACATTACGAAAAAAGCCCCTTTGAATGAGCATCCACTACTATCACAAACATGTGCCCCAAAAATGGACCCGCATAATCTAAGGGGCCTCTCTCTCCCATGGTGAACTTGGATATTCCCAGCAATGAATGGGAGCCTTACCGGGGTTGCTTTGATTAAGCATGCAGGTTCCACAAGCTTTACTGGCTCTCTCAATATCTGCATCCAGATTTGGCCAACACACATAGCTGCGAGCAAGGGTCTTCATCCGCACGATCCCTATGTGTGTCTGATGAAATTGCTGTAATAATTTCGTTCTAAGTCTAGCTCGAATTACAACTCTATTTCCCCATAATACTGCACCATCTTTACATATCAACTCTGTCTGCTTGTTGAAATAGGGCTTCATTGCTATGTTTGGAATACACCTGCTCTAGCCACTCAGGATGTATTCGTACACCCGACTTACAGTAGGGTCTCTTCTTGTCTCCATTCTCATTACCACCACAGTCACTGGAGCATCAATAAAGTTCATCATGTGTATCCTGTTAGTATTTGGTGTGGTATCTTGTTCCTGCAAACTGATTGGAAGATGACTCAGGCAATCTGCATTTCCATTAAGGGACCCGGCACGATACTCCAACCTATTATTGTAGGCAGCCAGAAATATGGCCTAGTGTTGAACTCTGTCAGCAGCAAGAGAAGGGATCGGCTTGTGTTCGGCAAATAACTCCAATAACAGTTTCTGGTCGGTGGACAACATAAAATTATTCCCATACAGATATTGGTGTAACTTTTTCACTGCAAAGACTAGGGCCAGCCCCTCCTTCTCAATGTGCGCATAATTCCGTTCTGCCTCAGATAGCATTCGCGATATGTAGCATACTGGTTTCTCCCTTCAATCTTCCATTTTGTGAGCCATTACATCTCCCAGTCCATAGGAAGAAGCATCTACTTGCACTAGAATAGGTCTAGATGGGTCAAAATGAGTTAAAAGAGGTGCAAGATAGCATCTTCATTGTTTCTTCAAAAGCCCTTGTTTGTCCAGCACCCCATACTCAGAGATCAGAGAGTACCCTTCCTCATTAAGCTATTAAGCGGTTCCAGTATTGTTGATAAATTCGGCAAATGACTATGATAATAGTTAAGTACCCTGAGGTAGGCTCTTAATTCCGTGATGTTTTGTGGCAGAGGTGCCTCTGTCATGGCGGCTACTTTGTCGGGAAGAGGCACTGTGCCTTCCTTATTAATTCTGAAACCCAAATATGTTACTTCAGGAAGGAGAAACTTGCACTTACTTTTCTTTAATTTTAATCCGGCCTTATCTAGGGCAGCAAATACACTCTGTGATTACTGCCATCACTACCTGAAACCAAGATGTCATCCACATGCACCTTGCAAAAGGGATGTTCTTCAACCTTTTGTCCATCTCCCTTTGAAAAATCCCTGTAGCACTGTGTACCCCAAATTGTAGTCTGGTGGGCTGGTATAATCCTTGGTGGGTGTTTACTGTTAGCAGTTCCTGGGTTTCTTCATCCAATTCCAGTTGCTGATAGGCATGGCTCAAGTCGAGCTTGGTAAATTTCTGACCCGCTTTCAAAGTAGCAAATATATCTTCTGTCTGAGGAATGGGGTAGTTGTCACATGGTGATGCCCGGTTTACTGTCTGCTTGTAATCTCCGTAGATCCGGATGCCCCCATTATCATTTTTGGCAATTGGTACAATGGGAGCAGCCCACCTAGAGAACTCCACTCTTTTGTAAATTCCCTGGGTTTCCAGGCAATCTAGCTCTTTCTCCACATCCGCTTTTATGGCATAAGGCACTGGTCTTGCCAGACAAAATTTGGGACGCACCATCTTATCAATGGGTATTTTCACCTTCAAATCTTTTAAACACCCAATTTCTTCACTGAACAGCGACTCAAATTTTTTAAGAAGCTTTTCCGACCTCGAAGGGGAATCTTCCTGGTATAAAGGAAACATGCCCTCCAATCTAGCTTTACGTTATTTAACAAGTTGCGGCCAAGAAGTGTCGGTACATTTTCTTTCACCACCAGCAAAGGTAGTCGATGCTTTAACCCTTCCTGGATTACTTCCACATCTGTGGTCCCATGTGGTTTAACTAACTCGCCAGTGTATGTTCTTAACTTGACATGACTCGCTTTTAGATCATGAATTTGGCCAATTTTCTTGAACTTTTCTAGGCTCATTATTGTGCATGAAGCTCCTGTGTCTATTTCCATGGCCACTTTCTCTTGATTAATTAGTAGTTCCACTAATACTGATGGTGTCCAAATATTTCATTTACAAAATATATGTGGAATATATATTTAACATTATCAAATAGTGATAAAATATTTCATTTACAAAATGTATGTTGAATATATATTAAACACTATCAAATAGTGATACAATATTTCATTTACAAAATATATGTGGAATATATATTTAACACCATCAAATAGTGATAAAATATTTCATTTACAAAATATATGCGGAATATATATTTAACACTATCAAATAGTGATTAAATATTTCATGCATGTTGAATATATATTTAAAACTATCAAATGGTGATAAAATATTTCATTTACAAAATATATGTGAAATATATATTTAACACCATCAAATAGTGATAAAATATTTCATTTACAAAATATATGTGGAATATATATTTGACACCATCAAATAGTGATAAAATATTTCATTTACAAAATATATGCGGAATATCTGTTTATGCTTTAATTACATCATCAACGTTCTGATCCCCATCTGGCATCAGCTGAATGGTTCTCATCTGTAGGAGGCCTCATGTTTTGACAAGCTTCTGGGCTTGACCATTACTCCTGATCTTAATTGGAACAGATACATCAAATCTGTTGCCAAGGCCGTTGGAAAAATGGTGGGATCCTTCTGTCGATCCAGTAGATATCTCACTGCTGATGCAATTCTCTATCTATATTAGAGCCAGGTACGTCGAAAGATGGAATACACATCTGGCAGGAGCTGCTAGAAATGACTTGGCCTGCCTTGATAGAGTTCAAAATAGTCTTTGTAGCCTTGTAGGAGATGTCCTTTTCTCTTCCCTGCAACCTCTATTTCACAGAAGGTATTGCGAGTTTGTATCTGCTTTATCGTTATTTTCATGGAAAGTGTTCAACTGAGCTTCAGTCTATTGGCCCCCTCGCCAAACTTTCACAAGAAACACTCGTCTAGCTGAAAACACTATCAATAATTCTTCCCACTCGTTATCTGTGCCTCAACCTAAACGTAGAATCCATGAACAAAGCTTCTTTCTTAGAACTCCGCGCCTGTGGAATTGTCTTCCATTTTCTTGCTTTCCAGCTGACTACAATATGGTTGTCTTCAAGTCTAATGTAAACAAGTTCCTGATGAGCCGTTCCACTTGTTAACAAATTTATCGAATTTCCATTTACCGGATCTCACTCTGCTGCCAACCCAAACGTGCGCATAGTGGGTTGGCAGCGGCCCCCTTCACTAGATCCCTGTGGAGTTCGCTACGGGTAGCAGTTACAAGGTCGCTGGACCTTGGTAGTCGTTTTAGCGCGGCTCGGCACTCTTTCATGTAGGCAGATTTTCCCGGTGGCCTGCGATGGCTCTCGATAGAAGGGTCGAGAACAACATCGCGGAAGGTGGCAGTAACCACGGGGTGCCACAGTTGGTCGTCTTACATATAGTGGCTCATGAAGGCCAGCCTCTCAGCGTCTCGATGACACTTCAAGTCCGACATTCCCAAGCCTCCCTCACACGGACGTTGAATACAGACCTGTCTGCTCACCCAGTGTCTTCCTCTGTCTCAAAGAAGCGAGGACAAGAGTTTGACAAGAGCTGTTAGGTGTTGTGCAGGCAGGGGAAGTACGGCCAGTCAGTAAAGGATGAGAGGAAAGACGTAAGTGGTGCACACCTCAGCTCTACCCTTTAAGGAAAGTTTCCTAGGAAGCCACGAATTGACTGCAGCCTCCACCTTTGACCGTACCTCCAACCAATTTTTGTCAAGCTGAAAACCTGGTCCGAACCACATGCCATGTCGACGATCTGAACCGGGCCATCCGTCCTGCTGAAGGGTGCCGGGAAGTTTGCGTTGCCACTCCAGGCGCCCAACCGCAGTTCTACCGACTTGCTGCGGTTTATCTTGGTCCCTGTATTTCTTTCGTACTGAGTGAGCGCCTCCAACACGATTTCGATGTCTCTGAAGCTCGACACAAAGACTGTGACATCATCGGCGAATGCAGATACCTTGGCGGCTGAGCCACCGGGTATTGTAATTCCGTGCAGGGCCAAATTTGCCTCCTCACATCTCAGCTTGTGGAGCAGGGGCTCCAAAGCCAGGACATAAAGAAGAGGTGACAGGGACAACCCTGACAAACCGACTGAGAGATAACAAAGGGTTCCGAGCGCTTTCCGTTGACTTGCACAACGGCTGTGGGCTGTCAATACATCATGGAAATCCACTTGCAGAAGATCGGTTTAAAACCGGCGGCCTCTAAGACAGATGCCAAGAAACGATGGTCGACCCTATCGAAAGCTTTGGACTGATCTAATTTGATCCGCACGGCTTCCTTGTCATCATCTATTCCTCCCTCTGGGATCGTGCGGATCAGGTGCAAGTTGTTCTGAATCGATCTCCCCTTTACAGCATAGTTCTGTTTCGGTTCAACCAACTAGCCAATAACAACCTGCAGCTGATTCGACAGGACCTTGGCCAAAATCTTCAACTCTGTGTTTAGCAGAGTTATGGGCCTGTAATCGTCTAACTCTTCCCCCCATGCCTGTCACCTTTCCTCAGCAATGTGATCACTCCCTCGGTAACTTGCCCCGGGATGGATCCCAGAGCAAACCAATGGTTGAACACATCCGTCAGAAGAGGCAGAAACATGGTCGACAGCCTCAAATAGAGTTCGTATGACAGATCATCGAGCCCTGGCAATCTGTCACAGCTGACCTGCTTCAGCGCAGTAAAACCTCCCAATTTTTAAAACATTTTTTATTGACGTTGTGGGGGTCGCCTGGCCTTTTTTTGGGAACTGACTTCCTCCACAAATAATAAAAATAAAAATAAGAAATCTTATATGCAACACAAATGGAGGTTTATTTCTGGAATAGAAATAACAAACAATAACAAGTTAAAACATAGTTCTCAATATTTCAGAGTTCCTTTTTTTGAGTTCATATGAAAGATGGAGAGTCTCTTTTTTGTGTTCTTTGAATGTTCAAATTTGTAACATTGACAATATTAATGTTCGTCTGTTAAAAGAGAGTATTAATGCGCGGAGCAGTGGAAATGAAATAATTGATGTTTGCACGCGTGGTAAGTCCATATGAGAAAGTGTTGAATGAGTCGGAAGAGTTTAAAGAGACGAAAGAATGCTCGAAAGGCTAAGAGACTAAAGAGATAGATTTTGTGTTTGTGCATGTTTATATTCGATTTGATCGGCTCCAAACGAGCTCTAGAAAATTAGTTTTAAAATGTGTCCTAGGAGGAATTCCATTGGATGGAAGACATCACATGGGGTGCTTTCAACTACGTACACACCTTTGGTATATAAAGGTCACGCCGGAATTTGCGTGGGTGTCATTTTTCATTTTTTTAACGCGCCGAAACAATCAATTGCACTGCGCGCCTAAATTGTATTTAACGATTTTAAATTTGAATATTAAACTGTGCCAACTGGCACAAATACTCCCCCCCCAGATTGGAAAAAAAAAATTTTTTTTAAATATGTAATGTATTCCTTGAAATGTTTCGGCCAGTGGACTTTCCTACCCGTTTTTGTCGTGGGTTTGGTGTCCTCGTCATTTTCTGCTGGTCTCCCATGTTCTAAGGGAATTTGTTCTGGTGGGGAAATTGTCTGAGAGTATTCCTCAATGTATGCTGGTTTAATTCGGTCGATCGCGATGTTGTCTTTCCTGTCTTTCCGTTGGACAGTAAAATATTTTTCACTTCTGTCCAAAACTTGGTATGGTCCAGTGTAATTTGGACAAAATGGCTTTTTGACCGTATCATTCCTGATAAACACAAATTTGCATGTGTGAAGGTCGTTCGGTATATAGGTTTGTTTGTCAGCCCTCCTGGTGGGGGTAAATTTGAGAGAAGACATTTTGTTCTTTAATTCCGTCACAAATGTAGCCGTGGGTGAAATATCTGTGTATGCATTAAAATACTGTCCAGGTAGTGTGACTACGGATCCAAAAACTAGCTCTGCTGGTGTGCTTTGTAAGTCTTCTTTTATTGTGTTTCGGATCATTAATAGGATTAATGGTAAATTATCTGACCAGTCCGCGTTGTTAAGACTCGTGGCCAAAGAAGTTTTTAGCTATCTGTGAAAGCGTTCGACGAGGCCGTTTGAGCAAGGGTGATAAGCAGTAGTCTTTATGTGGGTTGTTCCCAACAATTGGTTGAACTCTGCGAAAAGTTTCGATTGAAATTGCGAACCTCTGTCCGTTGTGAGTATTGACGGTACTCCAAAAATTGCTATCCAGTCTTTTAGTATTGTTCCAGCTACTGTCGCTGCCGATGTGTCTTTCACGGGTATGGCTGTTGGCCATCTGCTGAACCTGTCGACTATGGTGAGAATGTGGGTGTGTCCTTTTGAGGGCGGTAATGGCCCCACCAAGTCAACATGGATATTGGTGAACCTGGCATCAGGCGCACTGAAAGTGCCCAGCGGTGACTTCGTGTGCCTGTGTATTTTATTTTTCTGACAGGATACACACGTCTTGGTCCAATTTCGAATATCTGCATTCATATTCGGCCAAACAAAGCGGTCTGTTATTATTTTTACGGTGGCTCGTTTGCCTGGATGCGACATATTGTGAAAATGTAGAAAAACATGTCGTCTGATGCTTGGCGGTATGTATGGACGCGGTTGTTCTTTTGCTGTATCACAATAAAGTGTTGTTACACTAAAAGGTACGGGCATTTCCTTCAGTTGCAAAGACGTTTTCTGTTGTACGTCAGTGAGTGTCTTGTCCGTCTTCTGTTCTTGTGCAATTAATTCTATAGTTAACGAACTGGAATTTAGTGAAGTTATTGCAGCTCGTGATAATGCGTCCGCCACGATGTTTTCTTGCCCCTTGATGTATCTGATGTCTGTGGAATATTGGGCAATATAATCAAGGTGTCTGATTTCTCTTGGACCATATTTATCTACATGCGTATGCAGTGCATATGTTAACGGTTTATGGTCAGTGTAAATACAGAAGTTTCTTCCTTCTAACAGATGTCTAAAATGTTTAATTGACAAATAAATTGCTAATAGTTCCCTTGAAAAGGTACTGTACTTTGTCTGTGTCTTGCTCAGTTTGGCTGAGAAAAACGATATAGGGGTCATTGTATCCCCTGTCAGTTGATGTATAACTGCTCCTACAGCTATGTCTGACGCGTCTGTTGTAAGTGTAAGCTTCGATTCTTCGCTGTCCATAATATAATTCAATTTTGTGAAATTGACTAAGGCAGTTTTAGCTTGATGGAAAGCTTTTAAAGCTGATCCGTCCAGTTTTAATTGTTGGTTTTTCGTTTTGTTCTTCAATAATGACGTTAACGGTGCAAGGATTGTGGAACAGTTGGGTAAAAATCGTCTGTAGTAATTAATTATACCTATGAAGCGATGAACTTGTCTAACAGACGTAGGTTGTGGAAAATCCGTAATGGCACTTACTTTTTCGGGTAATGGTGATATACCATCCTTATCAATTGAATGTCCAAGGAAGTTTACTTCTTGCTGACTGAAAATACATTTGTCCAAATTTATTTTTAAACCGTAATGGGACAGTTTTTGAAAAACTTGTTCCAAGTGTTGTTTATGTTCGTCGAGGTTTCTACTAGCAATTAGGACATCGTCCACGTAAGCGAATACGAATGGAAGGTCCCTAAAAACCTCGTCTATTAACCTTTGAAAGGTTTGACAGGCGTTCCTAAGTCCGAATGGCATTCTGACGAATTCGTAAAGTCCAAATGGTGTGGTCAGTGCTGTTTTGTGGATATCTTAATCCGCCACCGGTATTTGGTAATACGCTTTTACTAAATCCAGTTTGGAAAATACCGTGGCATTTTGCAGTCTGATTGCAAAATCGTGAATGTGTGGGATAGGGTATCTATCCAGTACAGTTTGTGCATTTAATCTCCTGAAATCGCCGCATGGACGCCATGTTGTCGCGTCTGCTTTCTGTACCATGTGTAGAGGAGATGACCACGCACGTTTGGAAGGTCGGATAATTCCTTGTTGCAACATGCGTTGAAATTCGTCTTTTGCGATCTTGTACTTATCCGGCTTCAGACGTCTGGGGGTGGCGTAGACTGGTTGTCTATTCGTTTTAATATAATGCTTTGCATTATGTTTAATATTATCCGTGACTTTGAAAGGCTGAGTAAGTTGTGGGTATTTTTGAAACAGCCGACGAATGTACGTCTCTTCAGGTAAGGCAGAACTAATCCCAGTAGACTGGTATCTTGTGGTGATACCTTTAATTACGATTTTTGTTTGGTTATCAGTCAGTGTGCGACTAGTCATGTCTACTGATAGATTAAACTGTGCTAGGAAATCTGCTCCTAATATTGGTGTCATCACGTTGGCTATGGTAAAAATCCACGGAAATGTGCGGCGCAGGCCGAGATTGACGTCTAAATATTTTTCACCGTATGTCGGTATTTGTGTGCCATTAGCTGCTTGGAGGTGGTAAGGCTGTGGAATAGCTTTTTGTTTACGTAGAGGTGGTATCACGCTGATTTCAGCTCCAGTGTCTATTAAGAAATTATATCCATGATTATTATCACGAATAAAAAATAAACGACCTTTAGTGGAAAATCCAGCGACAGTCGTCGTCTCTACTGGCCGAAATATTCGTTTCCCTGATTCTTGTTTTTAAAAGAACAAGGATAAGTGCAACGCCGAGCTTGTGTGCCGAATTTTTTGTGGTAAAAACAGATTTCGTTTGCTCGTTCCCGTGTGTTGCTTCGACCTCTACTAAGACTTCGTTTTCGATAGTCCGATCGTTTATTAAATGAGTAACGATGGTTTATTTGTATTAATTCCTGCACTTGTCGAGTGAGATTTTCGACCGTCATTTTTAGTCTCGATATATCGTCATTGCACGTCTGTTTCTGCTGTGCTTGTGCTGAGTTTACTTTGCGGTGCCTCAAATTTTCATGGATTCGATCTACCATATCGGCGAGTTTTTCAATATTTGTCTCTTCCGTTGTGGGTGCTAGGATTTGTACTGTTGTGTCTGGAAGTTTATCCAGCCACAGACTTCTCATTATATTTTCGGACATTTTGTTGTCCCCTAGCAATGTACGGATGTATCGCAAAAGTTGTGACGGGGTGCGATCTCCCAATTCTACTTGGGTGAAAAGATTGCGTAACCTTGTTTCATTTGAAAAGCCTGTCCGTCGTAAGATGGCCTTCTTAAGTTCGTCATATGGGTTGTCTTCAGGCACATTCTCCAATAAATCCGCCACCTCTTCAACGACGTCTGCCGGGAGTTTTTCCACCAAGTAACAGTATTTGGTTCGTTGAGACGTTATCCGCTTTGCGTCGAAAAGGGCCTGGATTTGGATAAACCAGGTCTTTATGTTGGTAGGATTAAATGCTGGTATATTTACCGTTAACGTTGCCAGAGGTTTTTCAACACAGGAAGGTTCCATGTTTGTTTTCTTCGCTCGAAAGTGATTTCAAAGCCTTTAAACTGTCAACTGACTTTTTCCGATGACGCAGAGCTTGAAATTGTGGTCGAAAAAAAATTGTTGCTTTTTCCGCTGAGTCATGGTTGTTTAATAGTTTATAAGATTCCATTGTGCATATGATTTCTGCGTCGGGTCACCAACTTGTGGGGGTCGCCTGGCCTTTTTTTGGGAACTGACTTCCTCCACAAATAATAAAAATAAAAATAAGAAATCTTATATGCAACACAAACGGAGGTTTATTTCTGGAATAGAAATAACAAACAATAACAAGTTAAAACATAGTTCTCAATATTTCAGAGTTCCTTTTTTTGAGTTCATATGAAAGATGGAGAGTCTCTTTTTTGTGTTCTTTGAATGTTCAAATTTGTAACATTGACAATATTAATGTTCGTCTGTTAAAAGAGAGTATTAATGCGCGGAGCAGTGGAAATGAAATAATTGATGTTTGCACGCGTGGTAAGTCCATATGAGAAAGTGTTGAATGAGTCGGAAGAGTTTAAAGAGACGAAAGAATGCTCGAAAGGCTAAGAGACTAAAGAGATAGATTTTGTGTTTGTGCATGTTTATATTCGATTTGATCGGCTCCAAACGAGCTCTAGAAAATTAGTTTTAAAATGTGTCCTAGGAGGAATTCCATTGGATGGAAGACATCACATGGGGTGCTTTCAACTACGTACGCACCTTTGGTATATAAAGGTCACGCCGGAATTTGCGTGGGTGTCATTTTTCATTTTTTTAACGCGCTGAAACAATCAATTGCACTGCGCGCCTAAATTGTATTTAACGATTTTAAATTTGAATATTAAACTGTGCCAACTGGCACAACGTGTAAAAACAAAAAAAGATAACAATAAAAATGGTACTTTGATCTTGGCGAAAACGCCAAGAAAACCTTCTTTGATCCCAGCCCGAAGGCCAAGAACAACAGAAAAAAGGCAAGCCTCTTTGTTTATATCCATCTTCACCCAAAAGGGTTATTTTTCTGTAGCTTCACCGGTTGTTAACCTAAATTTTCCGAATCTCAGCTCGTCTGCAGGACCTACTTATACTTATCACAGCTTCACCAATTTCTGTTACAATAATTATTTTTATTTTTATTATTTTTCTACAATAATATTTTAATCATTAAATAATTAGTAATTAATTTATGTTACAATAATTATTTTTATTTTTATTATTTTTCCACAATAATATTTTAATCATTAAATAATTAGTAATTAATTTCTTTTACAATAATTATTTTTATTTTTATTATTTTTCTACAATGATATTTTAATCATTAAATAATTAGTAATTAATTTCTGTTACAATAATTATTTTTATTTTTATTATTTTTCTACAATAATATTTTAATCATCAAATAATTAGTAATTAAATTCTTTTACAATAATTATTTTTATTTTTATTATTTTTTTACAATAATAATTTAATCATTAAATAATTAGTAATTAAATTCTTTTACAATAATTTCAATTTTTAAATTCCGTCATTATTTTATCGTAATAACTGACGATCTAATTAAAATTTTTTAAATATAAAGTAAAATAGTTCACTATAAATAGGCAATCGAATTGTGTTACTTCAGGTACATCCACGGCGTTGTGTAAAACGTCAATAGTACACATTTTAATAGTGACGTCATCATTTCGTGTGTTTGTGTTCATTTCTATGGATAAGCGTTCGCGTTATAGTTATTAATGGAGTTACGTTTTTTTTTTTTGTTTTTTTTTTTGCTATGGATAAAAAATAATATAAAACTTACCTTTTGTAAAACAAATACATTTTTATTAACGAACGACACAGACTAGAGTTAATAAAATAAAATAAATTTTAACGTCTTCTGTTGACACATGTATTTAAAAATAATGTTCTTTACAAGCAAGCCTCCGTACATTTTTGAAAAAAAACGCGCCAAACATAAAAACCATCCTCTATCAATATAAATAATAAAATCAAAACGAATTTTTTTAAGGTTGATTTTGTATTTACAATTTTTATTATCTCAGTAGCCTTATATTCTTTTATGTGAATATTTTTTTTATTATTGGAAACCTGTTATTAAAAAATCCATTTAAACTTCATATCGCATAATATTTGAATTTAATATCATTTAAAACTTTTTAAATATAATTATTTTTTAGAATTGTTTTTTTTTTTGTGTGTCTTGTAATTCGAATCGAATAATTATATTACCGAAAAAAATTATTCAGAAAATGTTTTTTTAACATAATATTGAATTTATGTCCAATTTTATTTACAACTTTGAGGTAAATGAAATAAATAACAGGTTTATATATATATTTTAATTATTTGATCTTTTCAGCTTTAAAACATGTTGAAACTTTTATTAATCCACATTTATTTTGCTTAGTTTTCGGACCATAAAATATGGGGGGGGGGGGTAGAATACCTAAAAAATATATTTCCGCTAATATATTTAACGAAACCTACTTTTAATATGTAAGTTTATTTAATAATGATTGAATATCGAAAATTTCAGGAAAATATTATTATTTGATTTTTACCAGATTTTTTAAACATGGGTGTGTAACGACTTAAAGAACGTCACTACATAGGAACATTGTTTTAAAGCGTCGATAATGTACACACGATTTTTGTCTCGCATTTTCATTATGTTTGTATGCTGTAAAAATTAACAAAAAAAATATTAGCAGTTTATTTGAAGCTTTTTTTTATTAAATGGTAAAAAAAGTTAGGATGATAATATGAAATTAAATTACAATTACATTGTGTTACATATAGGGGTGGGTAAAACTGTGGCGCGCATTGGAGGTGTAGAGGACTAGGATATATAAATCCTAATCCCGTTACAAAAGAAAAATAATGAAACGAATGGAATGAAGGAAACAAAGACTCACTTGCTGGAATAGATAAACTTGTTGTTTATTTACTGTTGAAAGAATAAATGTTTTAGATATAACATGTGTTCATGTCCGCGCGGGTGTAACCATCGTTTGTTGCGGGATTGGTATTATAGAAGGAAAAAGAAAATGTGTTTTCATCTCACGTTCGGGTCACTATCGTTTGTTCGCGTGTGGGAAAAGAAGTGAATAATGTAATGGAACGAGAAATGGCAGTCCATCGTGTAGACAAAGAAAAGGATGGAGGGTTGAAATCAGTTACCTGTGCACCATGTTAGCCGTCAGCTACGCGGTGGTGTTCTCTGGCACAAGTAGTAGATAGAGAGAGAAAGAGTAAGAATGAGAAAAAGTCAATCCAGGCCATGGAGAGAGAAAGCGTATAAAGTGTACGTACGGTCTGATAGCTTTTTGTCCCACATAGTAGCAAGTGGTGTGAGGTATGCACGTGTGTGCGCATGCCGAAAAGGCATGCTGTCGGTCTGTAGACCGCCCAGCTAGGAAGCTGGTCTGAAAAGAAAAGGGTTGGAAACAGCTTGTCTCTTCCTTTTATAGGTGTTTCCGGTGTGTCTTTTGCACATGTGTGGATGTCCTTTGAAAGGGGAAGTGACGTTGTCCATGCGTGCTTACGAGAGTACATGTGTGTACGTTAGCGTTTGTGTATATGTGAGTGTATGTACGCGAACGTGAATATATGTACATATGTGGACGTGGGCGCGTATGTTTGTGTGCGTGTATGTATATGACAAGTAATATAGCTTGAAATGTGAACGTGTGTTTTTGTGTAAGACTAGAAAAGGCTCGCACAGAGGTACCTATGTTACTTAAATATGATTTTAACTTTTTAAAAATTCTTTTACAATAATTATTTTTATACTATTATTAAGTACTTACTAATTCTTTTGCAATAATTGCAATTTTTACGTCAATTTCTCTATCGAATCAAATATCATTCTTACTACAGGTGTAACACGACTTATGCCCATTTTCTTCCTCATATTTCTGTTTCCGTAAACTGCAAGAGGGCCATGAATTGTATGTACTGTCGGAATTTCATCTTGCTTCCAGATAAATCTGACGCTAAAGTAACTAACCTGAAAAAAAAATGACAGCATGAAACAAAAGAAGGGGGGGTAAAGAATAAAATATAAAGGTCTTGCTTTGAAACGGAGAAGAGACTTTATTCGCAATAAAATTAGTTGCAAATTTTTCCATTTGCGGGCATTAAATTTAAAAAACGCCAAGGTAACATATAATGAAAAAAATAACATTGGTTCTCATAATGAAGATGTTGTATCCAAGAACGAATACAATAATAAGATTCAAAATAGTAGTGTCTAATCACACTCTCTTATGTAGTAAATTTTAGGAGCATACTCACAAATTGAAAGCCAGTCAGGCACATGCGTTTTTCTTTTTCTTTTTTTTTTCTCGTTTAAAGTCCTTTTAGAATCTTCTCTCCTTCATTTGTGTGCAAACTGTAGACACACAGATGGATTTCAAAAGTATGGCCGCGTTGCATATCCGGGTATTCTTGCCGGGTTTGCTTCTTTGTAGGAGGTTCCAAAATTCCTTGTCATGTAAAATAAGGTATTTTCTTTTTAAATAATTACACTCCTTCAAAAATATGTGCAAAACCGTAGTCACGTAGATAGTTTCCAGAAGTATGCCTCGTCGCATACCCGGATTTTCTTCTTTGAAGGAGGCTCATCAAAATTCCATTTTCAGCGCCGGGCAATGAAACGAATGTCCAATCTCCACGTCGGCGGAATTTCAAAAGAGGGCGAATCTCGCGCTGGGCTCGTGACGTCATTACGGAGTTAGCATTTTCCTTTTCTCAATATTAAAGGGAGTTTCGTACAAACCCAAAATGTACGAAACTAAGAATCAAAAAAGATACGAAATACAAAAAAATCGAATACAAGAACCAGATAAAAAATAATAAATGTAAACGGGGGGGGGCACCATTATTGGTACAAAAAAAATCCCAACAATACAAAATTGAGGCGCTAATGCAGAGAGTGATCCCGCTATTTTTTAAATCGTATTTCCACGTTTAATTAAAGTTTTATGATATGTTTTTTTTTATTCAATTGTAAGGTTGAAGTACAGAATAGGTACAAACTACAAAACACCCTCCCCTCCCCGTGTTAAGAATGGCTTTTTAAATAATAACGTTATTATTGCAGCACGGATCACTCTCTACATAAGAATCAAAATTGAATTTTACAAAATAAATCCCAATAAACTTTAAACATTGGCAAATATAATCCAAACTTGATAGGAAAACAATTCGGCACATTTAACTAGTAAGCGGACATTTTTACACGAGGAATGAAATAATTATTACACCGTTTTACGATGACCTAAATCCATTGTTCTTTAGCAGTTAATTTTCTCATTAAATAATTTTACGTTTGATTCGCGTTTTTAATCTTTTAATTTTGATTCTTTTATATTTTTATATATTTTATTTCTTAATGAATTGAACACACAAAACAAAAGTTGTATCAATTTACTAAAGAAATCCTAACAAACAAAACAAATTTGCTGTTTTGAACACAAAAGAAACAACGAATTCATCCCGATTTTTTTCGTCCTGAAATGAAAGGTAAGTTTTTTCTTTTCTTTTTTTTTTAATTTAAAAAAAAAGACAAAACAAAAAAAACCCTATACAATAACTTCAATAAATTTGATGAAGAATCTTTCCACCCTTGAAAAATCCTTTAAAATTACCACTTTTATTGGTTTTCAGAAGCGCTGACATAGGTGTGTATCAGATTTTTTGATACCCCTAACACGAAACTGCGAATAAAATATAAAAAAAAACTCGTAATTTCTCTTTTAAACGTGGGCTATTTATTTTCTTTATGGATTATACTTCCGAAATAAACTATTAAAGTTGTATAAAAAGTAATAGAATTTTTTTTTTTAAACAGTAATGAAATTAATTGAATGTTACGAGTTCAGTATTTTTCAATTTTTGAACTTTAAAAATCTATCAAAATTATTCTATTGATTCTATTTTTAGGATACTTTCAGGGTCAATGTTAAATTTTATGCTCTTTCCAATAAACCG
Source organism: Euprymna scolopes (assembly GCF_053919585.1). NCBI lineage: Eukaryota > Metazoa > Mollusca > Cephalopoda > Sepiida > Sepiolidae > Euprymna > Euprymna scolopes. Next base: position 131,670,357 of record NC_136500.1, on the reverse strand, counting down.
AATATAATATTTTAGACAAACGTTTTTTTTTAATTCACCCCCCACCATTTTGAAATGTCTATTAAAAAGTAAATAATTAATTTACTTATCAAAGTTTTATATATCACAAATTGGAGATAAAAGATTAATAAATAATATATTCAAATTTAAAACAAAAAAAGTAGTGTTTTTTAGAAATTTACCTGTAAAGTCCGAAGTTTAAAACTTTTTTTTTTTTAATCACGTTGTTTTTTTTTTTGTTTTTTTTTGTCTTTTTTTGTTTAATGAAACCTTGGTCCTTGCTCCTTTAATTGAAAAAAAGTCAGGGTTTGAATTACATTTTTCGAGTAGTTATAAGCTTGGAAAGACAGGGGGTGGAATTATTCAATATTTTTCACAAAGTTTCTGACACACCTTGTGTGGTAATTATTACTGACCGGAACTCGATGTGGAGGGGGGAGGCAGTGGAATTCTGGGAGGCAGTCGTTCAAGCAAAAGGTATAAAAAGGTGCTTGGTCGACTGATTATATAGTAGTAGTAGTTTGTTGTCCACCACGTGCGTCGGACTGAACTTTGCATAGCATCAACTTGTGGGTTATAAAAACACCCCTATCGTTGATGTGTTAGTTGGACTTTTTTGTTTAGTCAAGTTACACGTTTCACAGTTACTATTACAAAGACAATTTGTCGTTGTAAGCAACGAGGCAATACGTTGCAACTCCAGTTAGCCGAGAAAAGCCGAGAAGGATTCTCCACACAAGTTAAGAGTTTCATTGTTTTTTCCTTCTACGTCGAGTTCAGGTATAGCCGTTGAGTTGCAGAAACGCCTCCCCCCCCTTCAGTCGGTTAAAATCTGACACTAGCGCTGACATAGCACACATGAACAGAATTTGGGGGGATTTTTTTGACACCCTTAACACAAAACTGCAAATAAAATATACAAAACTCGTAATTTCTCTTTTCAAAGTGGTTTGTTTACTTTCATTGTGGAATATACTTCCAAAATCAACTATTAAAGTTTTTGGAAACATAATAGAAATATTATTTTTTATTTAAAAAAAAAAGTGTATACAAAGTCCCTGTGCGTGCTCATGCAGCCATTATCACTTTGATTTTTGAATTATATTTATTAGATATATATTTGTAACGTTCTCATATTTATTTTTGAATTATTTTTATTTGGCATATTTTTTAAAATTATCAATTTTTCTTTGGATTTTTCATTGTGTATATTTGGGTTTGTATTACTGTACACATAGATTCGAAAAGTTGTCAAAAAAACAAATATATAACAAATAGATGTTATCAAAGGCAAGATAAGTTACTTTTCTACCAAACTGGATATAGTTTTGTGTTTTTATTCAATGTAACATGTTTATTCAGCTCGAAAAAACATACAGTGTTTACCGATGTATTGGAAAATTCAAAATGGTGCCCGACTCTCTCTTTAACACGGGAAGTTTGGGAAAATGTATTATACATAATAAACTAGACAAAATACTATTAAAACCTCACCGAATATATGTCAACCTATGTCATGGTAACATATATTGAGCGAGTTTCTAACAGTATTTTGTCTAGTTTTTTATTTATAACACCTTTTCCCAAACTTTCCATATTAAAGAAAGAGTTAGGCGCCATCTTGAATTTTCCAATACATCGGTAAACACTATGAATTTTTGATTGGTATATTTCATAGCATTATTTCTTTAATTCTTGAATTATGTTTATTTGGTATTTATGAGGTTATCTATTTTTATTTTATAATATTTTGATGATGTTGTGTAGCAAAATGTAGTAGGCAAAAACCAGGAACAAGGATAGGAAATAGTCAGTTTCGCCCTGCACCGCCCACCTCTAGAAGAGAGGGATTTTTTGGCTGTTATGACCATAGAGAAAGAAGAAGGAGACAGAAAAGAAAAAAGGAAAAAAAGCAAAGAAATCTTGCTTCTCACAGATTTGTGGTTCATCACAAAGAACAATCTAACCGCCAGAACCACCTATGCAAAACACTCACTGACTGCTTCCCAGCGTTCTGCTTTTATAGCGGCCGGGAATTATATATTTGCATAATTGCGCGAGCGCACACTCGATTCTGCAAGAATTGCATGGGGTCCACGCCAATAAAAACCCATGGACGCTATCTTGGAACTCTCTTCCGCTCGGCTGGTAACACAACTGACATATCCAAGGTAAGCTCTTTATTTTCCCCCATTTCGGTTATTGCCAATTCTGCTTTAATCCTCCCTGATCTCATGATCACAAACAGGGAAGGGGAAGGCAGTCATCTTTGTCGGGTACTTCTTCGAAGAATCGAGGCAGCACTTCCTCATTGCTATTTTCTCATTACCACGGTTAATTCCACCAGTCTGTTCCATTATCCACTCTCGTGGTTCCATAGGCAGTATTTCACAATCAGGGCTGGTGGGCAGTATCCGTCTTTGTCGGGTACTCCTTTGTAAAGGTAAGAGGGGTGGTCCTTCTTCCGCTTGTTCAGTATGTGCATTATATGGCTCAAAATCCTCTCCATTGTCCTGCATCATACTCCCGGTCCTTTCAGAAGACATCGTACTGTCTGAGTCTTCCTCTTCCTCCGATGTAACATAATGGCAAGGGTGTAAATCCTTCACGTGGCGAGGCACACTGTTCACCAAAATCAATTGAGGGCTGATTACCTTGGTCACCACACCCTTGCCAAACCTTGTGGTACATCGATTTTGCGGTCTTTTGACCCACACGCAATCTCCAACCTGGTAAGATCTGTTCTTGGGACCTGGCGATGCAGTTGCAAGATTGGTCTCCTTTACTTGAACTTTGTATCGATAAATTCTGTTGGCAGGCACAGTAAAGGGAGATATGCTGTCTCTGGGTGTGATGTTATACTAGTAGACAGCCTCCTGTATGGGACACTGCATTCTAGCCGCTATTCATTTCAGTGTATGGTGACATTGCTCCGCTATGCCATTCCCGACTGGAGTATATGCACAACAGAATCGCAAGTGAATTCCCCATGTATGTGCAAATGCTTGAAACATGTTGGTGCAGAAAGCCATGTCATTGTCTAAAAGGATTTAATGTGGCGAGCCACATTCGAGGAACACTGTCTCCAACTGATGAGTCACGCTTGCTGAGTTCTGCTTCGTCAATTTCCTCCAAACGGAGAAATGCGATGGACCACACTCTGTTAAAGTTAAAAAATGGAAGGTGTCATAATGCGTGATATCCATTCCAATTTTCTGCCAATTCTCGTTCAATTCCAGCTTTGTCTTTTCCCACTTGACCGGCGCTGGATCAATGGACTGACATACCTCACATTTCTGTATGACCGTTTTAATGGTTGCTTTTCTCATGGTTAGGCAACTTTCACTGACAAAGTAGGAAGTGCGTCGCACCTCCCAGATGTCTACTACCTTTGTGAAAAGCCATGATTTTACTTTCATCCAGCTCGTCTGTGTGAACTGTGCCAATCACCGGGTGAAGCCCATTTTTCTTTTTTATCGCCTCAGACCACCGCTGTGGTACTCATGTCGATCGGTCTGTGATGTTTTGTGCTGATGGAACCAGCGTCACGTCCACTGTCAGCCCGTACTTTTTCCCGAGCTCCTTGAGAGTGCTTAGTCACCTCTTAGTAAGTATTTTGCTTGCTGCTTTTGTGCGTACTTCCACCTTTCCAGTTAGCATATCAGAGACCCAATGGTATAAGCATACAGAATCTGTCTTTATGTGTAGTATCCTGCCCAGCCGTTGAAGAGCTAAATTGATGCCTTTCAATATGGCGTCCAGTTCAGCTAAGTTCATGTGTTCAGTCATCTTCAGGTCACAGCCAACATGCGTCTTCCAACACAGTTTCACGCGTCTCCAAAGCTACACCAATTGCTAGGGAGCTAGCATCGACCCATACATTCAGCTCTTTGCTGTCCACACACCAATTTCACTGGGACAGATCGTCCTGCTGCACAGATTCTAAGATCTCAAACATCATACAATGCAGTACGGCATCCCTCGCTTCATCATCCCAGCCCTTTGTTACCGAACTTACTCTCCTTCTGAGTATTCCACAAGCCACACAAAACCAACCGCACACCAGAAAGTGCCCGACAAGTCGGCCACACAGGGAGAACATTGTTTATCGCGTAACAATACTGGGAGCCTGTGGAATTGCATTTTCTCATTTCCACCACAGTTCACTGCATTCGATCCTGACTGCCAATCCCAGCAACCGTGCACAGTCTTTCAACCTCTTCGGGTTCTTGCACTCCAACCCAAACTGCGTTAAGCGTTCTCTTACAGCGTCGCAGGCACCACGTCTTCATTGATAAAAATATCAATATAAGCAGATGCTGTGCGGCCTACAACTTCTTCCTGGCATAATATTTCGCTGACAATTGCTCTCATTATCAGGGGAGTCACATTCAAGCCGAATCTCAAACGGGTCAGACAGTATTTTTTCCTGTCGATTTCCACAGTCCGGTATGGCCACAGTGTCTCATGGACCTGTACTTGTAGGTATGCTCTCCTGAGGTCCAGTAGAGACATGTTACGTAGGTATGCTCTCCTGAGGTCCAGTAGAGACATGTTAGCACCTTTTTGTCTCCATTCGCACAGCTTAGCTGCACAAGTGTCTGCGTTGGCCATAAACACGTCTACGTAATGGTTTAGCTCCCGGTTGTCCATCACCGGGCGCACTTTAGCTTTGTTCTGCTGTATCACAGCCATCAGGGGAATTAAGCCTTTAAGGAGTCCCAATTTATTCTCTGGGTACGGCATGATCCCACCATTATCTATCCAGGTGCGGAGCTCCTGCATGTATTCTTCACGGATTTCTGACACTCGATCATGTAGTCTTTCAGGGGGGTGGTCCTCAGACAACTTCTACGATGCGGTCCACGTTTGGCTTTGATGGTCAAAGTTGGTGGTGAAATCCGGTTCATTAATACAAATGGTTGCGCATTTAATATTTTTCCATCCGCACTGGTCCTGTAGGTTCGACAATGACACCTCCCAGAGTTTTTATGGCATCGATCCCTAGAAGTAAGTCAAACCCCAGCAGTTTGCTACGCACCACCAACACATTGATCCTAGCAAACACACCTTCATCAGTGGATACAGAGAACGCTCCAACATCACAGCACGCATGGGATATTCCACCAATTCTTTCAACATTCACGTTTGTTTTTCTCCAAGACTGGCACTGGTCGGCATGTAAAATCGCCCTAGAGCATCCTGTATCAATAAGTGCCAAACATCGCGTCCTGTCAGCATGAGCGTCGTGTTCGCAATTTAGTGGAGAAGGAGACTGGCGCTTATGTGTCCTCTTGCTCATTTCCCAAGCAGTTCTGAGCCCAGTGTCCACTCTCACCGTACTGGTAAGACTGTGTTCTGCGTTTTCGACAGTCCTTCGCAAGGTGGCCTTTAACATAGCATTTAAAACAGGTCACATTAATAGGAATATTCTTGGCCCTGTTGTTCTTGGGTGAGCGTGTGGCCACAAACACATCCTGAATTTGTTCTCCAGTCGTCATCAAAATTCCCGCTCTCGACATTAAGCTCCTGCGTGGTCAGGGCTTCGATGTTCGGCGCCTGTTGAAGAGCAATTGAGATGACGTCAGGAAACTCAGTTACAAAAGTCAATTTCGTGAGTCTCTCTAGGCCATTTCCTGTGAACCCAGTCAATCCAACCAACTGCCTTATTTTGTTGACGTAAACATCCACACGTTCGCCAACCCATCTGACCATAGTTTTTTTTTCTGTATCCTGCAAACGCGTCATCGGTAAATGCCTCTTTTAATTGGGCCTCAATCTGGTCTATCTTCTTTTGATTGTCCTCCTTCATTTCCATGTAGAGGGCCAGTGCATCACCTATCAGATATTAAGGTATGAGACTTGCTATATCATACCTGCTGAAGGTGTACGAAAAGTCTCACTTTTTTCAGCCACGCTACAACATCTTGCCAGAGCATGGCTTGATGATATCACTGCTTATCCGCACCTTTGCCATAGTCGAGCCGAAATAGCTTGTAGCAAAATGTAGTCGGTAAAAATTAGGAACAAAGATAGGAATTAGTCAGTTTTGCCCTGCACCGCCCACCTCTAAAAGAGAGGAATTTCTTGGCTGTAATGACCGTCGTAAAAGAAGAAGACAGGAAAGAAAAAAAAGAAAGAGGCAGAAGAAAACTCGCTTCTCGCAGATTCATGGTTCGTCACAAAGGACAATCCAACCGCCAGAATCACCTACGCACAATCTGCAAAACACTCCTTGACTGCTTCCCAGCGTCCTGTCTTTATAGCGACCGGGAATTATATATTTGCATAATCGTGTGAGAGCGCACATGATTCTGCAAGAATTGCATGGGTTCAACGCCAATAAGAAACCATGGACGTCATCTTGGAACTCTCTTCCGATCGGCCCGCAACACAATAACAGATGTATCCAAGGTAAGCTCTTTATTTCCCCTCATTTTGGTTATTGCCAATTCTGCTACACGTGTCAATTTTATTTTCATTTGAAATATTTTATAGCATTATCAAATTTTATTTAGTATATTTTTATTACATTATAAATTTTTATTTGGTATACTTTATCACGTTATCAATCTTACTTTGGAACAATTTTTATCGAGTGTATCTTTAAAAGGTTATAAATTTTTTAATATTTTAATTTGGTACAATTTTTTAACGTTATCAATTTGATATTTTATTTGGTACATTTTTATTAGGATATCAATTTTTATTTGAAGTATTTTTCTAATCTTAGCCATTTTATTTGGCATATTTTTATTTGATATATATTTAAAATGTATTCAATCTTTCTTTTAAATGGTGTACCGACTACATTTTTATTCAATTAGCTAATATCTAAAAGTCTAAATATATGTATAAACTTCTTGTCAATATATATATAATTAGTTTTGTGTTACATACTGCAGACTATATATATGTATATATACATATATGTGTGTGAGTGTGTGTGTCTATATATATATATATGTGTGTGTCTATATATATATGTGTGTGTGTCTATATATATATATATGTGTGTGTCTATATATATATATGTGTGTGTCTATATATATATATGTGTGTGTGTCTATATATATATATATATATATATATATGTGTGTGTCTATATATATATATATATGTGTGTGTGTGTCTATATATATATGTGTGTGTGTCTATATATAGATATGTGTGTGTGTGTCTATATATATATATGTGTGTGTGTGTCTATATATATGTGTGTGTGTGTCTATATATATATATATGTGTGTGTGTGTGTGTGCCTATATATATATATATATGTGTAATCATCCACATACAGTACTTTTTCATTGTATCACAACTCATCTGCGGCTAGCCTAGCACTTTTCCCTAGCCAAGATTGAACTTACAACCATTGCGTTGATAGTCAGCAGTTCTATCCATCAGCCCATGGAAGTACCACTTGCAGGTTACCTCAACAAATGCCTATTTTGAATAAACATTTACTCATCGCTTTTATAGTGCTTGAGCTGTTTATTTTATTTCGAAACAAACAGCAAGCCTTGCTTCATAGCCATTTAAGTAGTGGGTGAGATACATTTACGACAGTGCTCTACCCAAAGAGGGATGGCTTAAATATATAATTTTGTTTTGTTGTATCACAACTTATCAGTGTAGCAAGACTAGCACCTTTTCTTAGCCGAGGATTGATTGCATTGATAGTCAGCTGTTCTACTCATTTGCCCATGGAATCTGCACGTGCAAATGATCTCAACAAATGTCCATTATAAATAAACATTCGCCCATTGCTTTTATAGTGCTCGAGCTGCATGTTCATTTACAAACCAACAGGGAGCATCACTTTGTGTGTGTGTGTGTAAATGCATCTGTCTCTAAATGTGTGTTTAATCTGTACATTACAATACATATTATCTGGGATTTCTTTTTTAAATTCTAAACTACTTAAAGAACAGCATGCGTTTTGGTAAATTACATCACAACCAAAAATTTCAACTTCTGGCTAAGAATGTGTTCAGTAGTTGAAAGTAAATTGCGAAAATAAGTTCTCTGTGTATTTAACACATACCAAAGTCTAGTTCAACACATTTTTTGTAGAATTGCACTACATTTTCATTACAAATACATTTAATGTAATTGTAACATTTTTTTTCCAAATCCTCAAAGAAATTCTTTTAACAAAGCCTCCACCCTATTCTACATATTTATAATGATTTACAAAATAATAACATTAATCTTTAGAAATCTATTTTATTTATGAGAAAGGACTTTTTAACTAATTTTTAATTTCACTGAACAATTTAATAAACCACAGAATTTTTTGTCCCGAAATAAGAATACTGAACACAACATATGACTTGAACGTAATATAATAGCCACACAGTGGGCCCAGAGGTGGAAATAGGCCAAAAAAATATTCTCTCATTTTTGTTCACAATTAGCATATTCCAAATCTGCATTAAATTTCATAAAAAACAAAAAAAAAATTAAGTCCAGAGCTCAACTAGAAGTTGTTTTATGATATTTTGAAGTTGCCCAGATCGCGAAAACTTTCACGCGCGCACTGTAACCAAGAGATTGCTGCTCTAAATCCAAGCGTTTGCAAAAAAATACCCTAAAATGGCCAAAAATTGCTATAAAAGACAGTTTATTCTTTTCTATGGGTTTGTGGTTGTGAAGGGATCATACCAGAAGAATAATTGCTTTCAAAAGATTAGAGTATATGAAAAATTCAGCATTTCATGGAGAAATTTGAGAAAAATTCGCATATAAATTGCTGTTTTTCGGGGGGTGAAATTGACTAAACTGGGACCTTCAATCCAAAATAAATCAAAAACGGCTATTCCTCACATATCAAAGTATAGTATTTTCTGAAAGTACAATCTTTACACTTTCAGAATCTGGCAGTTTTATGATGTGACTCTTAGCCGTTTTTTAGTTTATTGCTGATCAATTTCAGAGCCAATGTGACAGGTTTCGGATGTGACAGGTTTCGGATGAAAAAATCAGAGCTCCAATAACTCAATGCAGCAAAAATCCCCAAAAATTAAACTAAGGGACAGAAAAAAGATTTAACATGTTCCTGATTGTTTTAGGAGAGTGGAAGGAGCATATAAAGAGGATAATTGGTTTTAAGGCAATGTAAAAAAGGAGAAATTGGGGAATTTTTCTCTAAAATCTGACAAAAATAGCATTATTTCCTCCCTATTGTCCCCTAAAAGACAAACATTTTCCACACAAAAAAAGGAAAACTCAAAGAATAATCAATATAACCTCTAAACAATATTGTTAGTTACATCCTAGCCAATTTCTACCATTAAAACATGCTTTTAAGTTGATTTATTTCCATTTGTAGCCATTTTCAGGAAATCATATTTGAAAATTCGAAGGTGTAGAATAAAGGGCATTATTGCAAACTTTTAATTCACATATTTCGACATCCGTACAATCTTTTTCAATTCTGTAAAAAGCAGTATATTTGTGGATTGAAACTCTTAATGCAATGAATAATTGAGCCAAGACCCTCCAGCTCTTGACTTGAAATTGATGGATCAACCATACACCAAATTCATGCCGCACACTTTGACCATTGTTTCTAATCAGGGAGTCTGAAACTGATGAGGATCTCCTGAATCTCGTAATACCCACAACAGACAAGGCACGCTCTGAGCTGAAAGAAGAAGGTGTGTGTGTGAAATATCAGGAGGACAATGCTGTTAATGTGAAGGTAACCATTCATGACTCAATGAAAGATCTCAAATTCAAGAGACATATATCTGGTTTAGGTGGAGCTGATTGCATCCTTTGTATCAGTCAAACGAAAGATTGGACAGATCACGAAAAAGTTTCTGCAAGATTTCCAATTGAAAGGTCTGAAGAGGAAACGTTGAAGCTTTATGAACAGTTGGTTAATGAAGAGGGTGATGTGCCTACTGAAGCAGGAGACTTTGAAGTTCGTCAAGGGCTTACTAAAAAACCACTTACCACATCGGACCAAACAAACATCTGCGTCACCCATTCATACATTAATGTCACCACATGGTTTTTGAAAGTTCTGTATCGATGTCATATAGATTACAAGAATTGGGTCCAGAAATCTGGACAACTTGGTGAACCAATTCGGCAATCCAGAGAAAGAGTACTTGATGTGATTCTTCATGCCACAGGACTTTACCTCAATCGATGCAACAAAGCAAATGGAAAAGGTGGGACATCAACAGATGGTAACCAGGGGAGACGATTTTTCTCTGAGGAGGTACTCTGTGCCATCACAGAGTTGCTCTCAGGTCGTTCCTCCATTAAACATCAAGAAAACATTCTCCTTCTGCATCGCCAACTTTCCACCATTCTGTCCGTTGTGTCGTCTACACAGAAAGTTGACTTGACCAAGCTCAAGGACTTATGTGACACAGCTACATACAACATAATCGACAATTTTCCTTGGATCAGGATCAACCAAACTTTGCATGGAACACTTCATCACTCAGTCGAGTTGATTGGTTTGAATGATGGTCACGGTCTTGGAGGTATGTCTGAGGAATGCTTAGAAGCCAACAACAAAGATATTCGGAACTATCTCCAGTTTTTGTCTCGGAAAATCTCACCTATTGCACAGCTGACAGATGTGATGAGCAGGTTATTAGAACGATCTGATCCTGTCATATGTCAGTTGAGTGCACGGATCCAGCATCCGAAATATTGCACAGAATGTGGTGCCACTGATCACACTATTCGTTCACATGCTAGACTGTTTAACCTCCCAAAAAGATGGTATTATTCTCTTGTAGAGAATATTCTTTTGAATTAATGCAATGCTATTGTCTACCATGAAATGGGTATTGTTCTGCATAGATTTCACTGACCCATGTATTGGTAAGAGTCGTTTTATTCATTGTTTCCCTAGTATATTGTAAATCATATTTGCAATGCCTTGTTCAGCTTGTTGAAATGCTTTGTCTCTTTTCTTGATCTTTTTTCTCTTTGATCTTAGCCATTAGTTTCAGAAAAATAAAATGAATGGATCGAAAGTTACAGGCCCAAATGTGTCATGTTCAACCAATTTAGGGCATTTTGACCTATTGTGGCCCTCTCAAGGACCCCGGAACTTACTGAAAATGGGCAAACAGTGCAGTTTCGGGTGTAAAACATCCATTTTTGAGTTCAGCACCATGGAAAACTACTAAATAGACATACATATCAATAATTTTCAAAAATCTGAGAATGTTACATTTCCCCTTATAAAAGTGTACCTCCATGCAAAATTTCAGAAAAATACAATGGATAGTCATTGAGAATTTTGGAATGCACGCACGAGGGTGAATTATAAGGTCCAAATCCGACTAAAGTCAGGGATATTCTTGGACCCCAAAATGGGAAAAATAGCCTGGAAACCATTTTATTTATGCTCCGATAGTACTCACAGTGTTGTAAATGATTATTCTGACGTAATAAGCTTTTTTTTAGGTCGCATAAGTCAGTAAAATCTGTGTCACAATCCTATTTCCAAAGTTTCGCGATCTGGGTGCACTGTGAGCCACTGAGTTTCAATATTCATTATTAATATTGAACACATTCGTTATACAATTTTAGCTTAGTTTTAATCATAGCCAGATAATTTATGCAGTGAATTTACTACGAAATATATATGCACTGCATGTGTTATATTTCTGTTAGGAAACACCTCTCCTCTAAATTACTGCTCTCTAATTAAATGTTTGACTTGCCCGAGATTTGAGTACTGCCAGGAATGATGACTTAATGATCCCTTTACCAGCTTGTATACTTTTGCGACAAAAACGAATGTCACTTGTTAATCCCCTTGTATACCATTTATGAGCAATGCCTAAACATATGGACCATGGCTGATGCACATTAGTCAACGTCATAAAAGACAAACAATGACAGAAAGAGCATCCATTACTATCATGATATGTATTTTACTTGTTTGATTTATTCCCGTTTTTAGTATTTAAGTACAAACCTAAACACATAAAGAAATAAAAGAATTAATGCAAATTTTTACAGCTTTATTACTTTATATGCTTTTCTTACATGTGAATAATTTTAAAATCATATAAAATTATATGAATGTGTTAATCCTATCCTTATAAAATGCTTGGTTACATTTTTGCACAAAGTTTAGGGAGGTAAGGTCAAGTAAGATATTGATGACAGGTTTATAGTAATAAAAAATTGCCTTACTAATATTTAAAGATCAAACATTAAACATCCTGTGGTTACAAATAATTTTACGTTCAGATGAATTAAAGGTGAACTGGTATTTATAGATAAAACATTCAAGATGTTTCTTATATTGTTTTTCATCTAAAACAAGGCGCATTACCACATGGACCTAATAGACTGCTATAGAAAACTACTAACAGTGGATTGTAGGTAGTTGAGTAGGGAGATGTTTGCTCAAATGTATTTAAACTTCTGCATTTCATTACAGTCATGAAAACAGGACACTGGAGAAATTCCAAAGGAGTGGTCCATATGAGGTAGCTATTTGTGTTGAAGGCTTTTTGGCATCTAGATACACAACAGTAAAAGGGTAGGAATTTGCTGCGTATTGGATTGATCAAAGTATATACGTCAAGGGGGTATAATTGCTATAAATTAATCAGAGCGCTTGTAAAACTGTCATAGATATACAATATTTCTCTGGTGGAAAAGATGATGAAGCTTGGGCATAGGTGCAGGACTTATTAGGTTTGAGATTCTTTTTGAACCCCCTCTAAGATGAAGATGCACCAAATTCAGAGCCCAGATGTGGCAACAATGCTCCATGCATGTGCGAATGTTGGCATTGTAGATGCATAGGATTTTTAACAGGGTTGAGAAAACTCTCCTTTGAAGCAGCCTTGGCTGTATCCTCAAAGTATTTGTTGATGTATATGATAATTATTAATTTAAAAATTTGCTTGTGCTAATTTTTGATATAAAAACATAGGACACATCGAGAAGTTAAACGCATGTAGTTACAAATAATAGTAATATTCAGATAAATTAGAAATGAATGGATAGTTCTCGTCAAGTTTAGATTGGCATTATAGGATTAACACACTGAGAAATATATAAGATAGAAACAAAAACTAAAAACCATAGATTAAAAAAATATGTCGAGAACATTACTGTAGCTTTTCCAACCAAATTAGTAATTTTTGGGCACGAAAAAGCTTGCAAGAAAATGTAAACATTTTTATGAAAAATCATAAAAATGTTTACATTTTCTTGAAAAATCATAAAAATGTTTACATTTTCTTGCAAGCTTTTTCGTGCCCAAAAATTACTAATTTGGTTGGAAAAGCTACAGTAATGTTCTCGACATATCAAATATATGCATGTGATTTAGGAAGGCAGAAACAAAGGTAATAAGAACCTTTTCTTTGAACCTATAGAAATTTATGTATGGCACAAGCACGTTGACACACCGGTTCTTGCCAGATCACTGAAGTTAAGCAACGTTGAGCCTGGCCAGTACCAGATGGGTGACCATTTGGGAATGCTAGGCGCTGTATGTACTTTCTGGGAAGCGTGAGGCCAGCACCTTCACTCTGTAAAAATTGTATAAAAGAGTACCAAGACTGAAAATAGTCCATTCTATATATATAGAATCAGTGATTTTGGACAATATATATATAAGATAGAAACAAAAACTAAACACCATAAATTCAAAAAATATATCGAGAACATTACTGTAGCTCTTCCAACCAAATTAGTAACTTTTGGGCATGAAAAAAAGCTTCTTGCAAGAAAATGTAAACATTTTTATGATTTTGCAATAAGAACCTTTTCTTTAAACCTATAGAAATTTGTGTACGGCACAATCACATTGACACATTGGTTCTCGCTAGTTAAGCAATGTTGAGCGTGGCAAGTACCAGATGAGTGACCAGATGGGTGCTGTATGTACCTTCTGGGAAGGTTGGGCGTGAGGCCAGCGCCCTCACCCTGTAAAAAGAACTCCTCGCTATAAAAGCATCTACAAAGTTGTAGATTGCTTATGCCCTTCAGGGGCTCAAGGCTATGGGATGAATAGAAATTTATGACAATAGTTAAGATGAAGATTTATGTATGTATATAGGTTAATTTATTATATATATAATTAACTAAATATATATATTCTCTTTAAAATACAAATCTATTAAGATAATAAAAGCTCTACCCGATTAAAAGGAGCAATTTATAAATTGAATTAAAAAGATGAAAAACAAAAGTTACATAAAACTTTAGCAAAGCATCAGATCAATAAGGACAACAACGGAAAAGAACCACTTTTGGTCATGCTATTTCGAAGCTAAATGCTTCCCATCATAAGAGGAAAAAGATTGGCATAATACTTGTATAAGTGTATGCAAAAAACAACTTTAAAACATTTAGATTAGAGATGAACAAAAAGAAAAGGATGAATAATAATGGTGATGAAAAAGAACTGTAGAGGTAGGGAAGTAGTAGAAAGAGAAGAACAGGAATTATAATAAACAATAGATGCAATGTGGAAAGAATCTAAAAGCCAAAGATGAATTATAATTTAATTTTCCCTGGGAGAAAGACCCCCCAAAAAAGTTCATATGAAAGTAAATGATTTGAAAGTACTCATCAAAATATTTCTCTACCTATACTTCATATACTTGCAGTTGTTTTGCTTTACAATGTAAATCACTGGTGAAGTTGAAATGTAACCAACAATATTAATTACACTAAAAGTTGGAAAATTTTATTGTCAGAGCGGATTACAACAAACAGGACGGGAGTCTCAATATATATATATATATATATATATATATATATATATATATATATATAATGATGGGACGATTCCAATATTTTTCCTGATTCTTATGCGATTACCGATTCCAATTCTTTATAAATCCCTACATATTTAATTATAAAATCGTTATTTTGTATCTTTTACTGTAAAAATATGTCTTGCCTATATATTCTCAAATATAAGAACACACTTGTGAAGAGGTGAAATGTAAAAACAAACTTGTGATGGGGTGAAATGTAAGAACACTTGTGATGGGGTGAAATGTAAGAACACTTGTGATGGGGTGAAATGTAAGAACACTTGTGATGGGGTGAAATGTAAGAACACTTGTGATGGGGTGAAATGTAAGAACACTTGTGATGGGGTGAAATGTAAGAACACTTGTGAAGGGGTGAAATGTAAAAACACACTTGTGATGGGGTGAAATGTAAGAACACTTGTGATGGGGTGAAATGTAAGAACACTTGTGATGGGGTGAAATGTAAGAACACTTGTGAAGGGGTGAAATGTAAAAACACACTTGTGATGGGGTGAAATGTAAGAACACTTGTGATGGGGTGAAATGTAAGAACACTTGTGATGGGATGAAATGTAAGAACACTTGTGAAGGGGTGAAATGTAAAAACACACTTGTGAAGCGGTGAAATGTAAGAACACACTTGTGAGGGGGTGACCTTGAGATTTGTCTTTCTGCAAATTTAAATCAATAAATATTTATTATTTTATTATATCTACCAGCAGTGGAAGATGTCTCTTAAACCAAAATTAAATAAAAAAGATAATTTAAGGAATCAGTTTTGGCATTAGAAAATAGGCTCAAATTTTTCCAATTCTCATACTCCAAAAAGATACGATATCTCCGATTCCAATATATATATTTCTTCTTTTCTCACCACAATGATAATCATAAAACAACTCACTGTGTAAGTGTTTAAAGAATATATATCGCAAGCAACAATTGTATTGAGTAATTCTTTGTCAAGTTAGAAAACATCTAGTTATTTTTCACTATAATATTTAAGATGAAAGTAATTGATGTGTTATGCGTTCAATCCAATAATATTAACAACAGTAAACAATTCTAGTGTTTGAACAACATTGTTGCAAATATTGACATTCATTTCTTTTTATTTGCAGATGTTCCTGTTTTAACAACTTTATTGAATTTTAATCGATCGTCACTTTCTTTCAAATTATTCCATAGACATTTATTGCTTCACGTGAAAGATTTTTCAGAACATCGAATTGTCTTCAACAATGGAAAAATAACTCATATCAAAGATATTTGTTTGTGAAGCGTATTTTATGTTAAAATAAATTAACAGTTATGAAGGGATAGAATCTAAAACAAATATACTCTTCCGAAAAAAATATTCAGTATAAAAATCACAGGACAAAACATTTTTTACATGAAGTAAAAGCTATATTTTTGAGAAGTATGTGCTCTTTCTTTAATTAGCTTAAACATCAATGAACTTAAACTAGAATACGAAAATAAAATGCCAAGTTATTTTTACTGCATTGATAATTTTGTTCCAACATTAATTTTATCAAACATGCAAGTAAACACCGTGGAAAAGCCACATTCTTGTCAAGTATGTGGATATTCTTGTTCTCAAAAAGCACAATTGGCAACACATGTAAGAACTCACACTGGGGAAAAGCCATATTCCTGTGATTTGTGTGGATATTCTTCTTCTAAAAAATCAAATTTAGTGACACATACAAGAACGCACACTGGGGAAAAACCATATTCCTGCAAAGTGTGTGGATGGTCTTGTTCTGTAAAATCAAGTTTAGTGAGACATATGGGATCTCACACTGATGAAAAGCCACATTCTTGTGAGGTATGTGGCTATTCTTGTTCAGTTAAAGCACGTTTAGAGAAACATATAAGAACTCACACTGGGGAAAAGCCTTATTCTTGTCAAGTGTGTGGATATTCTTGTTCCGACAAATCTAATTTAGTGAGGCATATGAAAACTCACACTGGACATTTTTAAAATAGGGGTAAATGTCAGACATCTGGTGGGATGTCCCACCCCTAGAAGAAAAAGATGAAGAAAAATGAAAAAAGAGAGAGAAAAGCCACATTCTTGTTAAGTGTGCGGATATTCTTGTTCTGAAAAATAAAGTGTAGTGAAAATGAAGAATACATACTGGAGAAAAGCATCATTGAGTTGTCGTGATAGTCGTGTTCAGTTAAGTCACATTTAGTTACATAGAGAAGAAAAAAGTCACACTTATGTGAATTGTGTGGATATGCTTGTTCTAAACAATCAAATTAATGTAACATATGAGCTCACACTGGATAAAACCACATTTTTGTGAATTATGTGGATATTCGTTTCCTCAAAATCATATTTACTAAGACATATGAGAACGCACACCTGCTGTGTAACCTGACATAGTTACATGGAATAAGTTAGAGAGTTGCAATCTTGATTGAAGTGAGTGTTCCTAATGATGGAGGGCTGAACAGAGCTGAAAGGGAGAAACAGACCAAATATCAAGGTCTCATGTATGATATGAAAAGAAACTGGAATTTTAGAGAGATATCAATCATACCAATCATTATAGGTGCAACAGGGCTTATGAAGAAGAACCTGAAGTTCTATCTAACTAATATTCCTGGTGAACCAAGTACAAAAGAGATCCAGACAATTGCACTTAAGGGAACAATGAGGATACTAAAAAGAGCTCTCGGTTGGGTTCAATAAAAAGCAGGGCAATGTTGGCAGCTGGTCTGGCTGTCCCATACCCAGCGTTACAATCTTCAAAGGAAGAAAATTAAAAGAAAATGTTAGAAAGACATGAGAACACACACTTTGTTAAAGAATACAAAGTATGACTTAAAAAGGTACGCAACAAGAATACATAGTACACCTTAAAAACTGTCAACAAAAATATATTGTATGCCATAAAAACACAATAAAAGAGAATATGTAGTGTGCATTAAAAAGATGCTCAAATCTTAATTAAACCCCAAAAATAAAATTTATGCAATAAACCAGCTAGCAATCCCTCTTTAATGGTTTCACTATTATTGACTGGCTTTAATATAATATCAATAGCCTAGATACAAAGATAAGGAAATTGCTATCGTTACATAAAATAATATACTGAACGTAATGCATGAAGAGGATATACCTACAACGAAAAGAAAGCCTTACAAAAATAAACCATACATAATGAGACTCAATAGTAAGCATGGGGTAGTACATTCAAACTCAACAGGTGGAGATACTAGAGGATACAGTCGAGGTATATGATGAACCAGCAACACAGATGGTAATAAAGAAAAGAAGGAAATACACAGACATCGAGTTAGAAACCAAAAACACAAGGATGGAAAATCACAAGAGCTGGAAAGTTCCTGGAAGAAACTTAAGCAGAAATATATAGACATTGATGCTTAACACCAATGGTTCAATTTTTCTCTGATGAGGAAAGGCTCATTGTAGTTTGACAAGATCACATATTATTCACAAATTGCTTCAAATCATTGGCCTTAGAGCAATTGGCCAGTGCAGGTTTTGCCACTCAGAAATTAAGAGCTCAATCAGCTAATGCATGGATGCCTAATCCTCTTGGCAGATTGTCTTTATACTGCCCGTCACAATAAAGTATGTAAATTCTTACATTGGAAAATCTGTGGAGCAATGCGGCTTATAATAAAGTCAGACCTAGAAGCTTGTAAATGCATGGAGCCTCCCCAAGATGAGTGCTATTCATTTCAATTGATGCCAGACTGGGATCAGAACATTGATGATGTAAAAATAGAAGTTTGGTTTTAGATGGATTAAAATAAACTAGCCACCTCTTTCCCCATTGCACCACGTGTTCAAGGTCAGAAAAAAAGTGTTGAAACATAAACCATCATTGATAACATCAAAAAGAAACGTGACAGTGTTCTCTGGCAAAGAATACAGGCGTGCAGATACATAAATTCAAAGCCTCCAAGCCAGACATTGTAATAAGAACAAGCATGAGAGAACAATGCTCATTGTCCATGTCACAGTCCCAACTGACGGGGAAAAGATAACAGAATATCAGGACCTAAAGAATGATCTACAAACGTCATTGTCTATGAAAGAAATAGTATTATACTGGTTGTGATAATAGTAATTGGCCTTATAAAAGAAAATCTGCAGAAATACTTAGAAGCAATCCTTCGTAGACCGAGCTGTTATGTTATAGCAGCTATAAAGGAAACAACATCTATTCTTAAAAGACCCTCAGATATAAATCCAAATCATAATGTAAGCAGATACAGGAAGTAGTCCCTTAGTCTCTTAAAACTAACTGCAGTAAAATAAAAAAGGAATGCTGCTGGCAAACCTTATAGACATTCACATCATTGATTAACAAAAGCACAGAAGGATGCACACCATTCACCTGTTGATATAGCAGGACCGTTTCCATGGCATTTCAACATGGATCTAATTTAACACCATGATTTACTGATTAATTACTTACCTACTTATCTATCACAAAAAGCAGGTAACAAAAGAAAAAGCCATAACAATTCTTCTTTTGACCTTGGTTCTTCCTCATCATTATATACTCCCATATACACGCCACTATATTAGGAATTGCTGGAACAAAATGACGATCGAATAGCATTTGAAGAAGAGTTAATGAAGGACTATTGAGAAGGTCCACAGTGGGCGGATGTAAGAAATAACCAAAGCCGCCAACAGTACAATCTATGAAAGCTACCACGGCAGCAATACAAAGGGTAAACGTTGCTCTTCAGATAATTGCACCATACTTACATCCATCACAGAGATAAACCGGATATCACTACATTGTTAAAAACGGTTTCTACTTTCTAACAGTAAAAGCAACAGATGTCCTAGACAAAATACCAAACACTATGCTGGAAATAGAAGCACCAAAATCAGCCGAACCTATGCAGAAAGGAATTGTTGCTAATAAAAAAATTTCCTTATCGCTCTCTAATGCAGGAACGGATGAAAAACACTATCTGTAGGCTTAGTAAAAAATGTAACAAATAGCGAGCAGAAGAACGTCGCCAGGGATATCTAGGGCAAGAGTCCAGCATTTGCAAAAATAAAAAAGAAAGCAAGAATAAGGCAAATACCGAAAATAAAACATTTAAGCAAAATGCTCGACTATTCTCTTGTAGATTAATAAGGGACGCAATAAGAATAGATAAGGCGACCAAATTAAGGCCACCATCCGCCCATGTATGGAGTATTGTTGTCACATTTGGGCTGGTGCATCTGCTACTCGTCTCTCGCTCCTGGACAAGGTTAAAAAAAGAGTCGCCAATCTGACAGGCCCTGAACTGGCATCTATGCTTCAGCCTCTGTCCCATCGACGAAACGTTGCATCCCTCTGCCTGTTCTACAAGTATTTTAATCGTGAATGCTCTGACGAACTGCAGACACTTGTGCCCCCCACGATGTAGACACCTTCGACAAACCCGACAGGCAGCTAAATCCCACCCCCACACAGTAGAGATCCCTAGATGTAAAAGATCTTTCTACTCCAGTAGTTTCTTCCCCAGAACCGCTAGACTCTGGAATTCCATTCCCAGTTCCTGCTTCCCTAACTGTACTGACATGCAGAAGTTCAAATGCAACATGAACTGACATCTTGCTGCCCAAATCCCAACATAGTGCCCCAGTAGTTGCTGCTCCTGATAATACCTATTTACTATGCCTCCCCACGGGGCAGAGTTAGACACCAGGGTCGTTTTTTAACGTGGAGAAAAGGTACAAAAATAAAAATTGTCTCAGTCGTGAAGGATTTCTCCTCCACCGAAAGAGAACAAGAAATAGAAGTGCAGCATCTGAAGAACAGATACTACACTTTGATCTTGTCCCGACAGTAGCCCCCTACACCAAAGTGGCAATGCGCCTTGTTTGGGGTGAAAATGTAATAAAAAAATTTAAAAAAATTTTAATTCAAGAACTGGAGTATTATTGGAGGTGTGGAAATCTATTGAACACAAGGAGAGAAAGGAAGTATCAAGGGTTGCAGAAGAGAATCATTAAAAAATGCTTCAGAAGAAAAAAACTAAAAAAAAACGAATTTTGGACTAATCTAATATCATATATATTCTTATGAAAACTTGTGTAATAAATTGACTTGACTACAAGAATAAACATATCAAATTTCTAACCTATTCGATACTGATTCAGGACTAAAATACATCAATGACCATTCAACTTTTCGACTCTGATTTTGTCTTGCCTTGATTTTTTTTTTTTTAAACAGTTAAAACTTTAATCCTGGTCAACAAAGCTGAAAGATTTTAGCACTGATTCAGGGAAATGAATGAAAATCAAAGAAAAAAAAACTTGCTGTTTAAACAGTTTACTGAGTTTTCTCCTTTCAAAGTATTAAAATGTTGCTTTTAAATATTTAGAAAAATATGCTGGAATTTCTATTTTTACATATGGAAAAGATAATATTAGGATATAATTTCTGTTGGAAAAATGAAAACAGGTAAAATAAAAAGGTCGAACAAGACATTTTATTTGGATTTATCCATTCACGTTTTTTTTTTTGTGTAAATTTTTGAGTTTTCTATTTTTGTTTCTATTTATTACCTCAGCACAAGTTTTACTATATTTTTGCAAAGATTTTTTCATGTGAATGTATGTAATCGATCTGCTAGCTCTTGTAGCAGCAGCCGCATGACACATGCAAATGACCAAGCCAATGTGCAAAATGTCGTCACACCGAAGGAAGAAAAGGAAAAGAAAGAAAAATAGATACATGTGGGTTATTCTTGAATTGTGTATTCATGATATTTGGTTATAATCGTCTATAGAAATTGAAACGAACTTCTAGAAGTGTGCTTTCACGATATTCAGTAATAATCGACTATAGAAAAAACCGCTTCTCCTTGAAGGATGTGTTCATGATATTCAGTTATAATCGACTATAGAAAATAAAAACGCTTTTTGAAGTGTTCATGATTCTCAGATATAATTGCTTATAGAAATTAAAAAGCTTTTTTGAAGTGTTCATGATAATCAGTTATAATTGTTATACAAATCAAAATGCACTTCTTTTTTAAGTGTTTATGCATATTCAGTTATAATCGCCTATAGAAATAAAAACGTGCTTCTTTTTTAAGTGTTCATGATATTTAGTTATAATGGCTTATAGAAATTAACAAATAGTTTCTTTTTAAAAAGGTGTTCATGATACTCAGTTATAATCGATAGAAATTAAAAAGAGCTTCTTTTTACAAAAAATTCGACACTTATCAAGGCCCAGTAGCTAGTCGAGGATAAAAGTTAATGTGTGTAAAAATAGTCAATAGGACAATAACTTAGTAATCGTTAGTGGAAATTTGGTAAATTGGATTACTTAAGAGGAGAGCACATCAAGAACTTGTTCACATTCGACTTAAAGACAACCATTTTTTTGTCAGCTGGAAAGCAGGCAAACAGAACAGAGTTCCACAGGTGTGCGGTTCTAAGAAAGAAACTTTTTTCATGCAACCTACGTTTAGGTTTAGGCACAGATAAAGAGTGGGTGAAATTATTGATAGTGGGTTCAGTGAGACGAGTATTTTTTTTTAAAGTAAGGCAAGGGGGATCATAGATTTAAGCTCAGATGAGCACTTGCCATGAAAATAACTATAAAGCAGAGACAGGCTCGCAACATCTCTTCTGTGGGAAAGAGGTTGTAGGGGAGAGAACAGAGCATCCTTTACTAGGCTATGAAATTTATTTGGAATCGTCAAGAAAGGATAAGGCGCCTCGAAGAGTGCCTGCCCAGATGTGGCAACAGTACTCTATACTTGGGAATACTTGGCTTCTATACAGGTAGAGAATTTCATCAGCAGGGAAATATCTACTGGAATGGTAGAATGATCCAACCATATTTCCAGCAGCCTTGGCAATGGATTTGATGTACATATTCTATTTCAGATCAGGAGTAAAGATCAGACCTAGAAGCTTGTTAATGCATTGAGTCCCCCCAAGATGAGAGCTATTAATTTCAATTGATGCCAGACTGGGATCAGAACATTGATGATGTAAAGATAGAAGTTTGGTTTTAGATGGATTAAAATAAAATAGCCACCTCTTTCCCCATTGCACCATGTGTTCAAGGTCAGAGGAGAGAGAACCAGAAATAACTTTGTGATTTACAGCCTTTAAAGTGCTGAAATAGATGGTAGTGTCGTCAGCATAAATGTCTCTGAATGATCTTTGGATGTGATTTGAGAGATCATTAGTGTAGATCAATAAGTGAGTTGGGCCCAGGATGGATATCTGAGGAACTCCAGCATTAATACTGTGAGCTTTTGATTTTTGTACATAAGTTCATGATATTCATTTTTAATCGCTTATCTATTATATATATATATTTTTTTTTACATAGGCGTCACCACTTATCAAGACCAAGAGGCCACTCGAGGATAAGGGTTAAAGAGTGTACAGTAGAAATTGGACAATATAGTAATCGTTAGTAATGGAAGTTCGGTAAATTTGTTAACTTATATGGAATGGCTCATCAAAAACTTGTTTACGTTAGACTTGAAGGCAACCACATTGTATATATTTTATATTGTATATATGTTTTTTTCAGTTAAGGGGGGGCTCAGAGGGTTACTATTTCTTAGAATTTTTTATATACTCCCTAGATTATAACATCTACGATTTACAAAAGGAGGTCCTCTTCATCTTTTAGTTGAGCAACTTTTATTTTATAAAATTCATGCTATCCTGTGGTCCCAACTGTTTGTTCATGTTTTTCATATAAAAAAGCAAAACGAAGTAATTATCATTGCGTGGAAAATCATATCAGACAATTGCTTTTCATTTGGACACTTAACAACCTCGTGGTAAAGAAAATAAATAGCACAAGAGATTTCATTTCTACGCCAACTCCTGACTTAATTATTTGTGAGTCAACAGCATTTGATTGATGTTGCTAAATTTAAACACTTTTCACTTCCTTTGTCGTTGTAGCGCAACAGTAAGATCTCAGGTGTTCCATCTTTGCGTCACGGGTTCGAACCTGCATGCTGACAAACACTTTGTTTTTCATTCTTTTACACCTCCAAACACCCCGAGCAATGCCGGGCATCACTGCTAGTGAAGGTTAAAAATGTTTCTTGAAGGATGTGTTCATGATATTCAGTTGTAATCGCTTATAGAAATTTTTTAAAAAAACTTTTATTGAAGGATTATTTTCATTATATTTAGTTATAATCAATTATGGACATTAAATACACTCTATTCTTAAATGGTGTATTCAAAATATTTAGTTATAATCGCTTACAAAAATGAAAAAGCTTCTACTTGAAAGATATGCTAACAATATTCAGTTAATCGACTATAAAAAAATTTAAAAGCGTTTCTTGAAAAATGTGTATGGCATTCAGTTATAATTATTTATAGAAATTAAAATGGTCTTAAAGGATGTGTTCACTTAATTTAGTTATAATCACTTATGGAAATTAAAAATACCTTTTTGAAAGATGTGTTCATGATATCCAGTTATAATCGCTCTTAGAAATTAAAATGGTCTTCTTAAAGGATGTGTTCATTTAATTCCGTTGTAATCACTTATGGAAATTAAAAATTACTTTTTGAAGGATATGTTCATGATATCCAGTTATAATCGCTTTTAGAAATTAAAATGGTCTTTGTGAGGTTACGATCAGGATTCAGTTGTGGGGATCAGGAAGGAGTGAGTCACTCGCTCGAGAACAACACGTTTCTGCCCTCTTCTTTTCCAATCGACCACACCTGGCCTCTCACCACCAATGTCACACCGCACAATCTGAACGTCAGCAACATGAAATACTTTTCAAGAGAAGAGGTTCATGACTCTTTTCTTTCTGTCTGCCTTGCAGGGAATTTTTCCAGGCTTTTTTATCCTCCTATCAGAAAAAAAAGGAAAAGACAAGAAAAAAAATAGCTTCTCCCATCATGCCCTGCCTTCCCAAGATGCCCTTCGGGTATATAAATGAGCTAGTCATCCTTTCCTTCTTTCCCAAAGAGTGATGCAGATATGCCCAGTACATCGTAGATTACTTACTTTTTTTTTGTTTTTGTTTCTAACCATAACCTAGCCTTAAACGATACCATTTTTCCCCCTTTTGCATATACCCAACATGCCCCCTGATCCTTGAGATCAATAAGACACTTCATAATCCTTCATCCAAGCAGGCCTCCTCCTCTCACGTTGAGACCTCTGGGGGATAGCTTCTTGGGGGTTGACGTTTTTAGGTTCACTAAAGACATTCTCGTCCAGTTGTAACAAACCGCAATGTGAGGCTAAGTCAAATTGGGGTGCATCGTTAGCTGGTGGATCTTGACTTCCTCCTCTTCACTGCTATCACTGCACACTGGCAGGGTCACACGACACAGGTCTAGGATATGCCGGGGAACGCCATTCACCATCACGTTCTTCGACTACCTTTCGGTTACGACTGCCCTCCCCCAGCAAGCTTCACCCACACCTCCTCACCTACTTTAATGGCAGCTTCTTCACCCTCAATTCCTACCGTTTTGTTGCACGGATGGCGCCACTTATATGCGAAGATGGCTCTATGAGCCACAGTTGTCTCATCTTGTCTGGTTTTTGATGAGATGTTGTACCAAAACACCGCCTCCATGGGTGAAATGTTGCTTTTTTCCGCAGCAGCCTTGATGGTAGATTCCTCTCCACTATCCCATTGCCACTCAGCCGATATGCTGCCCTAAAATATTGCCTTACTCTCCACTTATCACACACCTCTTTAAAGGGTTCTGATGGGAAAGCAGGGTCATTGTCCATTAACAGTTTCTCAACCGGCCCTCTCTCCAAAAGCATTTCATTGATGACCCCGCTGATCGCCCATGCAGCTTCTGCCCTGATCTCTCTCCAGATGGCAAACTTCCCCGGTCCACAGTCGACATCAACTGATACAGCTTATGGCAATAATGAGTCACATCAATGGCCAATCGCTTCCAGTTCTCCGCAATGTGTAACTCTCCTGCTTCGTGTCTCAACGGTCCGAGGTCTATCGATTGGCACTCATGATAGTGCTCCACTACCTCCCTGACCGCCTCCTCGGTGGTTTCTGGGTAAACCTCTCTTGCCAGGAATAACGTCCGTTCTTGACCAAAGTGGTGCATTTTATGTAACTTTTTAACTTCCTCGCCTGCACAGCATACTGAGGAAACCTTCTTTCCTTCTTGCAGCCAGGCCTTCTTTACTCGTGTCATCGAATCCGCCTAGTTCTTTTCTGATGGGACCAGCACTACAGATACCTTCAACTGGAATTTTGCTATCAAATCTGCGAGTGCTCCGAGCCTACACGATCAGCATTTCTGTAGCACCTCTGGTCCTAACTCTCTTATCACCAGTCACTGCCGACCTGATCCATGAAACTACCATTGCCGAATCAGATTTGATTTCAATTATTTTTAATCCCCACTTCAGGGCCAGATTGATTCCTTTCATAGCGGCCTCCAGTTTGGCTACGTTGATATGAGAATAGTCGTTTTTCTTTCTTAGCCATGCCACATCTTCCACAGTTACACCTCCCACCTCTAATACGACGCCCAATGCCAGACTGCTGGCATTGCACCAAATCAATCCCGCGTCTCCACCGCTGACGTACCATTCCTCCTTCACTAGGTCTTCTTTCATCACTCTCGCGATGATTTCTTGTAGCATGTTCGTAACCTCCTTTGTCACACGGCCCTCCCAGGCATCAGTGCCCGTTTGTTGTTTAATAAAGCTGCACGCTATCCTGAGCCAGCTGGCGATTGGATAGTGTCCCACCAGTCTCCCGCAGACCGAGAAGAGTTCTCATTTTATCAGGTCAGTTCTGACTTCGGGTATCGCATTCCCTCGTCTAAAGACAAGGCTTCCTTTTCCATCTCGGCATAGTTTCAACCCCAACACCGCTCCTCCATCCAGGGACTCTGCCGGTTTTGCAGTCAACCCATAGCTCTCAACTGGCACCACTGCTACGAACTAGTGGCCTTGTCCACTGTACAGTCTTTACTCAACACCGTCTTCAGCACAGCAGTCATAATTTGGGGGGCTGAGCTCAGCCCAACGTCTAACCTCATCAGGCAATACATTTTCCCCTTGTACCGGACAAATGGATGTTGCCAGAGTTTTTCATCTATATGGATCTGGAGATAAGCCGACTTCAGGTCGACAATCTTAGTGGCCTGCTCCATCCTCCTCCATTTCCTCATAACCTCTTCGCATACGTCAATCCCCTTTCCAGTGTGGCAGGCTACGTATCTGTTTAATTCTTTGAAATCCAGTACCGGTCTAACTTTGTTCTTTGTGGGTTGAACAACCGCCAGTAATGGTAGAACTCCTTTTTCTTCCTCTGTCCACAGTTTCAGAATTCCCTCCTCTATCCACCTCTCCACTTCTTCCTTGAATCCTTTTCTTATTTTTCCTTGCAGTGTTTTCTCGTAGCAGCTTACTTTGTTTCATAGTTCCACAGGCCTGGAGATTCATTTCCATTCCACCGTTCACCTCTTGCCATCAAACCTCACCAGGAAATCCTCGTCCTCGATGCAGCAAGCCTCCGGTTTTTGCATTCTGATGTTTCTATCACCTTCCACTCCTGCTATCCCTACTGGACCGAGGCGTCCGAAAGTTACTTGGCCCCCTCTCAACATAGCGCCCCCCCCCGTTGGTTGATCGCACTTACACCTAAAACTACATCAACATCACCAACCAGACGATCCAACACCAGGGCTCGCAGTCCAATGGAAACACCCTGCACCAGTACTTCTGCTGTCGTCTCTCCTAGGCATTTCACCTCCCTGCCATCCATGGTCTTAATACTCCCGGCTCCGCTCCATGACCTAGCGAAATTCTTCGCTACCAATGTCATGGTGCAGCCTGTGTCAACAAGGGCCATGGCTCTTTTCCCATTGACTACTACCGGTAACTGAGGCAACGTTTTGTGTTGCGCCATTTCCACATAGAAGGGGGAACCACTGGTGCAATGGCTCCCCTTCAGTCGTTTCCCTGGTCCCGTGAAGCGATGAAATAGCGGCTAATTTGCCCCACTCGTCCACATCGGTAGCAGGTGACCCCCCGGTCTCGGCTCTTTGCAGTCCTTGAGCAGGTGAGGACCCTGGCACCGGAAGCACTTGATGGCAGGTTTCCCCTCCTGTTGCCTCGCCTCCTCTCTCATCATTCAAGTGGGGCCTTGAGCACGTATTTTCACTCACAGCTGCAGCCACGATTGGGCCCTTGACATTCTTGACTAGGACTCGTGTGTGGACCAAGAAATCATCCACTTCCATCATATTGATCTCAGTGATTCTCTGCATGTTCGCATAGATTTCTTTTGGGAAGCTGTGCACTAGGTATAGCTTTACCATCATCTCCAGGCTCCTCCTCACATAACCAGCCAATCCTGCCAGTCTCCTGATCTCAGCAGAAAAGACGTCAACAGACTCGTTAGTCCACCAGTGGCAGCAGGGTGACCACATATTCGATTTTTTGCAACCTTCATACCATCTTTAATTTTTCCAGCCATTTAATTAGGTCACCCTCCCCAGTGAAGGGTCTCAACATCTAAGTGTTCAGTCTCCAGTCAGCCATGTTAATCTGCTTGACATGCCGAAGTAGCTTGTGAGGTTACAATCATGATTCAGTTCTGGACTTCAGGAAGGAGTGAGTCACTCACTCGACAACAGCACGTTTCTGCCCTCTTCTTTTCCAATCGACCACACCTGGCCTCTCACCACCAATGTCACACCGCACAATCTGAACGTCAGCAACACAAAATACTTTTCAAGAGAAGATCACGACTCTTTTCTTTATGTCTGCCTTTTGCAGGGAATTTTTCTTGGCTTTTAAATCTTCCTATCAAAAAAAAAAAAAAAAAAAGAGACAAGAAAAAAAAATAGCTTCTCCCATCATGACCTGCCTTCCCAAGATCGGGTATATAAAT
This sequence comes from Euprymna scolopes, assembly GCF_053919585.1. Lineage (NCBI taxonomy): Eukaryota > Metazoa > Mollusca > Cephalopoda > Sepiida > Sepiolidae > Euprymna > Euprymna scolopes. The sequence goes on along the minus strand of NC_136500.1, from coordinate 131,641,681 downwards.
GAGCTAGCCATCCTTTCCTTCTTCTTTCCCAAAGAGCGATGCAGATACGCCCAGTACATCATATATTACTTATTTTTTTTGTTTTTCTTTCTAACGATAACCTAGCCTTAAATGGTGCGTGTTTCCCCGTTCCACAGATACCCCAAAGTCTTCTTTAAAGATGTGTTCATTTAATTCAGTTATAATCACTTATTGAAATTAAAAATAACTTTTTGAAGGATATTTTCATGATATTCAGTTATAATCGCTTTTAGAAATTAAACTGGCTTCTCAAAGCAGGTGTTCATTTTATTCAATTATAATCACTTATAGAAATTAAAAATACCTATTTGAAGGATGTGTTCATGATATCCAGTTATAAACGCTTTTAGAAATTAAACTGGTCTTAAAGGGTATATTCATTTAATTCAGTTATAATCACTTATGGAAATTAAAAATAACTTCTTGAAGGATGTGTTCATGATAATCGCTTATAGAAATTTAAATGGGCTTCTTAAAGGATGTGTTCATTTAATTCAGTTATAATGACTTATGGAAATTAAAAATAACTTTTTGAAGGTATGTTCATGATATTCAGTTATAATCGACTATAGGCATTAAAGTCAGATTTTGCTTGGTGTGTTCATGATGTTCGCTTATAATTAGATAAGGTTGTACTCTATTTGTTCAGCAGTTATTCATTTTCTACTGACAATGTACAAGACCTGAAAGAGATAAAGGGAAAACAGAATTACACTATAATAATCGTCTGTCTCCCACCAAGTCTTTGTATATATGCCAATGCTAATGTTAAGCTGGATAGGCCCAAAGACGACAGCAATAGGTGAGGGGGATAGGAAACTTTGAGTTCAGGGAAAACATTATCTTGAGTGGACATGGTCAGGAAGTGACTTAGGATTACTTTTGGTCTTTAACTGTTGGGACATAGTCCTTGAACCATTTTGGTGTAGTTTTAACGCGATCTGATCTCCTCAGCATGCATACACCAGGTGGGGAGGGCCAGGTTGTATGCTGACTAGAAGGCTCTATATTATGAGGTTGGCTTTGCAATATGGGGGTATCCGGAATTACATGGGTATCAACAGGTGGTTAACTGATGTCCAGTATTGCTGGCTCACTATGTGGGACTCGGGGTGGTATGTCCAGTGAGCGCATCAGTTGAGTAGGGATATATGGAAATAATAGGGGCCTTCTGCTCCATAGCTTCATATGATGTTGTGGTATCGTCATGTACAATGGTTGGTGGTATCCTGGTGTGGGTAACATAACATAATCTAAGGTTGTCTCTGATTGTCAGCCCTGGGGAAGGGAGTTGCACCAGAATGTACTTTTGCAGGAATTTTCTGTTCCAAAGTATCACTCACTTGGATCCATCAATGCTTATTACATATTGATCGAATTGACGGACTTCAATTACTACTCCAGTTTTATCCCATTTGTACAGATAAGGACAAACCTGGTTTTGAATGCACACATGATCACCAATGATCAGTGGTGGAAGTCTTTGCATATATTCCAATAGGCTCTCAGCACTGTGCATGTACCGGTTTCATAGAGCTTCTTTATGTGCTTGCCAAATGCTGTACCACGTGTTATGTGGTTGATAATTTCCAGGTATAATGGGTATAAAGTCACGAATGGGATGACCGGAGATACACATGACTGATCACAGCTTGATATCACGATCTGGCGTATTTCTTTACTGCAATATAGCACGTTGGAATAAATCTGCATTGATTTTTCTCTCTGGCCCTGTGTTGTCCATGAGGAGGTGTTTTGCAGTCTTGATGCTAATCTGTGCTCTGCACTTGCTGTGAGGGAATACTACTGAGAATAACCTGTTGTGAACACCCCAATCAGTGAGAAATGTCCTAGTACTGTTAGCGGTAAACTCTGATTCACTATCGGAAGCTAACTTCACAGGTATGCCATAGGTTACGAAGATCTGTCTTAGGCAGGAGATGAGTCCTTGTGCACTATCTGAGAATCTTTCAACTATGGGCCATTTTGAATAGCGGTTCACCACAACTAGGTAGTAGTATCCTTGATAGGTGAATAAATCTGTCCAGATGCACTGACAGGGATATTGGTGGAGCGCTCTGGTTTGATGTGCATTCTGGTTACATTGCAAGCAATTTGTCTGTTGTGCTGGGATGGCTAATATAATCCCTGGTGAAAATACAGACGCTTTGGCCCTTTCAATCATAGATGAGCCGAATGTTGAGTAGCGAGTATCTTTTCTTTTAATGATGGTGATAACGATGCAGTTCTCATAGACTATAACACCATCTGTAGTATAGAGATCGGGAAATACTCGTGAATGTAGTGTGGCATTTCGTGGCGAAATTCAGATATGCCAGATTCTATAAGGTTGGCTAGTTGCAGGAATATGTTCATCACTAGCGGTGGCTATGCGCACTGTCCCATGTGATGGCTTTGAGTTTTAGTGCATCCAATTATGTGGCTGCCGTTTCAATGAGACTTTCTTTGGTATCAGATTCGATGATGTTGTAGGTTCTGAGGTCAGATAGTACTTGGATTGAGTGTTCAAGAAATTTATGGTCTGAGGATAGAGACGCCAGGTGCTCAGATAGTATGAACTTTATAGGTTCACCCGGCAGATGGCATAACAGGCAGTCAGTGGCACGATACTTTATTCCGGAATAAAGTATTGCACCACTGACTGCCTGTCATGCCATATGGTAAATCTGTATCCTAGTGTTTTTTCTTTGAGGTTCTGAAAATATCTTCAAGTGATCTATCATGGAATATTTTCAGCAGCAGTTTGTGCTTCACCGTAATGATCAGTTTTTAACATCCAAGAACAAAGTATCTAGTTTTTTCTTAAATGTTTGTAATTGCGAGCACCTCATCTCGGTGCATAGCATGATTCTGCTGTATGTGTAAACTGGCTGCTAACTCGGGTCATCTAGCCAGAGCGACAGAAAAACGGTTTATTTTGGGGGCAGTGACTTTCTCGGATCCAAAATCCGAATCCAGACTTTGACAAATCGTTTACTAAGCATGTTGGTTTAATCAGATCAAATATGATCGATAACATGATCGATTTCAAATTATTGAAAATAACATGATCGATTTCAAATTATTGAAAATAAGATGGTCGATTTCAAATTATTGAAAATAACATGATCGATTTCAACAACGATCGGTGCCTTGGATTCCTGAAAGAGGGTTTCTGAGTTTTCATTCCACTTGAATTGGGTGGTAGTTTACGAAGCTCTCCTGCAATCTGTTATGCTGAAGGCATAAAACACTTCATTATTGAAACTGAACAGTGATGTTTTTCGGTGTTGAAAAATTCAAAATTGCTTATAGATAATTCCTAGATGGGCGAACATCGTTACTGGTGATCTCGAACCCAACAAATTCAACGACTCTGCTCCAGGAATAAATTCATCCAGGTTATACGTGGTGCCATGTCTTCCACAGATTTCAAGACAGTTCATGGTCTTAACAAAGTTTTCTGCCAAGTTGTTAGCCAACAAAGCATCATCATCACACTTTGCCTTGTTTGGTATATTCACGACATTCTCGTCATAGCGTCGTGTGTATCCATCGCCGGAAGCAATGTAGCCCTGTGGTTCCATCCTGAAGCAATATAAACTCCACGCGGTGATAAATGTAGTAAGATGGTGATCTTCCTCACAGAGGAGTACACTGTGGTAACCTTCCCATGCATCGAGAACAGTTTTCTTTTTACCAGATGGTACTGATCGCACTTGGAGAAATGGCGATTGTAAGTGATTCGTTTTACGAGTTGCATAGGCATTTAAGTCTTGAAGATCAACTGTGTATTTTGGTTAGCTGGGTTTTTTTTTACAGATCATCATTCTTTGACACCAGGTGACAGGTTCGCCAATTAGTACTGGAGGATGGTACTTTGGACATCCACAAGTTGCTGAGTTGCTCTGTCTCTCACCTATGCTGGCAGCATCTTAACTGTGCATGTCATGTGTACTGGGGAAATCAGGAGTAATAAAGTCAGGATTCATGCAGGTTTCTCTGCTTAAGAATAGTTTATCTGATATACATCATTTGTCTCATTTCAACCAGTTGTCCATGTCGATTTCTGATATTATATATATCTTATAATCGACTATAGAAATTAAAATAGTATATTTTGGAAGTGTTCATAATATTCAGTTATAATCCCCTATAGAAATAAAAAAGAGAATCGTCTTGAATGATGTGTTCATGATATTCAGTTACAATTGACTATAGAAACTTCTGTTGCTTGATTACTCTATTCCCACTTCAGCGATAAACTCACGAATGATTATTTTTATATGCGCATGCAAATATTGCAAAAAAAAAACAAAAAAAAATTTACAGACGTTCAAATAAATCAAAATATTTTAACAGAAAATACCAACAACTGGAGAAAATCTATGTTTGTTTGAAGCATGTTTGTTTGAAAAATAAAATATTATATACTTTATGGAAATATTTAGAAGAAATATTTCTTACATCAGGTAAATATTCATGCAGAGGTATTTTCAATAAAATACCCACTCTTTTGAAAATTTTAGCGATAACCTAATTTAAGAAGACTCAAGTTTATATCAACGTGCATTACATGGTACAGAAAATCAGCTTCTCAAATATGAAAATCATGAACCTGCACTGATAACACCAAAGAGAAAGTTTCAAAACCATAGAAACAGCAGATACATAAAAGTGAAGTGCACCTAAAATTAGTGCATTTATTATTGATGTCAGCGTTTCAGATGTGTATGGTTCTGGTATTATTTATTGGCATATGGGAATTGGTAAGAGTAGGCTGCAAACCGGAGGTGGAGAAATAGATGATCGGAGACGAGGGAAGGAGGTCTCATGCGCACCGGAAGAAAGCCGCAGGGCTTCCGGTTGAAAAATAAAGATTCCAGAAGAGAATTTGCCCCACTACGTCAGTGAACATACGGACGGATTCTGTCACACAACCTAAAGAGATGAAGAGAAAAGAATTCGTCCACTATGTCAGTGAATGTACGGACAGATTCTGTCATCAAACCTCAAGAAAAGGACGAAATAAGGCACTAGTGGACTGGAGCCAACGACGCTTTCACGTTATGGGCCGAGTGCCTTCAATTACTAAAAGCTGCCTAAACCAGAAGAAAGACAGTGAAGTGAACTGAAGCCAACTCTGCTCCCAAGTTATGGGTCGAGCACCTTCCTTTATTACCATTGTCTGATTCACGTCTACCTAATGAACATTCTCTTTTTGTTAACTTCTCTCCACACTGACTGTTCTCTCACACAATCATTAACATTCTCTTCTTCCACTAAAATGAACACTTTCTACATACCTCCCACTAATAAAGAAAGCTTCTTTTCTTACCTTTAAAATATAATGTCTGTCTTATTTATTTCTATAGAGTCAGATTGTTACACATTAAAACCTCTAACCTGATAAACCAACCTGCATTCTCCATAGTCTCAATGTATTATCAATAAGCTAGAAACAAAAACTAGGAACTAAATAAGTCATAAAATAATTGTACTAAAAGATATAATCTAATAATTGTACTATAAATCATAATCTAATAATTGTACTATAAATCATAATCTAATAATTGTACTATAAATCATAATCTAATAATTGTACTATAAATCATAATCTAATAATTTTACTATAAATCATAATCTAATAATTTTACTATAAATCATAATCTAATAATTGTACTATGAGTTATAATCTAATAATTGTACTATAAATCATAATCTAATAATTGTACTATGAGTTATAATCTAATAATTATACTATAAGTAGTAATCTAATAAGTGTACTATAAATCATGAAAATAATTGTACTATAAGTCATAATCGAATAATTCTACTATAAATCATAAAAATAATTGTACTAAAAGTCGTAAGATAATTCTACTATAAATAAAAATATGATTGTACTATAAGTAATAAAAATAATTATCTTATAAGTCATAAAATAATTGTACTAAAAGTCATAAGATTATTGTACCATACATAATAAAAATAAGTGTACTATAAATCAACATAATTGGTGTATAAATCATAAAAATAAGTGTATTACAATTATCAAATAATTGTATTACAAGCCATAAAAATAATTGTACTATAAGTCATAAAAATAATTGTACAATAAATGACAAAAATAATTGTATTATAAATTATAAAAATAATTATACTATAAGTCATAAAAATAATTATACAATAAATGGTAAAAATAATTGTACTATAAATCATAAAAATAATTGTACCATAACTGATAAAAACCAATTATACTATAAATCATAAAATAATTGTACTATAAATTATTAAAATAATTGTTCTATAAATCATGAAAATAATTGCACTATTAATCATAAAAATAATTGTACCATGAATCATAAAAATATCTGTACTATAAATCATAAAAATAATTGTACTATATATCATGAAAATAATTTTACTATGAGTCATAAAAATAATCGTAGCATAAATCATAAAAATGATTTTACTATAATCATAAAAATACTTGTATTATAAATCATGAAAATAATTGTATTATAAATCATAAAATAATTGTACAATAAATAATAAAAATTACTACTATAAATCATAAAAATAATTTCACTGTGTTTCATAAAAATAAGTGTACTATAAATCATTAAAATAATTGTATTATAAATCATTAAAATAATGGTATGTTTAATCATAAAAATAATTGTGCCATAAATAACAAAAATAATTGTATTATAAATCATAAAAATAATTTTACTATGAGTCATAAAAATAATTATACCATAAATGATAAAAATAATTGTACTGTAAATCATAAAAATAATTGTACCATAACTGATACAAACAATTATACTATAAATCATAAAATAATTGTACTATAAATCATAACAATAATTGTACTATAAATCATAACAATAATTGTACTATAAATCATAAAAATAATTATACCAGAAATCATAAAAATAATTGTACTATAAATCATAAAAATAATTGTACAATAAATCATAAAAAAATTGTACAATATATCATAAAAATAATTTTACTATGAGTCATAACAATAGTCGTAGTATAAATGTTAAAAATAATTGTACTATAATCATAAAAAGTAATTATACTATGAATCATAAAAATACTTGTATTATAAATCATAAAAATAATTGTATTATAAATCATAAAATAATTGTACTATAAATAATAAAAATAACTACTATAAATCATAAAAATAATTTCAATGTGTTTCATAAAAATAATTTTACCATGTATCATAAAAATAAGTGTACTATAAATCATTAAAATAATTGTACCATAAATCATTAAAATTATGGTACGTTAAATCATAATATAATTGTACCAATAATAACAAAAATAATTGTATTATAAATCATAAAAATAATTTTACTATCAGTCATAAAAATGATTATACCATAAATGATAAAAATACTTGTACTAAAAATCATAAAAATAATTGTATCATAAATGATAAAAACAAGTATACTATAAATCATAAAATAATGGTACTATAAATCATAACAATAATTGTACTATAAACCATATAAATAATTGTACTATAAATCATAAAAATACTTGCACTATAAATCATAAAAATAATTGCACTATATATCATGAAATTGTATTATAAATCAAAAAAATATTTATACTATGAATCATAAAAATACTTGTATTATAAATCATAACAATAATTGTAACATAAATGAGAAAAGAATTGTACTATATATCGTTAAAATAATTTTACAATGAGTCATAAAAATAATCGTACCATACATGATAAAAAATAATTGTATTATAAATCATCAAAAATAATTATACTATTAATCATAAAAATACATGTACTATAAATCATAAAAATATTGTATTATAAATCATAAAATAATTGTACCATAAATCATAAAATAATTGTACCATAAATCATAAAAATAAATGTACTATAAATCATAAAAAAATTGTACCATAAATCATAAAAATCAGTGTACCACAAATCATAAAATAATAGTGCTGTAAATCATATAAATAATTATATTAAAATCATAAAATAATTGTACTATAAATATTAAAAAAATAACTGTACTCTAAATCATAAAAATAATTTTACTGTGTGTCATAAAAATAATTGTATTATAAATAATAAAAATGATTTTACCATAAATCATATAATAATTGTACGTTAAATCATAAAAATAGTTGTACTATAAATCATAAAAATTACTGAACGACAAATCACAAAATAATTGAACTATAAATCATAAAAATAATTGTACTATTAATCATAAAATATTTGTACATGAAACGATAAAATAATTGTATCATAAATGATAAAAATAATTGTTCTATAAATAATAAAATAATGGTACTATGAATCATAAAAATAATTGTACTATAAATCATAAAGATTATTGTTCTATAAATCATAAAAATCATTGTACTATAAATCATGAAAATCATTGGACTATAAATCATAAAAATAATTGTACTATAAATAAAAAAAATAATTGTACTATTAATCATAAAAATAATTTTACCATAAATCATAAAAATAATTGTACCATAAATCATAAAAATAATTTTAGTATGTGTCATAAAAATAATCGTACCATAACTGATAAAAATAATTGTACTTTAAATAATAAAAATAACTATACTACGAATCATAAAAATACTTGAATTATAAATCATAAAAGTAACTGTATTATAAATCGTAAAAATAATTGTACCATAAATCATAAAATAATTGTACTATAAATAATAAAAATAATCTTTTTAAATCATTTAAATTATTTTACTGTGTGTCATAAAAATAATTGTTCTAGAAATCAAAAAATAATTGTATTATAAATCATAAAAATAATTGTACCACAAATGACAAAAATAATTGTATTATGAATCATAAAAATAATTTTACTATGAGTCATAAAAATAATTATACGATAAATGATAAAAATAATTATACTATAAATCATAAAAGTAATTGTACTAGAAATTATAAAAATATTTATACTATGAATCATAAAAATATTTATAAATCATAAAAATAATGGTATTATAAATCATAAAAATAATTGTACCATAAATGATACAATTAATTGTACTATAAATCATAAAATTATGGTACTATAAATCAGAAAATAATTGTACTATAAATCATAAAAATAATTGTACTCATAATCATAAAAAATATTGTACAAAAAAATCATAAAAATAATTTTATCATAAATGATAAAATAATTGTACTATAAATGTAAAAATAATTGTACTATAAATCATAAAAATAATTGTTCTATACATAATAAACATAATCGCAGTATAAATCATAAAAATAATTGTACTATAAATCAAAAAAATAATTGTACTAATAATCATAAAAATAATTGTACCATAAATTATAAAAATAATTGTACCATAAACCATAAAAATAATTGTACTATATATCATAAAAATATTTTTTCTATAAATCATAAAAATCATTGTACAATAAATGATAAACGTAATTGTTCTATAAATCATAAAATAATTATATTAATAATAAAATATTTATAAAATAAATCATAAAAATAACTGTATTATAAATCATAAAAATAATAGTACCATTAATCATAAAATAATTGTACTATAAATCATAAGAAATTGTACGATAAATCATAAAAATATGTGCACCACAAATCATAAAAATAATCGTGCTATTAATCATTTAAATAATTGTACTAAAAATTATAAAATAATTGTACTATAAATAATAAAAAGTAACTGTACTATTAATCATAAAATAATTTTACTGTCTGTCATAAAAATAATTGTACCATGCATTATAAAAATAAATGTACCATAAATGAAAAAAAATTGTACCATAAATCATAAAAATAAGTGTGCTATAAATAATAAAAATAATTGTACTATAAATCATAAAAAATAATTGTATAATAATTAATTGAAATAAATGTATTATGAATCATTAAAATAATTGTCTTATAAGCATAAAAAGAATTGTACCATATATCATAAAGTAGTTGTATTATAAATCATAAAAATAATTGTACCGTAAATGATACAAATAATTGTACCATAAATAATGAAATAATAGTACTGTAAATCATAAAAATAATTTTACTATAAATCATAAAAATAATTTTACTATAAATCATAAAATAATTTTACTATATATCATAAAAATAATTGTATTATAATCATAAAAATAAATGTACTATAAATCAAAATATATAATTTTACTATAAATCATAAAAATAATTTGACTATATATCATAAAAATAATTTGACTATAAATCATAAAAATAATTTGACTATATATCATAAAAATAATTGTATTATAATCATAAAAATAAATGTACTATAAATCAAAATATATAATTTTACTTTAAATCATAAAAATAATTGTATTATAATCATAAAAATAAATGTACTATAAATCAAAATATATAATTTTACTATAAATCATAAAAATAATTGTACCATAAATGATAAAATAATTGTACTATTAATCATAAAAATTATTGGACCATGAATCATAAAAATAATTTTACTATAAATCATAAAAATAAATGTTCCATAAATGATAAAAATACTCTTACCATAAATGATAAAAATAATTGTACTATAAGTCATTAAAATTTTTTACTGTAAGTCATAAAAATAATAGTACTACAAGTCGTAACATAATTGTACTTTTAGTGATAAAATAATTTTACTATAGTCATAAAACTATTTTACTATAAGTCATAAAATAATTGTACTGTTAGTGATAAAAATAATTGTACTATAAATGATAAAAATAATTGTACTATAAATCATAAAAATAATTGTACTATAAGTCATAAAGATAATCATACTATAAGTCATACAGATAATCGTACTATAAATCATAAAAATAATTGTACTATAAGTCATAAAGATAATCATACTATAAGTAAAAAGAAAATTGTACTATAAATCATAAAAATAATTGTACTATAAATCATAAAAATAATTGTACTATAAGCCATAAAGATAATCGTACTATAAGTCATAAAGATAATCATACTATAAGTCATAAAGATAATCATACTATAAGTCATAAAGATAATCATACTATAAGTCATAAAGATAATCGTACTATAAGTAATAAAGATAATCATACTATAAGTCATAAAGATAATCATACTATAAGTCATAAAGATAATCGTACTATAAGTCATAAAGATAATCGTACTATAAGTCATAAAGATAATCATACTATAAGTCATAAAATAATTGTACTATAAATCATAGAAATAATTGTACTATAAATCATAAAAATAATTGTACTATAAGCCATAAAGATAATCGTACTATAAGTCATAAAGATAATCATACTATAAGTCATAAAGATAATCATACTATAAGTCATAAAGATAATCGTACTATAAGTCATAAAGATAATCATACTATAAGTCAGAAAGATATTCATACTATAAGTCATAAAGATAATCATACTATAAGTCATAAAGATAATCATACTATAAGTCATAAAGATAATCGTACTATAAGTCATAAAGATAATCATACTATAAGTCATAAAGATAATCATACTATAAGTCATAAAGATAATCGTACTATAAGTCATAAAGATAATCATACTATAAGTCATAAAGATAATCATACTATAAGTCATAAAGATAATCATACTATAAATCATAAAGATAATCATACTATAAGTCATAAAGATAATCATACTATAAGTCATAAAGATAATCGTACTATAAGTCATAAAGATAATCGTACTATAAGTCATAAAGATAATCGTACTATAACTCATAAAATAATTGTACTATAAGTCCTAAAACTAATTCTACAATAGGTCATGAATTAATTGTACTATAAATCATAAAACTAATTGTAATATAAGTCATAAAACAAATTTTACTATAAATCATAAAAATAATTGTATCATACATCAGTTGATCATTGTCACCAGTGATTAAATAGCCTTGATTTTAATACTCGCTGAATATCTGAAGCAATTAGATTCAGATCAGTGGCGTAACAAGGGGGTGTCAACATATGGAATATTTTTCCTCGTTGGTTGTAATTTTGCTGTATGAGATACGTCACTTATGAAAATAAAGATGTCTTCCTTGAGCATACCCGTCTTGTTTCGTCTCCTTAATATAATACATTTGTATGAATAATAATATTACAAAAAGGTACAACATGGTATCAGCGGAAAAATTCGATTATGGCATATTACTGTGAAATAAAAGAGGAGAATCTTTACAGAATCCAACAATAGCTCTATCGTCTAACCCCCCTCCCCAAAGAAAGGACGTAGACACATCTGTCCAAAAAGACACAATATTGGATTTTAACCCGTGAGTTGCCTAATTTTTTTTTCTTTCACCCCTATATTGTTTTGTCGATGCCAAGAATAATTAATCGAATCATACGAGTGATGAATCGCATATGTGCTGGGAAACGACTAATTTTGGTGAAATCCTTCAAATTTTTCAAGTCACAGTGTAAGTTTTCCGTAAAAAAGGCATTATAGATCATATTCTCTTGCTGTCAGGGAAAGAAGGTCTTGGGCGCATAATTCTTAGTCATTCGACAACGAGGCCGGTTGCTATAATTTGGAATAAATTCCTAGAGCAGTTAGAACCTCCAGTTAATTTTTGGATTGCACGTTTTTTTTTTTTTTTGTTTTTTTTTTAAACAATTCCTCACAAAACGAAACAAAAACATTGATCATTTTCTTGTGAGGTGCAAGCTGCAAGCACACGAGTGTAAATTTAGAGACGATCGCAAGTTGGAAGAACAAGTGATTGAACATATAATCGTCAGAACGAAACATCCGGAGTTGCAAAAGCAACTACTGAGCAAAAACGAGGCCATGCCTTTGTCGCGGCTTGGCCGCTAACAACAACAACAACAGCACAACAGACGACCAGCCACTGACAGCCTCCGCCGAAATCAGCAGTAGCAAGTAATATCAGCAGCCGTCACGTGATTCCAGAGCCCCGTTTTAGAAAAGAAATTTAAAAAAGACATCTTTTCTACAACAAAAACAAAACAACAAACTTTAATTTCCTGGAAAAACTTCGTGAAATACAAACAACGAACTCCTTCAGCATCGACTGTTTGTAAAGAACACATCCGAGAATTAATATTAACTGTTGTTTAGAAATAGAAACAACTTCCGGCCCGCTCCCGGTGACTTCCCTCCTCGGGAGCTGGATCCCCTCCCCCTTCCCCTATCTCCACATTAAAAACCGGCCTCCTGCCTAATTTGCTCAGTGGGGAAGCAAATAAATAAACAGCTTGCCCTCGGCACTCCCTCGGGGGTCTGGGCTTATGACTAGCAAAGACCATATGTGGGGGTAACCCCACATATCTGACCTTGGTCACTGAAGGGGCAACCCTTCATACCAACAGTTTCTAATCCAGCTCCCACTTCCCTCCTCTCGGGAGCTGGATCCCCTCTTTCCCTCCCCCTTCCCCCTATCTCCACATTAAAAAACGGCCTCCTGCCTAATTTGCTCAGTGGGGAAGCAAATAAATAAAAGCTTGGTCCCGGCACCCCCTCGGGGGTCTGGGCGTATGACTAGCAAAGACCATATGTCGGGGTAACCCCACATATCTGACCTTGGTCACTGAAGGGGCAACCCTTCATACCAACAGTTTCTAATCCAGCTCCCACTTCCCTCCTCTCGGGAGCTGGATCCCCTCTTTCCCTCCCCCTTCCCCCTTTCTCCACATTAAAAAACGGCCTCCTGCCTAATTTGCTCAGTGGGGAAGCAAATAAATACCAGCTTGGTCTCGGCAAAGCTCTGCACTTGCTCACGGTTCCCTAACCGTTCGACGCTCGCGCAATTACTGTGACTCCAGTCTCTTCACTGTAGCAGTCCAGTCCACCACCACTACTGTGGCTCCAGTCTCCACGCCGTAGAAGTCCACCACCACTACTGTGGCTCCGGTCTCCATGCCGTAGAAGTCCACCACCACTACTGTGGCTCCGGTCTCCACGCCGTAGAAGTCCACCACCACTACCGTGGCTCCGGTCTCCACGCCGTAAAAGTCCACCACCACTACCGTGGCTCCGGTCTCCACGCCGTAGAAGTCCACCTCATCACCACGACTCCGTCCTCCATGTCGTCCGTACCTCTCATACACTGACACCTTTCTCAGTGTCTGTCCGATCCGAGCGCCCATCCGTACCTGATGAACACTGAACCCTCAGTGTTGCCAATTCGTTCGTCCGTACCTCTCATACACTGACACCTTTCTCAATGACTGTCCGATCCGAGCGCCCGTCCGTACCTGATGAATACTGAACCCTCAGTGTTGCCAATTGTCCGTCCATACCTCTCATACACTGACACCTTTCTCAGTGACTGTCCGATCCGAGCACCCGCCCGTACCTGATGAACGATGAACCCTCAGTGTTGCCAATTCGTCCGTCCATTCCTCTCATAACCTGAGGCTAACACATCAGTACTGTCCCAGTCGGACCCAAGTCGACCAATCACCCGCACCAGTTACCACGCCGACTTCTCCGACGTCATCCCAGCATTCCAGCTTACGGCGAACCGACAAGCATCCTCCTGACAGAATACACCGGCGACGGACCCCGGACCAACGTCGCCCAGTGAGAAAATTCGCATTTGCCACCCTTTCGTTTGCTTAAATAAAAGGCGAGACTTCGTCTTTAAACTACCCGAGTTTGTCATTCTTCTTTATTCTGTTGTTTTCTTCCTTGTCCTTGTGTCTGGTGTTTCAGGCTTGGAAAAACAGTGAGGCAGAGAAGATGGCAGAAAGCACAGAGCCGGAGATTAACCTTTCTGCCCCGCTGGTCCAGTTACCACCTTACAACCCAGTGAACCCCAGGAGTTGGTTCATCCAGCTCGAGGCGATTTTTGCAGCCCGGAGGGTCGTTCGCCAGGACTCGAAATACGCCTCAGTGGTGCAGGCACTACCTCCATCTATGGTAGAAGAAGTAGAGGACATCCTCCTCAACACACCAGAGCAACTCCCATATACCTGCCTAAAGGAAGCAATCCTCAAGCGAACCGGCCGTTCAGACGAGGATCTCATCAGAGACCTGTTTTCAAATGTGACTCTCAGGGATAGAACCCCATCACAGCTCCTGCGACTGATGAAGAGCCGACTCGGTAACAACAGCATCGCAGAGCCCATTCTCCGCGGTCTCTGGATGGATCGGCTTCCGTAAAACATTACCCAGGTCCTGGCCCTGGTACCCGTAGAGACGCCCCTGGAAATAGTGGCAGACTCGGCCGACAAAGTATACTCACAGGCCCACCAACGGATACATCATGCCGAGAGTGACCCCAGACACCGCTCACGACGATTGAAAGACGAACTGACTCAACTGCGAGCAGAGCTGAGAGAGCTCAAACTCTCCCTACGCCAGAGACAACGTAGCCCAACACCCCACACCCGGAACCGAAGCCGTACCCGCACCCCAAGCCGAGGACGAAGGAACCTCCCAGGCACATGTTGGTACCACCAATCCTTCGGCGACCGGGCCCGAAAATGCCAACCTCCCTGCAATAACAATAAGGCCCAGGGAAACGAATAAACCGACAGACAGCGACGACTACTCCTGTCGGGGCACATCCACACAGTCGTCTTTTCTATGTGTGGGACCGTAATAATGGTCTCAAATTCTTAGTGGACACCGGCGCCGCTATCAGTGTTATACCACCCACCAACAGACCCACCCTGAAACCTACCTCCTTTCAACTTCGAGCAGCAAATGGATCAACCATACAAACCTTCGGCAACAAGGAATGTACCCTCAACCTTAACCTCAGGCGGGACTTCAAATGGTCATTTACATTAGCCGATGTGAAAACACCATTACTTGGTGCCGATTTCTTGGCCCACTACAACCTGTCCGTCCACATGAGGACAAGGATCCTGTCCGACGGCGTGACCTCGATAAAAATCATAGGAACCCCTTCAAGCCTCAACACGACGGGAATCAGCGTGGCAACACAACACGATCCACGGTACGCAGCCATCCTGCACCGGTACAAGGACCTAACTCAGCCCATTAAATCTACCGATGCAGGGGAACACCAGACGCATCACCACATTAAGACGACCGGACAACCAGCATTTTCCCGACCCAGAAGACTACCTCCACACAAACTAGCTTACGCCAAGAAAGCATTTGAAGAGATGTTGGCGGACAACACCATCCGCCCATCGGACAGCCCATATGCTTCACCACTGCACCTGGTACCCAAACCGAACGGCGAGTTCCGTATATGCGTGGACTATCGGAAACTAAATTCATCCACGGTCCCCGACCGGTACCCCGTTCCTCACATCCATGACTTCGCCGCTGGCCTACAGGGAGCTAGAATTTTTTCGAAAATAGACCTGACTAAGGCCTACTATCAGGTCCCAGTGGCCCCGGAGGACATCCCAAAGACAGCAGTGACAACTCCCTTTGGACTTTTTGAGTTTACCAAAATGCCCTTCGGATTACGCAACGCAGCCCAAACATTTCAGAGACTCATAGACGAAGTCTTGCGTGGACTACCTTACGTCTATGCTTACATTGACGACATCCTGGTGGCAAGCAGAGATGCTGACCTACACGAGAAACATCTGGATGAAGTGTTCCGCCGCCTAGCACATTACGGCCTCCGGATCAACCCAGACAAATGTGAATTCGGAGCACACCACATTGACTTTTTAGGCCATCACACCGACGCTCGTGGAATCACCCCTCTGCCAGAGAAAGTGGAAGCTATCCAGAATTTTCCGGTACCCACATCAATCAAGCAGCTGCGACGTTTCCTGGGGATGATAAATTTTTACCGGAGATTCATCCCAGGATGCTCAAGTCTCCTCACCCCTCTGACGAATATCATACAGAGGAAAAACAAACCCATCTCTCTGGAAGGCGACCAGCTGAAGTCCTTCCACACAGCAAAAGCATCACTGGCTAACTTCACGAAATTAGCACACCTTGACCAGGACGTCCAAACGCGGATATTCCTCACGACAGACGCTTCAGACACTGGAGTCGGGGCCGTGGTAGAACAAGAGATCGATAATCAGCAAAGACCAATCGCATTCTTCTCAGCTAAATTATCGTCGGCCCAGTCAAGGTACAGCACCTTCTCAAAAGAACTCCTGGCAATATACCTTGCCATCAAACACTTCCGGCACCTATTAGAAGGAAGACATTTCACGGTTCTTACAGATCACAAACCGTTAACAACCTCCTTGTCAAACAACTCTGACAAGTATTCGACACGCGAAATCAGGCATTTGGACTACATTTCGCAGTTCACGTCCGATATCCAATATGTGAAAGGAAGAGACAATGCTGTTGCCGACGCCCTGTCCCGCTCTGACGTCAACTCTATAGAAGACGGCCCACTCAGCCAAGAGATGATAGCGACAGCTCAGGGATCCGACACAACCCTCCCTGAGGCCTTAGAAAACACATCTCTGCGACTAAAGGAATTTCCGTTCAGCAGTAAGACCTTGTACTGCGACACAAAGTTGAGCAATCCCAGGCCCTACGTACCACCGGCACTGAGGAAACAAATCTTCGACCACTTTTATGGATTATCACACCCCAGCAAACGGGCAACCGTTAAACTTATCGCTGACCGTTTCGTCTGGCCTAACATGAACTTCGATGTCCGGAACTGGGTAGCGACTTGCTTTGAGTGTCAGAAATGCAAGGTCCAACGACACACGAAATCTCCACCAGGCACATTCAACAACCCTGACGCACGGTTTAGCCATATTCATGTCGACATCGTCGGACCTCTCCCGATGTGCCAGGATTTTCAATACCTCCTCACCATAGTCGACCGATTCTCCAGATGGCCAGTAGCAGTACCCATCAGTGACACCTCTGCTAACACCGTAGCAAAGACAGTACTGCAAGAATGGATAGCAATCTTCGGCGTACCCGGCATCATTACCACAGACCGAGGTGCGCAGTTCCAATCCTCACTTTTCCAGGGATTTACGCAGATGCTTGGCGTTAAACATATAAAAACCACCGCCTATCATCCATGCGCCAACGGTCTCGTCGAAAGATTTCATCAAACACTCAAAGTTTCTCTATCTACGAAACACCCCACCAACAACTGGGTAGATGAACTCCCCCTAATACTCCTATCTATCCGGAACTCCCTCAAAGAGGATTTGGAATGTTCACCAGCGGAAATAGTATTTGGCACACCACTCTCCTTGCCCGGTCAATTTTTCGATGATACGAAGCTTGACCTCACTGCTACAAACTCCTTCACCCAAGAACTCCGCCATAAAATGGCCCAGTTAAAATACTCACCGCCAAGGCAACCCACACCAAACACCCACGTTCCACAACAGCTCCGGGATTGCGAGTTTATCTTCATCCGCAATGACGCGGTCAAGAAGCCCCTGACACCGACATACCAGGGTCCCTTTAGAGTCCAGAAACGCTCGGACAAGCACCTCACCATCGAGCGAGGAAATCGAACAGACACCGTCTCGATCGATAGAGTGAAACCTGCTCGACTAGAGAAGTCAATACACGAGCCGGAACGCAGCTCAATCCATAGAGATCCCCCACCTGCACCAGAAAGCATCCGGATACAACCCACTCCACCAGAGCCAGCAGCGGATCGTGAAGCACACACCATTCCACCAAGAAAAACCCGTGTAGGAAGGAAGGTCACCTTCCCAGAAAAATACAAATCCTACATTTACTTTTAATTGATAACGATCAATTATCCAGGGAGGGGGCCTTGTCGCGGCTTGGCCGCTAACAACAACAACAACAGCACAACAGACGACCAGCCACTGACAGCCTCCGCCGAAATCAGCAGTAGCAAGTAATATCAGCAGCCGTCACGTGATTCCAGAGCCCCGTTTTAGAAAAGAAATTTAAAAAAGACATCTTTTCTACAACAAAAACAAAACAACAAACTTTAATTTCCTGGAAAAACTTCGTGAAATACAAACAACGAACTCCTTCAGCATCGACTGTTTGTAAAGAACACATCCGAGAATTAATATTAACTGTTGTTTAGAAATAGAAACAACTTCCGGCCCGCTCCCGGTGACTAGCAATCCCCTGAATATTACGGCGATATTTTTCACCTTCGGCAGCTTGGTCTCGGCAAAGCTCTGCACTTGCTCACGGTTCTCTAACCGTTCGACGCTCGCACAATTACTGTGACTCCAGTCTCTTCACTGTAGCAGTCCAGTCCACCACCACTACTGTGGCTCCGGTCTCCATGCCGTAGAAGTCCACCACCACTACTGTGGCTCCGGTCTCCACGCCGTAGAAGTCCACCACCACTACCATGGCTCCGGTCTCCACGCCGTAGAAGTCCACCACCACTACCGTGGCTCCGGTCTCCATGCCGTAGAAGTCCACCTCATCACCACGACTCCATCCTCCATGTCGTCCGTACCTCTCATACACTGACACCTTCCTCAGTGTCTGTCCGATCCGAGCGCCCGTCCGTACCTGATGAACACTGAACCCTCAGTGTTGCCAATTCGTTCGTCCGTACCTCTAATACACTGACACCTTTCTCAGTGTCTGTCCGATCCGAGCGCCCGTCCGTACCTGATGAACACTGAACCCTCAGTGTTGCCAATTCGTTCGTCCGTACCTCTCATACACTGACACCTTTCTCAGTGACTGTCCGATCCGAGCGCCCGTCCGTACCTGATGAATACTGAACCCTCAGTGTTGCCAATTGTCCGTCCGTACCTCTCATACACTGACACCTTTCTCAGTGACTGTCCGATCCGAGCGCCCGCCCGTACCTGATGAACGATGAACCCTCAGTGTTGCCAATTCGTCCGTCCATTCCTCTCATAACCTGAGGCTAACACATCAGTACTGTCCCAGTCGGACCCAAGTCGACCAATCACCCACACCAGTTACCACGCCGACTTCTCCGATGTCATCCCAGCATTCCAGCTTACGGCGAACCGACAAGCATCCCCCTGACAGAATACACCGGGGACGGACCCCGGACCAACGTCGCCCAGTGAGAAAATTCGCATTTGCCACCCTTTCGTTTGCCTAAATAAAAGGCGAGACTTCGTCTTTAAACTAAACTACCCGAGTTTGTCATTCTTCTTTATTCTGCTGTTTTCTTCCTTGTCCTTGTGTCTGATGTTTATTTAGTTGCACGGTCAGTTGGCTAACCACCTTCAGGCCTCACTGCAACACCTTTACAGGAAGTACTTTACATGTGTAGAAGTTATGAGGCTTCGATTAACTGCAGGAAAACAATGGGCGAGCTGCAAGGAAAAACTGACAAGAAGATAAACGCAATAAAAGAAATATGTAGCAAATGTGGACTTCTCCATCACCATGGAAATTGTCCTGCTCGAGGCAGCAATAGTTTCGTATGCAAACGCAGTTGGGCTAGATGTGCCAGACCAAAAGAGTCAAGAAAAAAATGGACAGACAGCCACAAACAAATCGACATACCAAACACAAGAAATTTGTACCAGCACAACCTATGTCTAAAAACCATCAGAGCTGTATTAATGTTCAGAACCAAGTGGTTGATGAATTTGAGAATATGTCATTTTATTCAGTGCTGGCTGGACCACAAGAAAAGGAGCTCTCGGTTAGAAGCATTTGCCACCTTAAACGTTATACTACCAAACAAGAAAGGTGTTCACGAACTGAAGATTAAGGTGGACACAGGTGTGGAGGGAAATACACCCCCATTGCGTACATTCCAGCAAATGTTTCCGGAAGATGTGGACCAGAATAGACATCCAAGCCCAGGCTCAACACAGAAGGAAACAGTGATCCTTACTGCACTGTGTACAATCAACTCCTTACAGCAAGAATTACAACAGATCCGTCAGAGTTCACTGGAATGGGCTTCAGGTATGAACCTTACCTATAGGTCGTACTTTTGGGGATGTTTTCCGGCACAACCTAATCTGGTGACTGTACCATCTAGTTTGCTGTTGCTGAACTACAATGGTTCTAGCATTTTGCAGCATGGATCTGTAGAAATCCAATATGCCTACAAAGGTGCACGAGATATAAAAAGTTGTATTATGCATTGTATTCTTTGGCAGCTATCTTTTTTACGCGCGGTGCGCGCACCATAAACAAATCTACTCATCTATGACGTAAAAAAATGGCCGCCAAAGAATACAATGCATAATACAACTTTTTATATCTCGATAACTAATTATTTTTGCAAACTTTCAATACGATTTTCGCATTCAGCATAGCCAAAAACCATTAAAAGGTGTAATTTAAAAGAAAATTGGGGTTTGTATTACTGTACACATAGATTCGAGAAAATTGTCAAAAAACAAATATATAACAAATAAATGTTATCAAAGGCAAGATAAGTTACGTTTCTACCAAACTGGATACATTTTTTGTTTTTATTCAATGTAACATGATTATTCAGCTCGAAAAACATGCAGTGTTTACCGATGTATTGGAAAATTCAAAATGGCGCCGAACACTCTCTTTAACATGGTAAGTTTGGGAAAAGGTGTTATAAATAATAAACTAGATAAAATACTATTTAAAAAAACACCGAATATATGTCAGGTTATGTCACGGTAACATATAATGAGCGAATTTCTAACAGTATTTTGTCTAGTTTATTATTTATAACATCTTTTCTTGAACTTACCGTGTTAAAGAGAGTGTCGGGCGCCATTTTGAATTTTCCAATACATCGGTAAACACTGTATGCTTTTAGAGCTGAATAAACATGTTACATTGAATAAAAACACGAAAAATATGTCTAGTTAGGTAGAAAAGTAACTTATCTTGCCTTTGATAACATTTATTTATTATATATTTGTTGTTTTTATTTTTGACAAATTTTTCGAATCTATGTGTACAGTAATACAAACCCGAAAATTGTGGAGGTGGACCTAATCTAAAAAATACCATGTAGGTAATTGGATATGTTTTTTTATGATGTTTGATTAAATACATGAGAAATGTCAAAAAAACAAAACAAACTTTTCGTTAAATATATTTTTTTTAATTATTATAAATTATCTATAAAGTCTATTTTTTATGTATAAAAGTTTGTTGAAAAGTTTAAATAAAGTTTATAATGTAATTGAAAAAAAAAAACTCGTTTTTTTTTGTTTTTTTTTTTAATAAAACTAACTTTAATTTCAAAATTTCAATATCGACGTTTACCTTACTTTTATTATAAAAGTTATGTAAACGTTCATAAACATATTAATGGGGAAAAACAGTTCATAAATCTACAAAAAAAAAAAAAGAAAAAAAAAGTCCATCAAGTTCAAATAAAAACTGTTTAAATAAAAGTTCTAAAAAAAAAAAGGTTCATTTTATACGGTTTTAGTCATCCGTAGATAAAAATATGTCGGACGTCACTTCCGCCAAATGGCTTTGTAAACAAAGGAAGGCGAATCTTCAACATTACCGAATTATTTATTTTCTTAGGTTGTGCCCTCAGAAAAGCATCAAAACTCCTAAACTATCCTTGATAAAGACATGTTATTGGCGAAAATTCGGACTTGCACAAGAACAATAACAAAAAGTAAATAAAAAAGATGTTTCATTTCATAAGATTTTCAGCTTTTTAAGTGTTTTCATTTAAATTCATTATTATATTTGTTTGTGTAGCCAATTAATTAAAGAATATCTTTATAATTATTTGGTTTTCTTTTCTTTGTTTGCGTATCCAGTCTTTATTTACTTGTTTACGTAGCCTGTTAATTTAATTTAACTTTTTTTTTTTCAATAATTTGAATAATACGTTTTTGTTTTAAAATATCTTCGGTTTTCAATGACGACGTCTGTATATGTGTATAGGAGAACTGTAAAAAGATGAAAGTCTATTACTAATAGCAGAAGCAATCTAAGATTAGACCTTTGATTGTAGTTCCATGAAAATAAATATTTAGAGTTTTTTTTTTGTTTTTTGTTTTTTTTAATTTTGTAAAGTTAACAGGTTATCTAATGTGTTCTTACCCAGCATGAATAAAACACACGAAACTGAATTCTCCTCACTACAAACAAAGAGTGTGAAGGTCGCCTCCAAAATGGTCGCTCCCCCGTCCCCCGCTTCATTTAAAACACCGGAAATAAAAAAAATAAAAAACCGGCTACGCCCTCTGGTTGGAAACGGTTATAATTAGTTCCGTTAGAATTAGCGATGTAAGGGAAATAACTGTCTAAATCAAATGCTAGCGGGGGTGGGGTGCAAATCTTACGACCGCCCCGGGCGGTAAAAAAAAAAAAACAGTTGCTCCGATATTGGCACAAGGTCATTTGGGTTTGTATTACTGTACACATAGATTTGAAAAAGTTGTCAAAAAACAAATATATAACAAATAAATGTTATCAAAGGCAAGATAAGTTATTTTTCTATCTCACTGGATATGTTTTAGTGTTTTTTATTCAATGTAACATGTTTATTCAGCTCGAAAAACATACAGCGTTTACCGATGTATTGGAAAATTTAAAATGGCGCCCGAATCTTTCTTTGACACGGTAAGTTTGGGAAAAGGAGTTAAAAGTATGCAAAATACTGTTAAACACCCACCAAATATATGTTAGCCTATGTCACGGTAACATATATTGAGCGAGTTTTTAACCATATTTTTTCTAGTTTTTTATTTATAACTCCTTTTCCCAAACTTAGCGTATCAAAGAGATTCAGGCGCCATTTTAAATTTTCCAATACATCGGTAAACATTGTATTTTTTTCGAGCTGAATAAACATGTTAAATTGAATAAAAACACTAAAACATATCCAATTAGGTAGAAAAGTAACTTATATTGCTTTTGATAACATTTATTTGTTATATATTTGTTTTTTGACAACTTTTTCGAATCTATGTGTACAGTAATACAAACCCGGTCATTTTATATGGAAATTAAGCAGAATTAAAAAAAAAGGAAAGACCCCTTGAAATTACGAGTAGTTGCATGGCAGCTATCTTTCTCTTGCTGGAGAAGTTAATGCCTGGGATAGTGCAGACTGCAGCTCATGAGATTGGACCTGACTATACCTCATTCAAACAACCAAAGCTTTACGCAAGCCTTTTCTAGTCTCACACAAAAACACGCGTTCACATTTCAAGCCATATTACTTGTCATATACATATGCACACACAAACATACGCACACACGTCCACACACGTATATATATTCATGTTTGTGTACATACACTCACATTCACGTGTATACACACACGCTAACGTACACACATGTACTCACATATGCAAACATTGACAACGTCACTTCCCCTTTCAAAGGAAATCCACACATGCGTAAAAGACCACCGAAAACAATCATAAAAGCAAGAGACAAGCTGTTTCCAGCCCTTTTCGCACCAGCTCTCAAGCTGAGAGGTTCGACGAACCAGCCGTCTCCCTTTCAGGAGGCGCACGCCTGTGCTTCACGCCACTCGCTACCATGTGGGGCAAAAAGCTAACAAACAGTACGTACACTTTATACACTTTCTCTCTCCATGAACTGGATTGACATTCTCACTCTTTCTCTCTTTATATATACAACTTGCCCCTGAGAATACCTTCGCGTAGCTGACTGCTAACATGGTGCGCAGTTTTAACTGATATCAACCCTCTATCCTTTTCTTTCTCTACACGCTGGACTATTTCTCATTCCACTACATTACTCACTTCTCTTTCCACGCGCGAACAAACGATAGTGACCCGAACATGAGATGAACTCACATTTCCTTTTTCTTTCTACACCACCAGTCCTGCAACAAACGATGGTTACACCCACGTGGACATGAACATGTGTTATACCTAAAACATTCATTCTTTCAACAGTAAATAAATGACACGTTTATCTTATCCAGCAATTGAGTCTTTGTTCCTTTCATTCCATTCGTTTCATTTTTTTTCTTTTGTAATGGGATTAGAATTTTTTTTTTTTTTTACATGGTGTTCACCACTTATCAAGGCCCGGAAGCCACTCAGGGATACGGGTTATTGCAAGTACAGTACGTTAGTGTGGAGATTTGATTAAGTGTTTACTTAAGGGGGCGGTTCATTAGGAATTTGTTAATGTTGGACTTGAAGACATCCAAGTTGTAGTCAGGAGGGAAGCAGGCAGATGGAACAGAGTTCCACAGGCATGCAGTTCTAAGAAAGAAGCCTTGTTCATGGAATCCATGTTTTGATTTAGGCACAGATAAAGAGTGGGGGAAATTTTTCACAGTGGATTCAGCTAGACGGGTGTTTTTCGTGAAATATTGGCGAGGGGGGCACCAGAGATTGGAGTTCAGACGAGCACCTGCCATGGAAATAACGATAAAACAAGGATAGGCTCGCAACGTCTCTTCTGTGGGAGAGAGGTTGCAGGGTAGAGAAAAGGGCATCCCCCACTAAACCACAAAGTCTATTTTGTACTCTGTCAAGGCAGGATAGGTTGTTTTTAACAGCTCCTGCCTAGATATGGCAGCAGTATTCCATCCTTGGACGTACTTGGCTTTCATATAGATATAGAATTGCATCAGTAGTGAGATATCTTCTGGAGCGGTAGAAAGATCCCACCATCTTTCCAGCGACCTTGGCAACAGACTTGATGTACGTGTTCCATTTAAGATCAGGAGTAAAGGTCAAACCCAGAAGCTTGTCAAAACACGGGGCCTCACCCAGACGAGAGCCATCCATCACAATTGATGCCAGATGGGGATCAGAGCGTTGATGATGTAAGGATAGGAGTTTGGTTTTAGATGCATTAAAGGTAACCAGCCACGTCTTCCCCCACTGAACCACGCACTTGAGATCAGAGGAGAGAGAATCAGAGAGAACGTTGTCATTTACAGCCTTTGATGTGTTGCCCTAGATGGTCGTGTCATCAGCATAGATGTCAACAAATGATTTAAGTATGTGTTTAGGGAGGTCATTGATGTAGATCAGGGAGAGAGTTGGGCCCAGGATTGACCCTTGAGGGACTCCAGCATTAATATTGCAGGCCTCTGATTTTTGTCCATCAACCACTACTCTTATGAGCCTATCGGAGAGAAATGATTTAATGATTGAGAAATCATTTCCAGTTATACCGTAGCTGGAAATCTTGTGAAGTAGACCCTTATGCCATAAATTGTCGAAGACCTTTGATATGTCAAGAGCAATTGCCCTAGAAAGGAAGCCTTTGTCAAGAGATTCACTAATCCTGTGAGATATAACCGTTAGCAGATCTGCTGTAGATCTTGCAGAACGGAAACCATATTGTGTGTCACTAAGAAGGTTATTCCTGCTGAGGTGGTTGACTATTTCTCTATTTAATATGGATTCCAGCAACTTACTCATAACACACAGGAGATTTATTGGTCTGTACTGAGAGGGAGATGACATCACCTGAATTCTTAAATACAAGGCAAACCGATGAGGTTTTCCAGGGAGTCGGAAAGCACTTCTCCTTAAGGCAGCGCTTAAACAGTTTCGTAAGTATGGGAGCAAGTTCTGGTTAAAGCTTTTTTAACACTATAATTGGGATGCCGTCAGGGCCAGTTGCTTTACTGGAATCAAGGTTCTTGATTAGCTTGGCGACCTCATGCACAGGTATTTGTATGTTACCTAGCATGTTCTGTATTATAGGAGGAAATATGGGGAGTTGATGGCCTTCGTCGCATAGGGTAGAATTAGCTGCAAAGTTCTTTGTAAATAGTTTGCCCTTGTCTGATGCTGATGAGATGACCTCTGGTCCATTGATAATGGTTGGGATAGAACGCACACTTCTGTTCAGGATCCTATTTGTGATTTGCCAAAACTGGTGGGAACCAAGCTGCTGATCAGCTACCTTGGATTTAACAGACTGGGCATATTGCTCTCTTGCATTTTTTTATTACTCTTTTATAGTGGTTGCTGGCAGTCCTGAAAGCAGCTTTAGTCTCAGTGCATCTATTATGTTGGTAATTATGGAAAAAGTGATTTCTGTGCGCGATAGAAGCAGCACATTCTGGGGAGAACCATGGCTGTTAGGTTTTTGTTGGAATTTTTTAGATGGTATGAATTGTTCTATACCTACAATTAACCATTCGGTCAGATCTGATACTAAAGAGGACACTTCCTTTTTAAACATGGAGTGCAGAGGTAAATCAGATATGAATGTACGGAAGCTATCCCAGTCAGCCATAGAGTATTTAATTCGCCAGAATAATAATAAGGCAAAACATGGCTAATATGAGCACACAAACTAAGAACAGATACTACACTTTCATTTCACTGTATTTTCTCCAAATACGTATGCTTAAAAACGTGTGCGAACCATGCCAGTCAGATTAACTAATTTCCAAATAAATAATAAAATATAATTTGGTAGAAACAAGTTTATTGAATGTAAAAAACAAAGATGAAAAAAAAAACCAAAACAAAACATAATTAGTCCTCGCGTGAAAGCGCAAGACACAAAATGTTTTAAATAATGATAATAATAGAATAACATAAAGTCTTTCGCTAGCGAGGAATACTATTGAGTGTAACCAGTTATACAGTCCTTTTGAAATTTTCATCTCTATTTTTCTCGTTATCTACTGAGTATTTTTAATGAAACCTATATGAAATATGTTCCTTATTAAATTGTAAAGATTTTCTATTCTGAAAGAAGTTTAAAAAATTTAATCCAAAAAAGTTATTTAAAAGTTTTTGTTAAAAAAATTCAGATTTTTTCATTATTCAGACATGTATGACAAAGAGAAAGTTGCAAAAAAGAGTTGTGGTGTGAGGAGAATTACAAACTGAAACAGAGAATATTCAGACCTGTAATAATACAAAGAGGGGGTTGCAAAAATTAGTTGTGGTGTGAGGAGAAATACAATCTGAAATAGAGAGTAGGAGAGTTTTTATAAATACATACAAAACCACATCCATCTTTTTTAAAATCCAAATTAATAAATTAAATAAAATATAATCTTAAAAAGACACGATACAAGTTAGAAAAGCATTTCACCCAAGGCATGAAAATTGTTAAACAAAATGTTTTTAATAGTAAAAAAAAATAAAGGTACAAGATGCAATTTGAAATTTATTTATCTTCAAAGTGTATTTTTATAAATTTTACAAAGTAAAGTATTAAATTTTCATACCTTACTTTGTAAAATTTATAAAAGTACACTTTGAAGATAAATAAATTTCAAATTGAATCTTGTACCTTTGTTTTTAAAGCCTATAGTAAAAACATTTTGTTTAACAATTTTCATGCCTTGGATGAAATGCTTTTCTAACTTGTTTATATTTTTTCTAAGTTTACGATTCTATAAATATATAGCAGTGTAGCCACAAAGCTAACTGTCCAGAAGAGTCGTTTTGACCTGAGGAAAAAAGCATTTTACGCTGGAATTACCGAGCTATTGACAATTACCTGCTCAAATTACGTAACAGCGTAAAATTATTTAAGAAAAAAAAAAAAAAAGAAAAAAAATGGTACTTAGTTTAATCAAGACATTAAAAATGAAAATATTGAAAAAATTTTAATTGCACGTATCCGTTATGAAACGAAGTTCTCCGAAAAAAAAAAAAATTCCTTAATTTCATCAAGTAGTTTTTTTTTTTTTTTTTTTTTTTTTTTTTTTTTAGCGAAAAAACAATTTGTTATGATACCGAGCAAAAGGTTCGATTCTCAGGAAGAAAAGCTTAAATTAAAGATGGGGATGGAGTGTCGCTGTTTTAAACTGAGTTATCTCCCTGTGGCGTTTCTAAAATCCAAACAATTTTTTTTTTAATCCAAGATGACTTCCTTCAACGTGCTGTCATAAAAATGTGTTTTTCCGCTGAAAAAAACAAAAAAACAAAAACAAAACAAAAAAACTACGCGATCAAATTAAGTGAAATTTTTTTATTCAGAGATATTCAGTTCAAAACGGATGCATATAATATAACCTTTTTTTCTCGATATTTTCAATATTTAATGTATTGATTAAACTGTACAAGTCCCGAAAATATTACTTTTTTTTCTGGCTTTACGATTCTGCAAATATGTAGCCAAAACGAATGTACCAAAAGGATCAATCTGAGCTGAGAGAAACAAAAAAAAAAAAAAAAAAAAAAAAATGTACGAGATTGACAATTAGCCACTTCCCTTTCACAAGAGGAGTTAATGACTTGGACAATGCATGCAACTCATGATCAAACCAAAAACCGAACTCGACATGAAAGGGAAATAATGAAATCGCTACCTTGTGCACTGCAATACTGCATGTGTGCGATGACTCATTCGCGCCTCTTGGGTAAAATCTGAGAGCTGCAACGAATTGCCTCGTTGGTTATAAAGTGTTCCTAATTTAGGACAACAAATTTTATAAAAAAAAAAAAAAAAAAAAAAAAAAGAATTCGTCTTTGCAAGTCAACAATTGCCGGGTGACACCAATCTTCGTCTGTCTGTCTCTCACCGACCTAACCTGTCAACTCGTTTTATACATGTCACCCACGTGATTTCATGTGATTGGGAGTGACTTTCACCAGAGAACAACTTTTAAAACTATGGGCGCCATCTTGATTTCTCCCTCTCTTTCGGTCAACCTCGCCCGACACACACGCGGTAAGACCTGTTCGTTTGATCTGTTTTTCTCTTTCTTTTTCTCCTTTCCTTCTGCTAACTTTAAACAACATGCCTCCCTGATCTCTGGATCACATTTCATAATCCCTCATCCACTGTGGCGGTCTTCTTTCCCTACTTGGT
Source organism: Euprymna scolopes (assembly GCF_053919585.1). NCBI lineage: Eukaryota > Metazoa > Mollusca > Cephalopoda > Sepiida > Sepiolidae > Euprymna > Euprymna scolopes. The sequence goes on along the minus strand of NC_136500.1, from coordinate 131,612,013 downwards.
CTCTGAAGGGTCTCACAATCCTCCCACTGCACATCGCTTTCCACCGTTTCATTTTCCACTGGTCTGATATCAAGAATATGTCTCGGTACTCCATCTACCGCAATGTTGTTGCTAGTATTATTCCCAGTTATGCGTCCTCTGCTCCACTGTGTGGTACATCGCCACCCCCTTGGGGGCTTCACCGATACTTCGTCACCGAGTTTGATGGTCCCTGTTGTCTCCGTCTTCCTGCTTGCTGGCTCAACCCTAAGATGCCTCCAGGAGTATTTGAATATTGACTGGTGTGGAACTGTCCCTTGCTGTTGCCCCTATCTGGGTGACATGTTGTACCAATATACTGCTTGCTTACACAAGGTTTTCCCTCTCTCTGCCATGGTGGTTTCTTTCTACAATCCTGTTGCCACTGGGTCTATAGGCAGCTCTAACGAATTGATGGACATTCAATTTCTTTAGCACATCTGTAACTGCTGCCAATCTAAAAGCAGTACCATTGTCGGTTAGAAGCTCTTCTACTGGACTGCACTCTAGAAACACCACTGCCCATTTCACCTCGCAGCCTTTTCCATAGGGCAAAGCACCCGGGGCCACAGTCGACCATTGTCATGTAAACTCCACCCCTGTAATGGGTGACATCAACTGTGAGTCTTTCCCAGGTCCCAGTCACACCCATTTCTCCAGCTTCATGTGCCATTGGAGCAGGGTCAGTTGACTGACACTTGTCACAAGTCCTGACCACTTGCTTCACTTGTTTCTGTGGGACACTCGTATCAACTTTTCTCACCAGGTACAATGTCCTCTCTTCCCCCATATGGTGCAGATTGTGCAACTCTCACTCCCCCCCCCCGAGTTATCCAGATGAGTCACTGCAACAATATGGTCTTTTTCTCACTCTTGTAAAAGCATCCGCTTTGTTCTTCTCAGAGGCAACCATGATTACGCGTAGCTTCAAAGAAAACTCCTGCATCAGCTCAGCCAGCACCCGAGCTTGTGCTTCACTAGCATCTCTGCTGCCCCTTTCATTCTTATCCTTTTGTCATGTGAAATCATTCATTTCACCCAAGCAAACGCAGTGGCAGAGACTGTTTTCACACTGATGATGTGTAGTCGCCATTTTAAGGCCAGATTAACTATTTTGGTAACTGCATCCAATTCTGCTACATAAATGTGGTTAGCATCATCCTTCTTCCGTAGCCAGACCGCATCCTCTGCAACCACTCACCCACTTCCAAAAAAACCTCTGTTGCAATACTGCTTGCATCACACCACATGACTCACTCCAGTGTTCGCGGCATGTTCCATATTCCCCGAACTGGGTCTTGCTTTTCCACTTCTTTCAGAACCTCTTCAATCAAGGCGGTCATTCTTCCTCTCACTCTATCATCCCATCCTCTACCTTCGGCATGCCTCTTAATGGCGCTGCATGCTGGTCTAAGCCAGCCGGCAATGGGGTAATGCCCAATCAGCCTGCCGCATATCGAAAAAAGCTCCCACTTTTTGGGCTCTTCTTTCATTTGTGGGATCTCGTTTCTCCTTCGAAATTCCAGGCCACCTGATGCATTTTGTTTCAGCTTTAGTCCTGAAGCCGCTCCCCCATCCAATTCTTACGGTGCCTTGGCGACCAACCCAAACTTCTTTAAGTGAACCATGATCTTCCCTATGGTCACAAGAGTTTTATTCACGAGGATATCATCAATATATGAGCTCACAGCGCCATCTCTCTTCCCCTATTTTTTCTAGAATCTTCTTTAGAATGGTTGACATGATCTTGAGTGCGAAGTTCAGCCCGAAGCCCACCCTCATAAGGCAGTAGGTTCTGCTTTTATATCTGATTAACTGGTACTTCCAGAGTTTCTTAGCAATGCAGAGTTGCAAATAGGCAGATTTTAGATCGACCAACTTAGAGGCACCATTCATTTGCCTCCATTCTCTGATGGTCTCACTGCATATATCTATGGCATCACCCCTTTTTGTTTTATTTTGCTTCAGTCGAAGTTCTCAGAAATCAAGGGGCCCACAACCAGGGGCTAACACTTGAACTCTATATGAGATACATAGATATTCGATTGTTCCATTTAAGTTCTCTATCCCTCAGAAACTGAGTTAGTAAAGAAGTTGAGAACATAATTTTCCTCTCCCCAATTAACCATTTTCATACGTTGTATTATATCTTTCATTTTGGTCTCTTGGTCTTACTGGATTCCAGGACAAGAATTTATCTAGTCTGGTGGAGTATCCAGCTTCGTACTATTACTTGAGGTGACATCACTTGGAGAAGGTGCACCATTCATTGTAAAAGTTTATGTAAGTTAGCTACTGTGAGGAGATCTTATGTGGGTAGCGAATACTATGAGATTTTGAATATTTGGTCAGGGTTTACTTCTATGGAAAAAAGTATCCTTATGCCAGGTTGTTCTGACAAACTCCTGTACAGAGAGACCTTAGACACTCGAGGACAGTGTCTAGTAGGCATTGGCATTCGACATGTCGGTTCAATTCTCGGAAATCTAGTATTCGTCTGACCTTTCCTTTTGTTGGTTGCAGAACGGCCATTAATGGCAAGATGCCCAATTTGACATCATTTGTCCATGGCAACAGTATTCCCTCCTCAATCCATCTGTCCAATTCTCATTCAAAATTCTTTCTTGCTCCTCCTTTGAGCAAGTTATCATAACCTGCCACCCTGTTTGTTAACATAGGTGGTTCATCCTTCCATGGCCACTCCACTGTCCACTGATTCCCATTGAATTCCGCTCTAAAATCCGGATCACTGATTGATATCCCTTCCTTTTCTACAACCTGTTTGATTCCTTTGTTGACCTGCTCTGTTACTGTGCATCCAGCTGGTCTGAACCTCACACCATTGCTGCTGATTGTGACACCTCAAAGTCGGCATATTACATCCATTTCGACAACCACATGGACTCTCATCCGGTGATCCTCGATTTCAATTGTGACAGTCCTCCCCACTCGACATTTCATTCGTGACTCATCGAATGCCACTACTTCGCCCGTCCCTTTCCATCCTCTGACAAGGCTAGTATGCACTATGATAGTGGTACAGCCAGTATCGATCAGGACCACAGCTTCTTGTCCTTCCATCACAATTTCACGCTTGGGCATCTTCTGCGAGCGCGCCATTATTCTCAAGTCGGGGCAGCCGCTGGCACTTCGGCTCCCCCTTGACACTTTCCAAGACTCTTGCAGTTAACTGCCATGTGACCACTCTGATTACAACTGTAGCACACAGTCCTTTCCAAGAACTTCCTGCAGTATCTCCGCAGGTGCGGGCCCCCACATTCAAAACATGCGCCTTACAGTCTCGGGTGGCTTTTGCTCTCATCCTTCCATGCTGTTGCCACCGTTTCTACGGCCCCAGAGGGTTGGGTGATTACTAATATTCTTGCAGTTTGAAGCAGATCACTCACCTCCAAAGTCTCGATACCTGGGACCTGCTGCAGCCTCTTGGAAATCTCCTCCCAGAACTTGCTAATGAATACCATCTTTGCTACGGGATTCATGACCTGTCTCCGAATTCCTGCCAGTTCCACCAATCTTTAGACTTCATTTGCGTACACATCGACGGATTCTCCCGTCCACCTCTTTTCTTTTAATTTGTTGTACACCTCAAATGCCCTTCCACAAAGGCCTGGATCAATCTGGCTATGATCGTCTCAGCGATTGCATATTCATGGGAGCTCAGCTCCAAATATAGGGCCAGCGTGTCACCCTCCAGGAACAACGGTATCACTGTGGCAATGTCGCCTATCTTTTGGAGCTTTGCCACTTTCTTTAACCAAGCCACCACATTGCTTTCGCCACTGAACGGCTTTGTCATGTTCTTCAGGCCAGTAGCTATAGCTGAAATAGCTTGAAGTATTCCTAGTTTAGGACAACAAATTTTAAAGAAATAAAAAAAAAGAATTCGTCTTTGCAAGCCAACAAACACCGGGTTTGAGATCACCACTGACACCAACCTTCGTCTGTCTGCCTGCCTTTCACCGACCTTACCTGTCAACTCCTTTTATACATGTCTCCCGCGTGATTTCACGTGATTTTGGGTGACTTCCACCAGAGCACACCTTTTAAAACTTTGGGCGCCATCTTGATTTCTCTCTCTCTTTCGGCCAACCTTGCCTGATACACACATGGTAAGACCTGTTCGTTTGATCTGTTTTTCCCTTTCTTTTTCTCCTTTCCGTCTGCTAACTTTAAACAACATGTTACAACAATAATTCGTCATTGTAATTGTAACAAAACGGTAGAACCGTCAGTGAACGAACTAAAAACTGACTAACAATTAGTGGTGGGACGATTAATCGGAATCGGAATCGTTAATCGTAAGAATCGTGCATTTTGGGAGGTATCGGAATCGGAATCGCATCGTTAAAAAATACCTTAATTTTCCGATTCCTTCATTACGATTCTTTTAGTCTGATGTTGAAAAAAAGAAAAGAAATTCCTGATATTTCTAACCGCAAGAGAGAAATGTAGCATGTTATAAAAAGAAACCAATAGATCCACTATGTTGATGTTTTTTATAATCTCCTAGTCGATCTTATGCAAATGTTGTTTCATCCAATTCACATGAGCGGACAATAAACCGGCATTATAAAGTCAGTCGATGGAGCAGTTACCGATTTCTTGCTTGAATGACGCCCACACTAAATTTTGTCGCTTAACCCCCCCCCCCCCCTCTACATAGAGTTCTGCCGGCCAAGTAAAAATTTACTCTACCCAGGATTATTAGTCTGGGATCATGAGGGAAGATCATCATAAATTTAATCAAATCTGATGACGACATTAAATTGAAATTTTCATTATGTAATCATGTGGTTATAGTGTAATTTATTGGTGTAAATATATTGTTGCAATTACACTATTATTTCATTGAAAGTTTCATAATGTAATATTGTACCTATTTACTATGCCTCCCCACGGGACAGAGTTAGACACCAGGGTCGTTTTTTAACGTGGAGAAAAGGTACAAAAATAAAAATTGTCTCAGTCGTGAAGGATTTCTCTTCCACCGAAAGAGAACAAGAAATGGAAGTGCAGCATCTGAAGAACAGATACTACACTTTGATCTTGACCAAAAGGCCAATATTGTAGTTATTAGGTCCAAATATGTTCTTGCCATTTAGTTGTTTTTATCATTTCGGGTGTGCTGAAAGCGAATATCGCATTTTTATTTTCCGCAAAGTCGTAGTTTTCTGGGTATTAAGCAATGTAATTCTTCATATAAGTGGTGGCCATTGTTGTACGCGCAAACGCACAAATTTTTGCTCATTGTACGTTAAATTGTGTTCATTGTACACTGACTCCTACGTGTATCAGAAAGTGCCATTAAAAATGATGATCAGAACTTTAATAATTCAACTTACTATTTTTCGAAGCTTATAACTACTTGAAAAATGTAATTCAAATCCTAATTTTTTTTCAATTAAAGGAGCAAAGACCAAATTAAAATAAAAATAACGGGTTTAATAGCAAATTATACAATATTTGATTTTTTTTAAAGCAGTTTTCTTTAAAAAATATACAAAGAAAATCAACATATTTTGACTTGGTTATAAATTAATGTATATATATAAATGCCAAAAAATCACTTACTTAAAAAATATATACTATTAAATGGGTAGTTCCATTCTTCATTGTTAATGATTTATCCATATTTATATTTTAAATTCCATGTATTTTTTAAATAAAAGGATTTTTTAAAGCAAGGGTCGTAGAAAATCGCATTTTCGCAACGTGTTTTGCACAAAGCTGTAAAGAGCTGCTGCTAAAATGAAATTTATGAAATACGGATTCGTCCAAGGGACATAAATAATGTCTCTTTTTTATTGCGTGTGTTAACCAAAATTAGTATTTTTCATCCTCCGTAGTTAAAAAGGAAACGCACATACACTTATAAGATTTCCCCTAGAACAAAAAATTTGCTTCATCGTTTTTTATTAAAATTCTTTTAATGAAATACACAAGTTTTTGATTGATATATTTTAATAGTTCTTTATAGACTAGTTTTTTTTTAATATCTAAAAAAAAGAAAACATTCAATGAAATAGAAAAATTTGGCATCAGCGTTTGGTATTTACTTGACGATATAAGCATAACATGAGCTTTCATAAAAAAAAAAATCAATGTGTTTTTTTTAAAGAAAAGGTTTTACATTTTAAACTTTACAGGTAAATTAAAAAAAAAACTATTCTTTTTTGTTGTAAATTAGAATATTTTCTTTATTGGTCTTTTATCTTCAATTTGTGATATATAAAACTTTGGCATATAAATTAATTATTAAAATTTTAATAGACATTTCAAAATGGAGGGGGTGAATTTGAAAAAAACGATTCTCTTAAATATTATATTTGGTTTATTGGAAAGAGCATAAAATTTCACATTGACCCTGAAAAAATCGTAAAAATTGAACCCATAGAAAAATTTTGATAAATTTTTAAATTTAAAAATTGAAAAATATTTAACTCGTAAAATTCTATTGATTTTATTACGCAAAAAATAGCTGCATGAAGGCAACCGGCATTTTTGTAAACACTGTTTTTTAAAAAATAAAGAATAATATTTCTATTATTTTTTAAACAAATTTAATAGTTTATTTTGGAAGTATATTCCATACAGAAAATAAACAGCCCACTTTAAAAAGAGAAATTACGAGGTTTTTTTTAAATATTTTATTCGCAGTTTTCTGTTAGGGGTATCCAAAATTCCTCCAAATTTCTGATACACCTAGTTGACTCCCCCTACTAAAACAGATGGTCATATAGTGGGTGCTCATTTTACGTTAAATTATTGTAGAAAAGTTATACCCAACATTTTGAAGCTATAATTTCTTCATAACTTGGAAACTTCTCGTTCGCCGGAATTTTAAACGTTATTTTCGTTTTCAAAGCCCATAAATATAGTTAGAAATGATAATTTTTAAAGGATTTTTCGATGGTGGAAAGAGCTGCTATTGAAAATATAATCTAAACTTGAAAGGAAAACAATTCGCACACGGATATTTTTACACGAGGGCCAAAAAAAAGATTACACCGTGTTACGGTGACCCAAATTCATTCTTCTTTAGTAGTTGATTTCCTTTCAAGTTTTACGTATCTTCCATTTTTCAATTTGGATTCCTTTTATATATTTATATATTTTATTTCTTAATGAATTGGACACACAAAACAAAATTTGTATTAATTTACTAAAGAAATAATAACAAATAAAACACATTTTCTGTTTTGGACACAATCGAAAAAACGAATTTATCTCGATTTTTTGTATTGAATTCCTGTAATGAAGGTAAGTTCTTTCTGCTTTTTCTTTTCCGGATCCTTTTTTTTTCTTTTCGTTTTGCTGTTTTTTTTCTCTTCGTTTTGTTTTATTTTTCCTTTTTCTTTTTTCCTTTTCTTGTCTTCCTTTGTTTGTTTTCCTTCTTTCTCTTTTCCTGTCCCCCCCCCTTTTCTTTATTTGTTTTTAATTCCTGGAATAAAAGTTAAGTTTGTTACTCGCTTTATTTTTTTTAGATTAAAAAAAAATCTATTCAACAACTTTTAAAATAATCTTAAATACCAAAATAAGTATCGATACAGCCTTGAATAAAAAGTATGAATCTCCGATTAAAATATCTTGTAAAAATATATTTTTCAATCTTATATTTACGTTTTTGTCAAAAATGTGTTTATTTTAGTAAAACTTATATGATTTTTACGAAAATTATAATATTTACCATAAAAAAAAATCATTCGAAGTTGACCGAATTGTTAGACCACTGAGGACAAAAACTGTTTTTCAATATTAAATTGTTTTGACATTTTTAAAAAAAACTTTTTTTCTGTCTACACTTACCTATTATTTACCTAAAGAATTCCGTTTGTTTTTATTTATGTTCTACCCAATATTTTAGATTTTATAATAGGGATCACTTTCTTATATAAATTTTACATATAATGAGCACCCATTTATTGGCCATCACTAATTAGCAGAACCTTAATGTATAAAAAAATATTGGTAAATCTTTACTAGCTAACAAAGCGTAGTTTAATAATAAAAAAAATAGGTACTTGTACAGTTTAGTGAGGATATTCAAAAATGAAAATATTGAAAAAAGGTTTTATTGTATGCATCCGTTTTGGATTGAAGATCTCCGGAAAAAAATTTAATTTGATTTGATCGAGTAGTTTCTTTTTTTTTACAGCGGAAAAACACGTTCTGTGAGAAAAAAAAAAAAGAAGATTGCTTACGTGGTGGCGCCGGCGAGGGCGGAATTCTAATCTGAGTGGTTGAGAGGACGAGTCTCTCATAGACTTGGAGGAGTAGGGGGAGGCACAATTCTTCTGTTATAAAAGAATTGTGTCTCTGACTAGTACCAGTAGTGTTAATGACTTACTGGTCAACGGTTGGCACAACTTAGTTACTCGCTGCTCACCGTACTACAATACTTGTTACTCGACCCAGTAGGGGGGGGGGTCGCATAGGGCATCCTTTGCAACCCCTCGGAGCTTACGCTATCACTGGGTAATCTACTTTACTAGGCACCGCCAAAAATGGCCGCAAAATCAAGTTGTTGTTTTTTAAAACTAAATTACATTTATTAAAATCCATTATTTCTGAGTAACTTTTTTTTTCCAGAAAGATAAAACCCTGAATTTTATCATATAGAAAACAGAATAATGTAAAACTTTTTCTATTTTTAATTAAATTTTAAATGTTAAATTTTCCCCAAAAGTTAACAATTGACATTTTTTGTCTTGCACAGAAAACGTACTTAAATATTAAAAAAAAAAGGTTTTTGAAATAATTCATTTATTTATTTATTGTCTAACTAAGATTTAGGATGATTTTCTAAGAGAATATGCAAAAATATTATAATATAAGTACCTGAATTTTAAATAATTCCACTTATTCATATAGGTAACCAGATATTTCGCTTCGATGCAGAGTCGAGATCGACTCTGTTTACGTTTGCTTTTTATAAGAAGAAAACTATGGAAGACCAAACAGGCCAAAAAAACTTATTTTTCAGTGACGAAAATTTCAATGTATTATTAAGCTGTGGCTAGCCAGTACCAGATGGGTGACCATTTGTATGAGTTTGGTTTTTAATGTGTATGTGTGTGCGGGCCAGGCTCCCCAAAATGGGGGGGGGGGCAATTTAAAGCAGAATAAAAAAAAATTATTTCAGCGCGTTTGGTCTACCGTAGTCGAAAGGCGGCAAACGTTTTCAAACGGGATCGAAAAAAATGATGCTATTTTTAACACAAAGGGCACAACATTTATCGAATTTTTTTTTTTGTATCGATTATTCAAAGCATGCCCTGTTTAATAATGGTCATGCATTATTCGGCTCGCTAAAAAAAAATTGTTAATTTATTTATCAAAAATTTTTAAATGGCTTTTTTCGTATAAATATTAAAAAAAATTTTTTTTTGTTTTGCTTAACTTAAATTAATTATTTTACTCAACATATTCACAGAATTTCACACTTCAAAACTCAAAAGCGGGATAATTAAACACAATCGAAGTTCTGATATTCAGACGTCAAAATAAGGTATGCAAACAATTTTTTTTTTTTTTTTTTAATCTATAATTCTGTCCCTTACAACAACACAATATGTTTTGTTCAGCTTCAGATGATTATTTTAAGCATATTTGTTCCCACTTCAAAACAAGGGGGGGGTTGTAAGCAAAAAAAAAATATATATATAAATATCGTTTATGAAAAATAAGTACACTGTTATAAAGTTCATTCTTCTCCTAATAATCGCTGAAAATTTCGTATTAATCGGATAATTACCTGATTTTTGGTAGATTTTTAAAAAGACGGTCCGTCAAAAAGTACTGACCTGCCCCCCCCCCAGTTTTGGCGGTGCCTATACTTTACCCTCTAAATAGTTTTTTTTTCCCACAGTTCTTATGAGAGCACATTGAAGTCAGCCATTTTGAAATTTGCTGAACACGCCATGGGGAGATGACTCCAGTTAAAGCGCCGATACTCCCTCCCCATCTTTAATTTAAGCTTTTCTTCCTAAAAATCGAACCTTTTGCTCGGTATCATAACAAATTGTTTTTTCGCTGTAAAAAAAAAAAAAAAAAAAAAAAACAACAAAAAAAACTACTTGATGAAATTAAGTTAATTTTTTTTTTTTTTCGGAGAACTTTGTTCCATAACAGATACAAACAATTTAAACTTTTTTCGATATTTTCATTTTTTAATGTCTTGACTAAACTGTACAAGTATGAAAAAATAAAATTTACATTATTTTTTTTATCTTTTTTTCGCCATTACATTTCAACAGACTTAAAAAAAAAAAATCTGCAAAAAAAGGAATCGTAAAATGAATGAATATTTAAGATATCTTTCTTATATAAATTTACCATAAAATAAGCACCTATTTAATGCCCACTAATGTAATCGTTCTCAGTTTCTAATTTTTGTGACAGTGGGGAAGACAGAGGGCTCATATCAGTTCCTATTTACTTTGCCTTCCCACAACGGCAGAGTTAGACACCGGGGTCGGTAGTTTTTGCTTTCTAACGTTTAAGGGGAGATTAAAGCCCATGTGCTGTTAACTATTCTTACTTTCAACTAACAATTTAATAAACTAAAGATGGTTAGGTATACAAAAACTTTGCAAAAAGTGCCACCTTAGCATTTATTGCATAGGTTTTTACCAGTATTTTTTTAAAAATTTCAAGATTTGAGTGATTATCGGGACTCCTTTATTGGCCACCTTATTTCAACTATTTTCCTTGTTCTAACTTTTTAAAAAGTAATGAAACGCTTAAAAATAAGTTAAAGCAGACAAAAATACTCATCCATAAAGGTAGCAGTTACTTATCTTGCCTTTGTTACAATTATTTGTTATATATGTGTTTGTAATGGTTAGGGTGTGTGTATAAGCGTCGCTAGTGGCCAATCGTCATTGATGCCAGCGTTGGTACTTGTGCATAATTTGAACCAGATCTAACTCGGTGTCCAATCAGCTTTTCTCAGAACATGACATCATGCGCTCGGGTTTGATTGTAATGTGATGTAAGACATCGATTAGCCAATCAATGCACTGCAAAGTAGCGGAAAAACTTTTCAAAACAAAAATTAGAAGGAAATAAAAATCACTAAATGCATTAAGCAGTACACATCTGTAATAGCCCTTTTCTGAAAACTGTGAAAAAAAAATTAATATCTCCAAAAATGTTTGTAAATAATTCAGGTATGTGTTGTGTAATTTACATCAGTTAAAAAGAACTGTTTGTCTACAACTGTTTCGATATGTGCATGCCAATCGTTTCCTGTTAGAACTGTTGCATAAATGTTAACATATACACACTAGACGATCAACTAAATGATACAACGTACATACAGACACATATTTACGTGTACATGAATATACAGATAAAAGATAAACCCAACTATTCAACATGTACATCGTTATGGAATGTATTCATATGCACAACGTAACATTTGATGACATCGGAATAAGTGGTCTCATATTGTCAAGATAAAAAAAATTAATTGCTGTAAAATAAAAACTAAAAGAACAAGTAAAATGCGTTTTCATCGCCAAAAGAAGAACTGGGAAGAGTGGATGTGGGTGGAGATACATGCGCATGCAATGCACTCACAACCTCCCCATGTTAAGAACGGCTTTTGGAATAAACACCTCACAACCTCTCCATCTTAAGAATGTATTCTGAAAGCAATTCTTTACATGGGGAGGTTGTGAGGTGTTTATTTTGAAGACTGCCCCATTTTCAGAATAAACACCTCACAACCTCTCAATGTTAAGAATGGCTTTCGGAATAAACACCCTCCCCATGTTATAAGAACAACTTTCTGAATAGATACACCATTACCCCCCCCCCAAAAAAAAAACAATGTATTAATCTTTTTCTTGAAGAAAAAAAAAAGTTTCTTTAATTGTTACACAAAAACTTAAAAACAAAATTTTGCTTTTCTGTTTTGTTTTCAACATTTTTGTTGAACAAAAAGAAAAAACAAATTACAGTAAAAAAAATAACTTATTATATTACAAAAAAATAAAACAAAAACTTGTTACGATAGGCCGTCATTTCTTTTTTATTTTTGGTTAAAATTATGTTTGCATGTCTCCTTTTTTTATTTTTTTGAACAGTGTTTGTTACGCTTTCATAATCGGCAAAGCTTGGTGGTTAACGTAGTGTTCCGAGCAACGCCGATCGGACGCTGAGTTACGTCTGGTTCAAATTATGCACAAGTACCCCAGCGTCATATCCGCGATGTGAAAACGTATAAAAATCACTCGCACCTCAACATAAACAAAATAAAAGTATCAGAATCAGCATAATAGTGAATCGAACTTTAATGGTTGTAATAAAGTTTTATTTAACAATAAAGATAAATCATTTTTTTGTTGTATTTTATATGCGTGTGCTGTGTCGACACGCAAGAGAAAATAAGTCATTAAATGATTTACAAGATGGCCATAGTTCTTTGAAATAAGTGTTAGATTTTTAGAATCATGCATAGTCATGAGGACTTTATATATATTTCTTAAATAGTCAGATAGAACTTGAGTAAAAACTTTACCAAAAGCACACAAAATTGCAACTTCTGGTTAGGATTGTGTTCAACAGTCAATGGGGAATTGTGAAAATTTAGTTCCTTGTGTTTTTAACACAAGGAAGTCTACGTCAGCAATTTTTTTTTGTTGAATGATTTCTGTTTTTGATGCATAGGGAATTCTAGGTCAGCACATTTTTGTTGTTGAATGTGATTTCTTTTTTAACACAGGAAATTCTAGGTCAGCGCCTTTTTTTTTGTTGAATGTGATTTTTGTTATTGAAAATCTTTAATGTATTTACCATAATCGGAGAGTTGAACAAAAAAAAAACGTCAGTGAAAGAATAAAATAAGGGGTGTTTTTTAATCTCGTAGTCAATTCTATGCATCCAGTTCACATGGGTGGACAACAGACTGACACTAGAAAGTCAGTCAATGAAACAGTTTCCAATCTCTTGCTTGATCTACTGCCACACTGAATACTATTGTTTCATTCTTAACTGTCGGAAAAAAATGGGCTAAAAGGCAACACTCCAAGGCGAGCAAGAAAACGTCAGGGTTGCAAAAAAGAAATACTCTTTTAGCGACCCCCCCCCATCGGGTCTTGTAACAACAGTATGAAAAATATTTTATGGAGCAAGTCAAATGTCTGCTCTAGTCATCATAACTAAAATTCGACTCGCCAGAAAAAGGAAAAAAAAGAACATGTTTTTAGGTTTTAATTACCTCCTACCATCCTCCTATCCTTTTGATGCAAATAACATTGCCATGCTTTGCTCATGTTGGTTCCTTTATCCCCCGACAGATGGACTCACCCAACGAAAGCATCACCCCCCTCTTATTTATTTATTTTTTTTTTTTACACAACATCTTTTCACTCCTCCACAACATTTCACAAAATGACTGGAGGTAAATGATTCCTTAAATCACTCGTTTGCTTTTAGATTTTTTCAATACAAATATATTTACTATAAATTAAATTTTTCTTTTTTTGAAAAAGAGAATACAGACAATGGCATTCCACAACATGTTATTCTTTAGAAATCAATTACTTAGAAAAATGAGGATTTGACGTTAAGTTTATTGCCCTGCATGTTTGTTTTTCTGTTCTGTTAGGCATATGCCTACCCATAACACATTCATGTATCACCAGAAATTATGCCCTAATAATCTCTACTTGTTGGCGTTTTCAATAGAAACTGACAAGTAAGCGTTGCTTGTTTGTTTCTTTGTTATATATAGCCTCTACAAGCAATGCCTAAAATAATTTAAAATACAAAAAATTTAAAAACAAAACAAATAAATACAAGTAATTCCAAAAATACGTAAGAACAACAAAATAAGTTTCGCAATTCTCTCAAGAAATATTGATGATCTGGAAGCGTTGATCATTTTATAATAAATTTTTTAAAAGAAATTAACATCCACTATGAAATCTAAAATATTGGCATAAATGCAAAACAAATTTTTTCTAACAACATACACATTATGTGTTACACAGAAAAAAAAATGGTTACACAGATGATCATAAAATAATTTTACATGAAAGTTTTAGAAGAACGTTAAAATTGGCTAAAAATTCTACATGAAATTTTAGAAAGAACATTACCCACAACATTTTCGTTTTTTTATTTCTGATTAAAAAGTTAATTAAATCAATGCAATTCTATGGCAACATGATCGGAAATTGTAAAAAAAAAGAGTAAAAATGATTGTAAAAAATAATACAAAAAAAAAAAGAATTTTTTTAACTCTTACAGTTAAAAAAGAAAACCTTGTTCTTCACCTTTAACAATGCCCCCCGTCTTTATTCTTTCATGCTTCTGTAAAAAAAAAAAAAACAGTAAGGTGAACGCGTTTTAAACACGTAGTCAGCCTACTAATGGCCAATTGTCTATGCACTAGATGTGTCAGAAATTTCGTGAAAAATATTGAATAATTCCACCCCTGTCTTTCCAAATTTATAACTCCTCGAAAAATGTAATTCAAGCCCTATTTTTTTTTTTTTCAATCAAAGGAGCAAGGACCAAGGTTTCATTAAAAAAAAAACAAAGAACGTGTTTTTTTTTAAAAAAAAGAAGGTTTTACACTTCGGACTTTACAGGTAAATTTCTAAAAACACTACTTTTTTCGTTTTAAATTTGAATATATTATTTATTGACCTTTTATCTTCAATTTGTGATATATAAAACTTTGGTGAGTAAATTAATTATTTACTTATTAATAGATATTTAAAAATGGGGAGGGCGTGAATTAAAAAAAAACGTTTGTCTAAAATATTATATTCGCTTTATTGGAAAGAGCAGAAAATTTCACATTGACCCTAAAAATATCGTAAAAATAGAATCAATAGAAAAGTTTAGATAGATTTTTAAAGTTTAAAAATTGAAAAATACTGAACTCATAAAATCAATTAATTCCATTACTGTTTTTTTTTAAAATAAAAAAATAATATTTCTATTACTTTTTATACAACTTTAATAGTTTATTTTGGAAGTATAATCCATAAAGAAAATAACCCACTTTTAAAAGAGAAATTACGAGTTGTATATTATTCGCAGTTTTGTGTTAGGGGTGTGAAAAATTCCTACTAAAATTCTGATACACCTATCTATGCACGGGTTCTAAAAATCGAAGCTTTGAAAATTCGAAGCCATTTGTTTTTATTTTTCATATATTTCTTTTTTTAGTTTATTTTGTTCTAATAATTATGTGTTTGTTATCGCTTGCAAGTAGCTACGAAGAAGAACAGAACAATGGGGACAGTTTAAACATGTATTACATGAAAAAGGAAAGGTTACAAAGGAAAGGTTAGAAACAAACAGTGTAGGTAATTAACCGAGAATGCGAGAGTTGCTTTGGAATTAGATCCCCCTGGGACCGTCATGTGTAAAGTTTATATGGACGATGTATTAGTCTATTTGGGGGGGGGGGGGTTCACCACAACAGTGTTTAAAATTAATTTATGTGTATTTGTATTTTATAGGTACAGTCAAAAATGTGCAGGCAAAAATGGGGATCCTAGTTTTGAAAGCCGATTCATCATAATTTTTTTGTAGGTCTCTAACGACTTTTTGATTGCATTTGAAAGATTAGAGACTAAAGTTAATTTCCTAAATGAAAAAAATATTTGTACATGTGAAAAAAAGTTATGAAAAATGTTTTCACGGCGAACTAACCAATTCAACTAAATTTTGAAGTTAAATAAATTATTGTAAAAATCCTTTAAAAGATAAATATTAGTTTTCTGGGTCTATTTCAAAGATAATTAGTAAAGTAAAGTCCTAAGATATTGAATTAAATAAAAAAATACCTTGTTTATACAAAATACAGCTTACTTAGCCCTCAAAAAGCAAGTAATTATACTGTTCGGCAAAACACAACCGATAAAAGTTTGTAAACATGAATATACGGAAGCCTCATTGTATAACATATGCAGAAATATTAATGTGATATGAATAAACATATTGCTGTACAACTCATTTAGGATGTTCTGTTCAAATAGTCCACTAGTATATATTACCCGCTTACATCTCAGTGTGGCTTGTTTGGGGGAATTTTAATAAAATGATCGGTAAAAATCTCTTTAAAAGATTAAATGAGAATCATTTTCTTGAATAGGAATAAAAGTGTTTGCAAGTTATAAAAAAGTTTTAAATTTAATATAATTTTTAGTTCATAGTTGTAGGAGCAACGGTTAAGTGAGGTATAGAAAGTTAATAAAATGAAAAGGCCAACAGATATGCATGCATATATAAAAGAAAATAATTTGGGTCAAATATTGATATGTGCATTAGAAAATATAATTTTCAGCCCCTACAAAAATATATCAATATAAATTTTAACTTGCAGAAATATTTTAATTTTTCAGTAAAAACATCCTAAAAATTAATGTCATTATTTGAACTCAAACATATCTAGCAGATAAAATTCAAAGTAGTGGCATCACCTCAATTAAATGGCCATTAAATAGTAAAAATGATGATTGATAATAAGACATGTAAAGTTTGGGTAAAAAAATAGTAAAAACTAACTTCCTAAGAACACAAGTATGTTTGGGGTTAAAATAATTAAATTAAAAATTCCTAATCATACGAGTAAACTTTATATTAAAATTTTAAAAATTATAATTCATCGAATAAAAAAAACGATTATTCATAATAATATGAGTTCAGTTTTATGTTGAAATAGTAAAAAATGAGAATTAATAATAATACGATTAAAGTTTGGGGTTAAAATAGTAAAAATGATAATTCAGAATAATACAAGTGAAGTTTGGTTTTTAATAGTAAAAATTGTTATTCATAATAATGCGAGTAAAGTTTGGTGTTATTATAGTTAAAATTATTATTCAGAATAATACAAGAAGGTTTGGTGTTAAAATAGTAAAAATTCTTATTCATAACATTACAAGTAAAGTTTGGTGTTAAAATAGGTAACAATGATTATTCATAATAACACGATTAAAGTTTAGTGTTAAAATAGTAAAAATGATTATTCATAATAATACAAGAAAGTTTGGTGTTAAAATAGTAGAAATTATTATTCATAATATTACAAGTAAAGTTTGGTGTTAAAATAGGTAACAATTATTATTCATAATAACACGATTAAACTTTGGTGTTAAAATAGTAAAAATGATAAGTCATAATAATACAAAGTTTCGTTTTAATATAGTTAAATGATAATTCATAATAATACGAGTAAAGTTTGGTGTTAAAATAGTAAAAATCATAATTCATAATAATACGAGAAAAGATTGGGGTTAAAATAGCAAAAATTATAATTCATTATAATACGAGAAAAGATTGGGGTTAAAATAGCAAAAATTATAATTCATTATAATACGAGTAAAGTTTGGTGTAAAAATAGTAAAAATGATAATTCATAATAATACGATAAAAATTTTGGGGTTAAAATAGTAAAAATCATAATTCATAATAATATGATTAAAGGTTGGTGTTGAAACAGTAAACATGATAATTCATAATAATACAAGTTTGGGGTTAATACACTAAAAATGATTATTCATAATAATACGATACAAGTTTTGTGTTAAAATAGTAAAAATGATAATTCATAATAATACGATTAAAGTTTGTTGTTAAAATAGTAAAAATGATTATTCATAATAATACGATTAAAGTTTTGTGTTAAAATAGTAAAAATGATTATTTATAATAATACGATTAAAGTTTGGTGTTAAAATAGTAAAAATGATTATTCATAATAATACAAGTAAAGTTTTATGTTAAAATAGTAAAAATGATAATTCATAATAATACGATAAAAGTTTTGTGTTAAAATAGTAAAAATGATTACTTATAATAATACGATTAAAGTTTGGTGTTAAAATAGTAAAAATGATTATTTATAATGATACGATTAAAGTTTGGTGTTAAAATAGTAAAAATGATTATTCATAATAATACAAGTAAAGTTTTATGTTAAAATAGTAAAAATGATTATTTATAATAATACGATTAAAGTTTGGTGTTAAAATAGTAAAAATGAGTATTCATAACAATACAAGTAAAGTTTTGTGTTAAAATAGTAAAAATGATTATTCAGAATAATACAATTAGAGTTTGGTGTTAAAATAGTAAAAATGATAATTCATAATAATACAAGTTTGTTGTTAAAATAGTAAAAATGATAATTCATAATAATACGATTAAAGTTTGGTGTTAAATAGTAAAAATAATTATTAATAATAATATGATTTAAGTTTGGTGTTAAAATAGTAAAAATAATTAATAATAATATGATTTAAGTTTGGTGTTAAAATAGTAAAAATAATTATTCATAATAATACGATTAAAGTTTGGTGTTAAAATAATAAAAATAATTATTCATAATAATACGATTAAAGTTTGGTGTTAAAATAGTAAAAATAATTATTCATAATAATACGATTACAGTTTGGTGTTAAAATAGTAAAAATAATTATTCATAATAATACAAGTAAAGTTGGCGGTTAAAATAGTAAAAATTATTATTCATGATAATACAAGAAAGTTTGGTGTTAAAATAGTAAAAATGATAATTCATAATAATACAAGTTAAGTTTATTGTTAAAATAATAACAATTATTATTCATAATAATACACGTTTGGTTTTAATATAGTGACAATGATAATTCATAATAATACAAGTAAAGTTTCGTATGAAAATAGTAAAAATGATTGTTCATAATAATACAGTTAAAGTTTGTTGTTAAAATAATAAAAATGATCATTTATAATAATTCAAGTAAAGTTTGGTGTAAAAATATTAAAAATAATTATTCATAATAATACATGTTTGGTTTTGATATATTGAAAATGATACTTCATAATAATACAAGTTCAGTGCTAAAATAGTAAAAATTATTATTCATAATAATACAATTAAAGTTTGGGGTCAAAATACTAAAAATGATAATTCTGTGTAATACAAGTAAAGTTTGTTGTAAAGATAGTAAAAATAATTATTCATAATAATTCAAGTAAAGTTTGGTGTAAAAATAGTAAAAATGATTATTCATAATAATTCGAATAAAGTTTGGTGTGAAAATACTTAAAATGATAATTCTGTGTAATACAAGTAAAGTTTGTGGTAAAGATAGTAAAAATGATTATTCATAATAATTAGAGTAAAGTTTGGTGTTAAGATAGAAAAAATGATCATTCTTAATAATACAAGTAATGTTTGTATTAAAATAGTATAATGATTATTCATAATAATACAACAAAGTTTGTTGTTAAAATAGTACAAATTATTATTCATAATATAACAAGTAAAGTTTGGTGTTAAAATAATAAAAATTATAATTCATAATAATACAAGTAAAGTTTGGTGTTAAAATAGGAAACAATGATTATTCATAATAACACGATTAAACTTTGGTGTTAAAATAGTAAAAATGATAAGTCATAATAATACAAAGTTTGGTTTTAATATAGTTAAATGATAATTCATAATAATACGAGAAAAGATTGGGGTTAAAATAGCAAAAATTATAATTCATTATAATACGAGTAAAGTTTGGTGTAAAAATAGTAAAAATGATAATTCATAATAATACGATTAAAGTTTGGTGTTAAAATAGTAAAAATGATAATTCATAATAATACGAGTAAAGTTTGGTGTTAAAATAGCAAAAATCATAATTCATAATAATACGAGAAAAGATTGGGGTTAAAATAGTAAAAATTATAATTCATTATAATACGAGTAAAGTTTGGTGTAAAAATAGTAAAAATGATAATTCATAATAATACGATTAAAGTTTGGTGTTAAAATAGTAAAAATGATAATTCATAATAATACGAGTAAAGTTTGGTGTTAAAATAGTAAAAATCATAATTCATAATAATACGAGAAAAGATTGGGGTTCAAATAGTAAAAATGATTATTCATAATAATACGATAAAAGTTTTGTGTTAAAATAGTAAAAATGATTATTCAGAATAATACGATTAGAGTTTGGTGTTAAAATAGTCAAAATGATAATTCATAATAATACAAGTTTGTTGTTAAAATAGTAAAAATGATTATTCATAATAATACGATTAAAGTTTGGTGTTAAAATAGTACAAATTTTCATTCATAATAATATAAGAAAGTTTGGTGTAAAAATAGTAAAAATGATAATTCATAATAATACAAGTAAAGTTTGTGGTTAAAATAGTAAAAATGATAATTCATAATAATACGATTACAGTTTGGTGTTAAAATAGTAAAAATAATTATTCATAATAATACGATTAAAGTTTGGTGTTAAAATAGTAAAAATAATTATTCATAATAATACGATTTTAGTTTGTAGTTAAAATAAAAATGATTATTAATAATAATTCGAGTAAAGTTTGGTGTTTAAATATTAAAAATGATAATTCATTACAATACAAGTAAAGTTTGTTGTTAAAATAATAAAAATGATTATTAATAATAATTCGAGTAAAGTTTGGTGTTAAAATAGTAAAAATGATTATTCATAATAATACGATTAAAGTTTGGTGTTAAAATAGTAAAAATGATTATTTATACTAATAAGAGAAAAGGTTGGTGTTAAAATAGTAAAAATTATAATTCATTATAATACAAGTAAAAATTGGTGTTAAAATAATAAAAATAATAATTAATAATAATATGAGTAAAGTTTTGTGTTAAAATAGTAAAAATAATAATTCTTAATAATACGAGTAACGATTGCTGTTAAGATAGTTATAATAGTAATTCATAATAATTGGAGTAAAATGTGTAAAAATAGCAGAAATAATTATTCATAATAATACTAGTAAAGTTTGGAGTTAAAATGATAATTCATAATAATACTAGTAACGTTTGGTGTTAAAATAGTTATAATGATAATTCATAATAATATGAGTATAGTTTGGTGTTACAAAAGTAAAAATGATAATCATAATAATACGAGTAAAGATTACAGTTAAAATAGTAAAAATGATAATTCCTAATAATACTAGTCAAGTTTTTAGTTAAAATAGTAAAAATATTTATTCATAATAATACAAGAAAGTTTGGTGTTAAAAAAGTAAAAATTATTATTCATAATAATAAGATTAAAGTTTGGTGTTAAAATAGTAAAAATGATTATTCATAATAATACGATTTAAGTTTGGTGTTAAAATAGTAAAAATGATAATGCAGAATAATACGAATAAAGTTTGGGGTTAAAATACAAAAAATTATAATTCTTAATAATACTAGTAAAGTTTGTTGTTTAAATAGTAAAAATGATAATTCATAATAATACAATTAAAGTTGGGTGTTAAAATAGTAAAAATTATTATTCAGAATAATACGATTAGAGTTGGGTGTTAAAATAGTAAAAATGATAATTAATAATACTATCAAAGTTTGATGTTAAAATAGTCAAAATGATAATTCATAATAATACAAGAAAATTTTGTTGTTAAAATAGTAAAAATAATAATTCATAATAATACAAGTAAAGTTTGGGGTTAAAATAGTAAAAAATTTTATTGATAATAATATGAATAACGTTTGGTGTTTAAATAGTTAAAATAATTATTAATAATAATACGATTAAAGTTTGGTGTTAAAATAGTAAAAATAATTATTGATAATAATACGATTAAAGTTTGGTGTAAAAATAGTAAAAATAATTATTCATAATAATACGATTTAAGTTTGTAGTTAAAATAGTGAAAATGATTATTCATAATAATACAAGAAAGTTTGTTGTTAAAATAGTAAAAATGATAATTCATTACAATACAAGTAAAGTTTGTTGTTAAAATAATAAAAATGATTATTAATAATAATTCGAGTAAAGTTTGGTGTTAAAATAGTAAAAATTATAATTCAAAATAATACTAGTAATGTTTGGGATTAAAATAGTAAAAATGATAATTCATGATAATACAAGATTGGGGTTAAAGTATTTAAAATGATTATTTATAGTAATACTTATAAAATTTGGTGTTAAAATAGTAAAAATGATATTTCGTAATCACACTAGTAAAGTTTGGTGTGAAAATAGTTTTCAAATTATTATTCCTAAAAATACCAGTAAAGTTAAGGAGTAAAATAGTAAAAATAATTATTCATAATAATACTAGTAAGGTTTGGGGTTTAAATAGGAAGAATGATAATGCATTACTATACCAGTAAAGTTTGGTGCTAAAATAGTTAAAATGATAATTCATAATAATACGAGTAAAGTTTGGTGTTAAAATAGTTAAAATTGTAATTCATAATAATACTAGTAAGATCAGGGTTAAAATTGTAAACATGATAATTCATGATAATACCAGCGAAGTTTGGTGTTAAAATATTAAAATGATAATTCATAATAATACTAGTAAAGTTTTGGGTTAAAATAGTAAAAAGTATTCCTCATAATAATACGATTTTAGTGTTGGGTTAAAATGGTACAAATGATTATTCATAATACGAGTAAAGTTTGGGGTGAAAATAGTAAAAATTATAATTGGTAATAATACAAGTTAAGTTTTGGGTATAAATAGCACAAATCATAAGTTTTTATAATATGTGTAAAATTTGGGGTTAAAATAGTAAAAATGATAAATTTAATAGGGTTTTCTGTACAAACAGAAAATATTGTTAATAAATTAGAATATGGGTAGTCGTAGATTGTTAAATCTTTTCTTCTTGCACTATGCATCTCGTTATCTTCTCATAATATTATGTTTTGATTTTATCTGCTTTTAAATGTGTCCCTCTTTGGAACAATATTTTTTCAGTAATCAATTAATCTTCTGTATCTCTGAATAGTTCTATTGACATGAACAAACAATAGTACAAACGTACAAATTTATGTGTAGCATGGAGTATCTGTGTACGAAAGAACTTTCATATATTCATTGTTTCTTTCCACCTTCCTGAAAAAGTCCAGTAGGGATTGGGTCATGCCCAAAATCCACTAAGGGGTGGTGCACTGTTTTTTTCCAATATATAGGTCAAAGGTCAAGTTCATTTCTTATCAGTTTATACTCTCCTACAGTGCACAGTACTTGAACGATCATGGCAAAACCTCACATTATTAGGGCTCTAACCAAGGGATAGTATACGCCATTTTCAAGATAAAGCTTAAAAGGTGATGTCATATTTCATAAACTGGTGGCAAACCCAATCTTGGTGTACACCATCCCTCGGTGGGGGAGTTTATGAAGAGCTAGATTAAATATGACAGAAACTTTGACTTCGTCCTTGAAAAATTTAACAATTCGTTTAATATAAGGCAACACCAGGTACACCTACTAGTTATTTTTATTTCTGCATTGAAAATGTAATTTTGTAATAATTTTCTATATAGAAAATGTATATCTTAATTTCTTTATTTTTCACATGATAAAAATTAGTATTTTTTTAAATGAACAAATATGAAAAGAATACAAAACAGTTTCGCATTTTATTATTATCTTAGATTTGTGTGAAAATGTCATATTTTATATAAACCATTGTTATTAAAAGGAAATTATTATTTTTAAATAGTATTTTTTTTTGTTAAACTCTGATTGTGTTTGAAAGATAAATTTCTCAAATTTCTTTTCTAAAATATAAAAGCATATATTTACATGTGAAGTAAATTTGTTATTTGGATGATGGCTGGTTGCAAATCTTTTTTGATTGTATTGTATGTTTTCAGTGAGTAAAATGATAATTTCAGTGTTCAATTCTTTTGTGTGCTCGATCCCCAGGTAAGGGAGTTTATGAAGAGCCACATCAAATATTACCTTAAACATTTTAACATTACATTTAATACTGTGCAACACCAAGTACATCTGCTAGTTATTTATATTTCTACATCAAAAATAGTTTCGTAATAATTTTTATAAATAGAAAATGTATACCTTAATTTCTTTATTTTAGCACATTATAAAAATGTGTATTTTTTTCAATTGACAAATAATATGAAAGACTCATAAACAATTTCCTATTTTATTATCATAGATTTGTGCAAAAAGTTTATTAAAATGGGGATGATCATTATTCTTAAATTGTTTTCATTTAACGTTTCATTGTGTTTGAAAGATAAATGGTAAAGTGTATATTTACATGTGAAATTAAATTTGCATTTTGATGAAAACTGGTTGGGTGCGGATCATTTTGTGCTTGTATTGTATGCTTTTGTGTGTAATGTTATATTTTTAATTGCATGCTTTTGTGTGTAATGTGATATTTTTAATTGTATGCTTTTGTGTGTAATGTGATATTTTTAATTGTATGCTTTTGTGTAATGTGATATTTTTAATTGTATGCTTTTGTGTAATATGATATTTTTAATTGTATGCTTTTGTGTAATATGATATTTTTAATTGTATGCTTTTGTGTGTAATATGATATTTTTAATTGTATGCGTTTGTGTGTAATATGAGTATTTTTATGATCTAGTTATTAAATTTTTCTGATTTACACCTCATATCGTTTGGAAAAAAATATAAAATCGCATTTATAATTTTCTCGGAAACTATCGTCATTAAAATCACATGAAATATTTCTTGGAATT